>NC_073629.1:94024890-94327921 GCF_029407905.1 Bubalus kerabau | reverse complement strand
GGTTTAAACTTCAGTTCCTCCTTTCTAAGAAAACTAGGGGAAACTATTAAGCAAAGTGAATTCCTCAGGTTCACTTTAGACTTTCCTTTCGGCTCTATCCAAATTTTATAAATTCTCTTCTGCCTGGAGCCCTTAATCTAAATCTCCATAACTGTATTGGCTCAAGGTTCACTTTAAGTACAATCTTAATGGATCATATTCCTGAGGAAGCTTGCTTCCTCCAATAAGCCTGCAAAATTCTCTCTTATTATTCTTGATTGTCCCCTGAAATGTTACTTTGTGAATTAATATGGCTCTGCCTAGCTCTAGATAAAATCCTAATTTTCTGTCATGTGTCTTATCTGTGTTGCATTTTCTGTGCACTTTTGTCCGCCTCTACAGTGAAAGGGGTATTTTAAACATTTTTGTTTCCAGAGAGAGCAACTTGCTGGTTGGAGGATCCAAGTTTAAAATGGACCCCCAGAGAAACATGTATGGCTTGAGGCATCCTGTGTAATTCAATGAATATCCACCCTACCCCTAACCCATATTTGCTGGCTAAAGCAAATGTGAAAGTCAGAGAGGGGAAGGAGTTATATTCAAGCAATTTTATGTACAGTCTTGTGCAGACTGCACATACTAGAGAGTCCACACACTTTTCTCCCAGAAGTGACCTTCAACTCTAACTTTACAAGCACTTCCAACTAGGTTGGATATCTAATTTCCATAACTATTACAGATCAAAATCATCAACTAGTGGGTGGGAGTTGAGGGTGCAGAATAGGTTAGTGGTGAAGAGTACAGATTCTGGTGTCAAACTACAGGCTTGAATTTTGGCTCTGCCACTTCCTAGCTGTATGACTTTGATTGAGGTACTTCACTTTTTCTGCCTCAGTTTCCTCATCTGTAAAACAGGGATAGTAATAGTACCTATTTCATACAATTTTCACAAGGTTTGTATACATAAAGTGACTGCAGCAGTAGGTACTATATGAGTATCAAGTAGAGTGGGTACACTGGTAATAGTTCTTACCAGTTGAAGTTCAAGTTAAAGAAGTAACTTTAAAAAGTGTCAGGCATAGACCTTGGAACATAAAAGATTTCTAGTGCCCCTTTTCCTTTGTTAAACATGCCCTAGGCTTGCATCGTATTAAGCCTTTGCAATATGGTACTTCCTTGGCATGATAAACTCTATTGCCTTTCTTTGCTGGCAAACTGTTCCTTCTTCACCCACTTAAATGCATCCTACCCTCTGCAGTTTCCATTGTCTTTTTTTTTGGCTTCTTTGGAGAGAATAAGTCTCTTCCTCTTCTTCAGTACTTACTGCTATCACCCTGCTTGATCATATTGTATTGTAATTACTTATTTATGAATCTTCTCCCTCACCAGACTTTATGGTCCTCCTCCATGGCTGGAGCCACATCTTATTTTCACAGCCTCTATCGCAGTTCTGTCCCTCAATAAATGTTTTGATGAGTGGAGGAATAATATCAGCCAACACACAGTGCTTAGTTCTAGGCTCTGTTCCAATGCTTTACAAATATTAACTTTAATCTTGACAACAATCATATGAAGTATTATTATCATCTCTAACTTACAGATAAGAATAAATGACTCAAAAGAGTTTATGTAATTTGTCTAGGTCACCTCTGCTACTAATTGTCAAAGCCAGGATACTAATCTAAGTAGTCGGTATCAGAAACCAGGCTTTTAACTCACCCAGTACAATGTCTCCTAGAGAACGAGAACAAATAATTGCTCACAAACTTGGCTTTCCCAAAGGTCTCACTTTCTCAGGCAAATGAGACGTTCATCCAGCAAATATTTACATAGTGCTTTCTACGTGTACACCATCATGTTGAGCACCGATCTCTAATTGCTCCCTCCTTTCCCCTATCACCTGTCCACCTAATCACTTCTACCTGCCCCAAAACTCCACTGTTCTATGAACTTCTTTCAGTTTCTTGAATGTGTTGTACTCTCTGTGTCTCAGCGTTGGAACCACGACTTCAGTTTGCCCTGTTAACTCATGCTTATCCTTCAGTTCTCAGTTTGCGTGCGTGCATGTGTGAATATTTAGTTGTGTCCCACTATCTGGGACCCCGTGGACTGTAGCCCACCAGGCTCCTCTGTTCACGGGATTTACCAGTCAAGAATACTGGAGTGGGGTGCCATTTCCTCCTCCAGGGGTCTTCCCAACCCAGGGACTGAACTCGCATCTTCTGCCTTGGCAGACAGATTCTTTACCACTGAACCACCTGGGAAGCCCTTCTTTCTGCAAACCTTATGTTATCCCCACTGCCCACCCCCACCTCAAGTAATTTACATGCCCTTGCTCTGAGCTCCCCACACTGTTCTTGCCCCTTTACTCATCTGCCTTCTGCACTAGACTAGAAGCTTTGTGAGACCAAGGACTGAGTCTTATCTGGTTATCACTGAATATGCAGCACTCAACCTGATGTAGGTGTTTGATAAATATTTGCTGAATGACCAGTTTAAGGATGAGCATAACAAAATCTATATACTTAAGAAGTTTACTTGGAAAAAAAAAAGGTCTAGTGGGGATACAGAAAATGAAAAGAATATATTATAACAGATTATATACCAGGATCCTTCAGGGACACAGAGGGAAAGATTTCTGACTCAATCTGGAATAAAGCAGAAAGGGGACAGTTCAGCCAAGTCTTAAAGGAATAGTGAGAGTTTATGAAAAGGAAAGAAATAGGTCATAAGCAAGACATATACTATAAATTGTTTGATTGCCAAATTGTTTGATTGGCTAAACCATTTTTCCTGTGTGTCTGAAAAGAATACCAAACTAAACTTAGTTCTACAACTGATTGTTCTAATATGAGTTTGGAGACAATATGCCATAACATAAAAGGCAATATGACGAGATACTTTTATTCGTTAAGTGGCTGTTCTGTGAATCCCCATGAAAATCTCTTCTTACCTCTATCATCATATTTATCATACTGCACTGTCATTAGCAGAGTGGTTCTACCCACGTGATGAGCTATTTAAAGCCTAGGGTTAAAGTCCTTTAAAAGTCTGATTCAATTCGGTATATTCCCTAGTACCAGAACAAAGGCATTCCAGCAAGAAGGTCTGTGAATACTCTGACGTGACTATGAAGTCTTAGATGAGCTGGCCTCCAGCATTCTCTCAGCTTTGTCTCATGTCCCATACAACATGCTCCAGTCAAGATATACCTCTCAGTTCTCTGAGTAACACTGGGCTCTTAAGGCCTGTGGGCATCCCCACATGCCAATGCCACTCCCACTGTCTCTTTGCATTCATTCTTCCAGTTCATCATCCAGCTAACTCCTACTCATCCTTGAGGCTTCAACTTAAACATCACTCCTGAAGAAAGCCTTCCCTGGTCCAGAGACAAGTTTAGACCTTCCTGTTATATGGTCTTATAAAATGGTAAATTTCTCATTAGTGTCATTTATCACACTTGTAAATACTTAATCATTGTCTCTCCAGTGGAGTAGAAGTTTCATAATTCAGCACTTGGAACAGAATATATACGATAACAGGTGCTCAAAAAACCTCTTTTGAATAAGTTACTGAATAAATGAATAAAGTGCTATAATTCATTTTTAATATGATTTTTTTTAGTGGCCTGGGCTTCCCTGGTGGTTAAGCTGGTAAAGAATCCACCTGCAATGTGGGAGACCTGGGTTCCATCCCCGAGTTGGGAAGATCCCCTGGAGAAGGGAGCGGCTACCCACTCTAGTATTCTGGCTGGAGAATTCCATGGACTGTATAGTTCATGGGGTTGCAAAGAGTCAGACACGACTGAGCAACTTTTGATTCACTTTAGTGGCTTAGCTTTCAGGAGGCTCTATGATAGATTAGAACTGATCAAATTAGCAAATAACCTGTTAGTATTATAAGTATTTCCAATGCACCATTAAGGATCAGGGTTGTTGCTCTGCCAAGCAAACAGATGAAGAACAATGTCTTAACCAAGACAATTTACAGGGACCTCTACGCACACCACCTTTTTCCCCTCTGCTCTTGTATCATTTCTAGTAATCCCTTCCTTGCTATCAAAATCTCCTGAGCTTGTTTTCCTATACCAGATTTCAGCTCATCTCTTGCTCCAAGTTCTTCTTCCTGGCTCTTCAAAGGCTCATCTGATTTCAGCCAGCCAGAGGATTCCCGTTTCCTCAACAGCCTTGCCCAGAGCATCAGAATATTATTGCTTTTGGCCCCAAGCCATCCTACTCAGCACCTCCCCAGCTCTTACCAAGCCTTTCTCAAAAGCTCTGGCACAAGGTAAGGGACTGTGGAAGAGTCAAAGGAAAAGAGATTCTACCCTCAATGAGCTCCCAGTCTATCAAGGAGACAAAGTGTTAGTTGCTCAGTCGTGTCCAACTCTTCTTGATCCCTTGGACTGTAGCCCACGAGGTTCCTCTGTCCATGGGATTTTCCAGGCAAGCATACTGGAGTAGGTTGCCTTTCCCTTTGCCAGGCTATCTTCCAGACCCAGGGATTGAACCCAGGTCTCCTGCATTTCAGGCAGATTCCTTACCATCTGAGCCACAGAAGAGATTGTCGAGGAGACAAAAGATAAACACAAAAAGCAAAACGACCATAGCATTCTGTATTTGCTTAAATGCCAAATGATGTGAATGTACAAAGAGCATTTGTGAGATAGTTCAAAGGAGTCATCATCCTTGAATCTTACTTACCACACATCTGATCATATTCCAAGTATGGTTTCTTTTATTTCCTTCTTCTAAGATAGCTTCTTCTAAGATAGGTCTTCTATTTTTCCCTTTCTCACTTTTCCCACCACCATCGCCTTGGTTTAGACCCCATATACTCTCCTCTAGATTATGGTAACAGCCTCCCAGTTTATCTCTTTGCTTCTATTCTCAACCCCTATTCAATTCATTCTCTATTGTAGCCAGAGTCATATTCTTTTCTCCCCTGATCTATGATTAGTTTTTTTTGTTGAAGTGTAGCTGATATACAATATTATATAAGTTAAAAGTGTACAATATAGTGATTCACAAAGTTTTTACCCCAATTATAGTTATTATAAAATATTGGCTATATTCCCTGTGTTGTACAATATACCTCTATAACTTTTTTATATGTAGTAGTTTGTACCTTAGGAGAAGGCAATGGCACCCCACTCCAGCACTCTTGCCTGGAAAATCCCATGGACGGAGGAGCCTGGTGGGCTGCAGTCCATGGGGTCGCTAAGAGTCAGACAAGACTCAGCGACTTCACTTTCACTTTTCACTTTGATGCATTGGAGAAGTAAATGGCAACCCACTCCAGTGTTCTTGCCTGGAGAATCCCAGGGACGGGGGAGCCTGGTGGGCTGCCGTCTATGGGGTCGCACAGAGTCGGACATGACTGAAGCGACTTAGCAGCAGCAGCAGCAGCAGCAGTTTGTACCTTTGAATTCCCTACCCCTATATTGTCCCACCCCCTTCCTTCTCCTCACCGATAATCACTAGTTTGTCCTCTGTATCTGTGAGTCTGTTTCTTTTTGTTATGTTCACTAGTTCGTTGTATTTTTAGATTCCACCTAGAAGTGATATCACGCATTTTTCTATCTGACTTATTTCACTACCATAATGCTCTCCAAGTCCATTCATGTTGTTGCAAATAGCAAAATTCTCATTATTTTTTATGGCTAAATAGTATTCCATTGTGGGCTTCCCAGTGGCTCAGTGATAAAGAATCCACCTGCCCTGCAGGGGCTGCAGGAAACACAGGAAGATCCCCTGGAGAAGGAACTAGCAACCCACTCCAGTATTCTTTTCATGTTCCTGTTGGCCACCTGCATGTCCTCTTGGGAGAAATGTCTATTCAGTTCTCCTGCTCTCTTTTCTTTTTTTTTTTTCCCCATTTTTTAAATTGGATTGGGAATTTTTTTTTTAAGTTGAGTTATATGAGCTGTCTGTATATTTTGGATATTAACCCCTTAATGGTCATATCATTTGCAAATATTTCCTCCCATTCAGTTGGTTGTCTTCATTTTGTTTATGGTTTCCTTTGCTGTGCAAACGGTTTTACGTTTTAATTAGATCCCATTTGTTTATTTTTGCTTTTATTTCCTTTGCTATTGGAGACCAATCCAAAAAAAAAATGCTAAAATTTATGTTAAGGAATGCTCTGCCTATGTTTTCCCCTAGAAGTGTTATGGTTTCTGGTCTTACGTTTAGGTCTTTAATCCATTTTTAGCTTATTTTGGGGTATGGTGTTAGAGAATGATCTTATTTCACTCTTTTACATGTAGTTGTCCAGTTTCCCTAGGACCATTTAATGAAGAGGTTTTTTTTCTCCATTGCATGTTCTTGCCTTCTTTGTCACAGAGTAATTGACCATAAGCTCTTGGGTTTATTTCTGGGCCCTCTATTCTGTTTCGCTGATCTGCGGGTCTGTTTTGTGCTAGTACCATACTGCTTTGGTTATACAGCTTTGTGATAGAGTCTGAAGTCAGGGAGTGTGATTCTGCCAGCTCTGTTATTCTTTTTCAAGACTGTTTTGGCTATTCGGGTCTTTTATGTTTCCATACAAATTTTTAAATTATTTGTTCTAGTTCTGTGAAATTTGTTATTGGTATTTTGACAGGGATTACAGTGAAGCTGTAGAAAACCTTGGGTAGTATGGCAATTTTAACAGTATTAATTTTCCATCAAGAACTTAATATATCTTTCCATTTGTTTATGTCATCTTCACTTCTTTCATCAGCATCTTAGTTTTCTGAGTACAGGTCTTGTACCTTTTTATGTAGATTTATTTCTATGTATCTTATTCTTTTTGATGAGATGGTAAATGAGATAGTTTCCTTAATTTCTTTTTCTGATAGTTCATTGTTAGTGTATAGAAATGCAACAGTTTTCTGTATATTTATTTTTTATCCTGTAACTTTACTGAATACACTGATTTGCTCTAATAGTTTTCTGGTGGCACCCTTAGGATTTTTTATGTATAGTATCATGTAATTTGCAAGCAGTGAGAGTTTTAATTCTTCCTTTCCAATTTGGGTTCCTTTTATTTCTTTTTATTGTCTGATATTTAGGCTAGGACTTCCAAAACTCTGTTGAATAAAAGTGGCATGAGTGGGCATCCTTGTCTTGTTCCTGATCATAAAAGAAGAGGGTAAGTCCTTATCACAGTTGTTCAACTTGACATTGAACTATATATTTCATTTTTAATGAAATATTTCAAATATACCAAAAAATTATAGGAAAACAATGTAACAAATACTTCTATTCCCAAGGCCCATTTAAGAAATAAAATACTGAATCCCCTAATACTCCTCAGTTGCCTACCTCTCTCATCTCCTCCCCTAGCATCTCAAGGTATTCACCACTGTGATTTTGGTATTTTTCACTCCTCTATATTTTCAGTGCATATTTGTGCCCATGAATAATATATAGTATTATTTTGCATTTTAACTGTCTAATTTCAAGTTAAATTTATAGATGAATGGAATAGAAAATTATATGTACTAAACTTTCTTTAATATTAACATACTGCACAATCACGGTACGGTTCAGTTCATTTCAGTTCAGTTCAGTAGCTCAGTCATGTCCAACTCTTTGCAATCCCATGGACTGCAGCATGCCAGGCCTTCCTGTCCATCACCAACTCTTGGAGCTTACTCAAACTCATGTCCATTGAGTCGGTGATGTCATCCAATCATCTCATTCTCTGTCATCCCCTTCTCCTCCCACCTTCAATCTTTCCCAGCATCAGGATCTTTTCCGATGAGTCAGGTCTTTGCATCAGGTGGCCAAAGTATTGGAGTTTCAGCTTCAACATCAGTCCTTCCAGTGAATAATCAGGACTGATTTCCTTTAGGATGGACTGGTTGGATCTCCTTGCAGTCCAAGGGACTCTCAAGAGTCTCCTCCAACACCACAGTTCAAAAGTGTCAATTCTTCAGCGCTCAGCTTTCTTCACCATCCAACTCTCACATCCATACATGACTACTGGAACAACTATAGCCTTGACTAGACAGACCTTTGTTGGCAAAGTAATGTCTCTGCTTTTCAATATGCTGTCTAGGTTGGTCATAACTTTCCTTCCAAGGAGTAAACATCTTTGAATTTCATGGCTGCAGTCACCATCTACAGTGATTTTGGAGCCCCCAAAAATAAAGTCAGCCACTGTTTCCCCATCTTTTGCCATGAAATGATGGGGCCAGATGCCATGATCTTAGTTTTCCGAATGTTGAGCTTTAAGCCAACGTTTTCACTCTCCTCTTTCACTTTCATCAAGAGGCTCTTTAGTTCTTCTTCACTTTCTGCCATAAGGGTGGTGTCATCTGCCTATCTGAGGTTATTGATATTTCTCCCAGAAATCTTGATTCCAGCTTGTGTGAAAAGAAGAGAAGCGAAAAGCAAAGGAGAAAAAGAAAGATATAAGCATCTGAATGCAGAGTTCCAAAGGATAGCAAGAAGAGATAAGAAAGCCTTCCTTAGCGATCAATGCAAAGAAATAGAGGAAAACAATAGAATGGGAAAGACTAGAGATCTCTTCAAGAAAATTAATGATACCAAGGGAACATTTCATGCAAAGATGGGCTCGATAAAGGACAGAAATGGTATGGACCTAACAGAAGCAGAAGATATTCAGAAGAGGTGGCAAGAATACACAGAAGAACTATACAAAAAAGATCTTCACGACCAAGATAATCAAGATAGTATAATCACTCACCTAGAGCCAGACATCCTGGAATGTGTTCCAAGTGGGCCTTAGAAAGCATCACTATGAACAAAGCTAGTGGAGGTAATGGAATTCCAGTTGAGCTATTCCAAATCCTGAAAGATGATGCTGTGAAAGTGCTGCACTCCATATGCCAGCACATTTGGAAAACTCAGCAGTGGCCACAGGACTGGAAAAGGTCAGTTTCATTCCAATCCCAAAGAAAGGCAACGCCAAAGAATGCTCAAACTACTGCACAATTGCACTTATCTCACACGCTAGTAAAGTAATGCTCAAAATTCTCCAAGCCAGGCTTCAGCAATACGTGAACCATGAACTTCCAGATGTTCAAGCTGGTTTTAGAAAAGGCAGAGGAACCAGAAATCAAACTGCCAACATCTGCTGGATCATGGAAAAAGCAAGAGAGTTCCAGAAAAACATCTATTTCTGTTTTATTGACTATGCCAAAGCCTTTGATTGTGTGGATCACAATAAACTGTGGAAAATTCTGAAAGAGATAGGAATACCAGACCACCTGACCTGCCTCTTGAGATACCTATATGCAGGTCAGGAAGCAACAGTTAGAAGTGGACATGGAACAACAGACTGGTTCCAAATAGGAAAAGGAGTATGTCAAGGCTGTATATTGTCCCCCTGCTTATTTAACTTCTATGCAGAGGACATCATGAGAAACGCTGGGCTGGAAGAAGCACAAGATGGAATCAAGATTGCCAGGAGAAATATCAATAACCTCAGATATGCAGATGACACCACCCTTATGGCAGAAAGTGAAGAGGAACTAAAAAGCCTCTTGATGAGAGTGAAAGAGGAGAGTGAAAAAGTTGGCTTAAAGCTGAACATTAAGAAAATGAAGATCATGGCATCTGGTCCCATCACTTCATGGGAAATAGATGGGGAAACAGTGGAAACAGTGTCAGACTTTATCTTTCTGGGCTCCAAAATCACTGCAGATGGTGATTGCAGCCATGAAATTAAAAGATGCTTACTCCTTGGAAGGACAGTTATGACCAACCTAAATAGCATATTGAAAAGCAGAGACATTACTTTGTCAACAAAGGTCCGTCTAGTCAAGGCTATGGTTTTTCCAGTGGTCATGTATGTGAGAGTTGGACTGTGAAGAAGGCTGAGCGCCGAAGAATTGATGCTTTTGAACTGTGGTGTTGGAGAAGACTCTTGAGAGTCCCTTGGACTGCAAGGAGAGCCAACCAGCCCATTCTGAAGGAGATCAGCCCTGGGATTTCTTTGGAAGGAATGATGCTAAAGCTGAAACTCCAGTACTTTGGCCATCTCATGCGAAGAGTTGACTCATTGGAAAAGACTCTGATGCTGGGAGGGATTGGGGGCTGGAGGAGAAGGGGACGACAGAGGATGAGATGGCTGGATGGCATCACCGACTCGATGGACGTGAGTCTGAGTGAACTCCGGGAGTTGGTGATGGACAGGGAGGCCTGGCGGAGAAGGCAATGGCAACTCACTCCAGTACTCTTGCCTGGCAAATCCCATGGACGGAGGGGCCTGGTAGGCTGCAGTCCATGGGGTCGCTAGGAGTCGGACATGACCGAGCGACTTCACTTTATTTTTTCACTTTCACACATTGGAGAAGGAAATGGCAACCCACTCCAGTGTTCTTGCCTGGAGAATTCCAGGGACGGAGGAGCCTGGTGGGCTGCCGTCTATGGGGTCGCACAGAGTCGTACACAACTGAAGTGACTTAGCAGTAGCAGCAGGGAGGCCTGGCGTGCTGCAATTCATGGGGTTGCAAATAGTCGGACATGACTGAGCGACTGAACTGACTGAGGAGTTGAAAGGAATTGATGAAAAAGAAGGACATCTTTAAGTTTCATCTTTCTCCTCACCCCCATTTTAAGTGTCCAGAGTGAAGTGAAGTGAGTGAAAGTCACTTTTCTTCCAAGGAAAAGGAAAGTGAAAGTAGCTCAGTCATGTCTGACTCTTTGCAACCGAATGGACTGTACAGTCCATGGAATTCTCCAGGCCAGAATACTGGAGTGGGTAGCCGCTCCCTTCTCCAGGGGATCTTCCCAACCCAGAGATGGATCCCAGGTCTCCCTCATTACAGGCAGATTCTTTACCAACTGAGCTATCAGAGTGCCCAGATGTTCCCACTGAAACGAGGACCAATTGGTGTCAGTTGACAATGGCAAGGCAGAGTCAAGATAATGGGTTCATCTTGGGTCTAGACCTGTTCTAAGTTTCGTCATCATACTGCACTGCAGAGAAGAAAGTATAGGTTGAGAATTACAAAGTCTGAATTCCGGTCCCTGCTGTGCCACTAACTCACTGTGTGACCTTGTACAAGCCATACCTCTTCTCTGAGCATCTGATTGCTAATATGTAAGATGAAAGCATTGGGTAGAAGGGCTTAAAGATACATTCCTACTCTAAACTTCTATGAAACATCAGACTTTAGCCAACTGGCCCCTAGTCACAGACGCATATCAAAGCATCGTTATTCACTCTAGGGATGGAAAAGGACCATCTAGTGCTCTAGTCCATTTCCACACAAGAACCTGAAGTCCTGCAATAACCTCCAGAAGCAGCTCTTTCAATTCAGTTCTTACATATCTTTTCCCTAACAGGCCACAAAAGAAAAACTACCTGCTTGCTCATTCACAAATTCAATCAGAGGAGTATAGACTGCCAAAGCTGAAAGTACTCCTTGTCTCCCTCATTTGGGGAAAATGAGGCCCAGAGAGTGACAAGGTCTTAACCCAAGTTCAGTCAGCCAATTACAGGAACATAATAAATTCTCTAGCTGCTATTGCTGCTGCTAAGTCACTTCAGTAGTGTCCGACTCTGTGCGGCCTCATAGATGGCAGCCCACCAGGCTCCCCCGTCCCTGGGACTCTCCAGGCAAGAACACTGGAGTGGGTTGCCATTTCCTTCTCCAATGCATGAAAGTGAAAAGTGAAAGTGAAGTCGCTCAGTCGTGTCCGACTCCTAGCATGGACTGCAGCCCACCAGGCTCCTCTGTCCATGGGGTTCTCCAGGCAAGAGAACTGGAGTGCGGTGCCATTGCCTTCTTCAAAATTCTCTAGTGATACTATCAAAAGATAGATTAATCCTGATCAAATTGTTGAATTTCACAGACAAAGAAACAATTCTTTCTTCAAGAAGTAAAAGCAAGTTACCTATAAGGAGGAATAAAATCAGACTTGTCCACAGCAAAAGTTTATGTCATTCTGAGGGAAAGTGTAACCCCAGGAATATTTTACCCAACTATGTTGTCAGAGAAATAAAAAAATAACAAGTGCTTTAACAATTTAAAGTTGTTAAATCTATTATTAAAATTGAAAGAATTTAAAGAATTTAGAATCCTTCTTGAAAAAAAAAAAAAAGCTTGATGCTGAAACCCAGCAAGTCAAAACATGAATGTAAATAAAAGAAGTTATTATGAAACATTGGTGATGAAGATTGCATCTATTTAAATCTAGAACTTAGCCTAAACAATTAGAGGAATTATAGTTGTAAATTAAAATGTATATATTATAAATATTGGTAAAGTAAAAATTATTGCTGTTTAGTTGCTAAGTTGTGTCCAACTCTTTTGAAACCATGTGGACTGAAGCCTGCCAGGCTCCTCTGTCCATGGGATTCTCCAGGCAAGAATACTGGAGTGAGTTGTCATTTCTTCCTCCAGAGGATTTTCCTGACCTAGAAACTGAACTTGCATCTCCTACATCGGCAGGCAGATTCTTTACCACTGAGCACCAGAGAAGCCCATAGTAAAAATAATGAATAACAAAAATTAGGTGTAGGAGAGGAGATGGGAGAAGTATAGATTACTGATCATCTTTATGATAGACAATAGTCAATATTGTTTAACATTAAAATGTGTAGTTTTAAAAAATAACTCCAATTATTTTCATAATCTTTTATAACTTATTCATAAATCCATTAGTCATTTTACTTGTTAAATTAACTTCCATAAGGCTTTTTAATTAAATATTTTATTTAAAACATCTTGCTCAGCGTGAGCCCTTTAAATGGTTTCTCTATGCCAATTATCCGGTATAAATACATATAGAGATGTTCAGAATGATTTTCACCATAAGTTAAAGATGTTATTTTGAGTGTTAGAATTAAGAGTGATATGTTACTTTCTTCCTGGTATTTTTTCTGTATTGCTTGAATTTTTTATAAGCATATATTACTATTTTTAAATCATGACAAAATTACTGTTCTAAAAAACTGGAGAGGGAGTTTGGTTCTGAGGAAATACTCCCTAACTTTGGAAAAACAGATTCTGTCAATAATATCAATATTAAAAGTTATTTTCATTGAGTGCCTACATCATGATAAGGATTTTTCATACAGTATCTTTATTGCTCACCACAACTCTAAAGGCTAAGTTGCAGATGAAGCTCAGGATGATAGCCTTTTGCCCAAAGTCACATATCCCCAGAAGATCAAAACCTCTCTGGTTCTTTCCATTGAGCCACCACTGTGTGCATAATAATCAGAGTTAATTCACTGTACTACAACTTTCTCTTTGAATTTCCACAGCCTTAGATTATTTTCTGGATACTTGATGACAAACAATGAGGCATCCTCAAAAAGACAGAGAATAAAGTTGCCCCTGAAATAAAATCCACTCTCCATAAGTGAAATTAAACATCTGTAGGAAACTAAGAGCCTGTGTGTAAAACTGTCAGAGAAGTTTGGAAACACTCAAAACTCTCAGACCAAGATGCCAAGGTGATCTGGAAGTGTTCCTAGAAACTGACTGCAATTTAATGAGTGGAAATCATTTTCAACTGTACTGTATCCTGTTTGGAGAACATCTGTGTGAATAGAAAAACAAGAATGGTCAACCACGGAAACCTGAAAAGGTAAAGTCACAGGTGTCTCTCCAGGTACTACCCGGGGGTAAGAAATTTTAGCTAAGCAATGTTAACAATATGATTTTCTTGACAAGACCTAGAAAACAGCCCTTTGCTGCATATTAGACTTGCCTCAGCTACTCTTAAAGTAAGATTCCTATTTGGGCTTGGCCATAACCAACTGAAAGAGCTTCCCTGGTGGCTCAGTGGTAAAGAATCCGTCTGCAATGCAGAAGACATAGGAGACGCAGGTTCGATTTCTGGGTCAGGAAGATCCCTTGGAAGAGGAAATTACAAGCCACTCCAGTATACTTGCCTGGGAAATCCCATGGACAGAGGAGCCTGGAGGGTTACAGTCCAGGGGGTTGCAAAAAGTTGAACACAACTGAGCACAGCACAGCAAGGCGCATAACCAACTGAATCAGAATCTCGAAGAGAGGGCCCAAGCATGAGTGCTTAAGAAATCTCCCCAGATGCTTCTAAAGTGCAATCAGGGTTGAGAAACAGCTGAAATGAGTAGAGTGATGGAGAGGTCTCTCTTGAGATTGACTCACACCCTTTCCTCCGATTCCAGACCTACCACCAGGCTACCCTCTGATACTTGGCTCCCCATTAGAAAATGCATGAATCTTCTGATGTGAATATTCTGGTCTATTTTGCAAATTAAATTGGCTTTGAAAATAGCACTTTCTTTTTGAGAATTAATAAATGGACCCCTGGTTTATGCATCAGTTATAGTGATCTTTGTTAATGTGGGTCTGAGATATGTCTCTAATCTGAGAGATGTAGTCATTGTCAAGTGCCATAAACATCAAAGTTCTGAGCCTGTCAGGATGCTGGACCCTGGTAATGTACCAGTCTGTGAAAATGAATCCAGGTGACCAGCAGACCTTTCCTGGGACCACATTCTTAGCTCCACTGCAGACCTTTTTTTCTCCAGAGCCAGATTATAAGCTTCTTAAGAACACAGACCCACTGGTTAGGATTCTGGTCTTTCACTGCTGTGGCCTGGGCTGGATCCCTGTTGGGGGAACTGAGATCCTGCAAGCAGCAAGCACAGCAAAGAAAAAAAGAGCACAGACATGGCTTCTCCTTTTTCATCTCCCACCTCTGCCTAGCACAGGGCTGGGCAGTTTAAGAAACTTCCAAAAGAGATTGAGAATATCAATGAAGAAACTAATGAATTCAGTGCATGTGGGGGTATGTCTCTGTGTTGTGGAACCTTGTGTCCAATCTCTATCCTTAGATCAGGAGGCCACTTCTCACCTCTGAGCCTCCTCTTTATATTGGGAGACTCCTTGAGTCTTGGTGGAAGGCAGAGCCTTATAGAGAGTCAGAAAACACAAGATGATTGTTTCCCCAGCGTCATTTGCAACTAAGTAAGGGCTTGTGTCCTCCAATCAGACATAGTCACCCCAAACTTTGAATCTGGGGCTGGTGACCCAGAGGAGGAGGGGCCACAGAAAATCCATTCTGGTGGCAAAGTGGGAGCAGCAGCCGGCATGCTGAGTTTCTGTGGGGTGGGGACCGTGGCAGCATACAGGATTCAGAGATGGCAATTCCACTGGTCCCGGCAGCAGTGCTCTCACCAGACTGGCTCGGTGATGTGGTTTGCGTTGTGGGTTAGTTACTCACCGCCTCACCTTTTCTCACTGCTGTGTATTTTCCGTGCCTTTGCTGTGATTCTGTGAAATCCTCAATGGCCCTCCCACCTCCACCTTTTTAATGTGCTTTTAATAATTTGTTTTCCTGCTGAAATCAATGAGTCAGTTTCTGTTGCTTGCTGCTTAGAACCCTGTTACGGGCTGAATTCTGTCTTCTGTCAAACTTCCTATGTTGAAGTACCTCAGAATGTGACTATATTAGGAAACAGAGCCTTTAAGGACGTGATTAAGTTAAAATGAGTCCGTTAAGATGGGCCTAATTCAATCTGTCCTTCTGAGAGAAGGAAATCTGGACACAAGGTCACTGTGGGCATATGTGGACAGAGGGACCACCGTGTGAGGATACAATGAGAAGGTGGCCACTTGTAAGCCAAGGAGAGAGGCCTCAGGAGAAACCAGACCCTACAGATACCTTCATCTTGGACTTCTAGCTTCCAGAAGTGTGAGAAAACAAATTTCTGTTCTTATTTTTTTTTTAATTTTTTTTAGATGTGGACCCTTTTTTTGAAGTCTTTATTGAGTTTGTTACAGTACTGCTTCTAGTTTTTTGGTTTTTATTTTTAATGTTTTGGTTTTTTGACCGCAAGGCATGTGAGATCTTAGCTCCCCAACAAGGGATCAAACCTGTACCCTCCTGCATTGGAAAGCAAAGTCTTAACCACTGTACCACCAGGTAAGTCCCTAAATTTCTATTCTTGAAGCCATCTAGTCTGTGGTGTTTTATTAAGCAGCCCTAGCAAACTAATACAAACCCTAAATACATTTAGTGATTGATCAAATATTGTCTGGTCAGTTACAAACCAGGCATTGGAACAAGATTACTACATGTAAACAGAGCAAGATGAGAAGGAAGAGTCAAGATGGGAAGCCAAGCAGGACCCCAGGAAAGAATAGACTAGGTGGTACAAAGCAGCAGGCAGGAAGGGAAGCCTAGAGGAATACTCTAACTCCAGTTGAAGTGTTTATATGGAACCAAACTGACCCTTTGGTGTCAAGGTATAACACTAATAATTGTTATAATTTATTAGTGATTACTATGTGCCAGGATCTTTCACATGCCTATTTCTCCACCTCATAACGACTTTGTTATTTCAAAAGCAACTTTTATTTCTGAAAAAGAAATTGAGTTTTGGAGATGTTTGGGCAGCTTGTCCCAAACCATATAGTCAATAAATGGTGGGGTCAGGAGGATGACAAATTTCAAAGTATGCCTGCTGAAGAAAAGAGGTTTGATTGTTGGCAATGTGAAGAAATTTCTAAGAAGGAATTTTCTACTATTACAACAGATCTTTTAGAAGTACAATATACCTCCTAGGATCTCAATACACGGCCCAGCTTCAAACCTTTGATACTTCTACCAGAAACTCACATAACGGAGGGCAGCCCTCTGGAATATTTTCCACAGGAAACATCTGCCCAAATATTTCGAAGGCTGTGAAGTGTCCCAAGAGGAAAGAGGGAAAGCTGAGGCCAATCATAAGTGTGGTGATAAGTCCAGGTACCAGGTGGACTGAAGCAGAGAGAAAATGCAGGCTTCCTGCTTTCTACTCCCTCTGGAAGCATGCTCTAGTAAAGTAAACTCTTTCCAAGACTCAGGTTCCCAGGTTAGTGATCTGGTTTTCTTCTAATAGGAAGTGAGCTGTCTCTCAATCAGGGAGTGGGGGAGGGGGAAATTATTGCCAATTACACTCAATATGTAGGAGGAAAGGTTCAGACATTTCGTGTCTTTACAATTAAGAGACCTCCAGTTTATTCTTAGAGTCAATCACAGCCCAGCCACAGAACACACATTCTTTCTTTGAGTGTTTACAAGAGAATCAATTAAAAAAGATTTTTTAAATCCCTTTTTGTTTAAAGCAACTGACATAATAGAAGGAAAGGATTGAGTCCCTGCCAAGAAAAGGCTTTCTGAACCTTCTTTGGCTCAAGTTGACAGCACTTTAAGGTCTTTCAATAAACCAAGTCACTGGCCCCAAATAGAAAATTGCTACCAGGAAAGAAGAATTTTTTAATGGGATGTCTTTGAGTTAAATTAGAGTCTGTAATCACCCTGAATGTATTATTCAGACTCTTTGTTCTTCATATTTGTCCTTCACATGTGATTAAGGAGAAGCACTCCTCATGTGCTAGGCATTGTACTAGGACACTGAGGAGCCAGGGTATTAATCCATCCTGATTCATGCTGTCCCAGGACTTGCAGTCTGGGGAGGAGATGGACAGGTACTCACAGATGGTACAAGGGAGTGAACAAAAGAAAGGGGAAAGTAGGAAGGTCTAAGGGAAACTGAGCATGTAACACTGAGCTAGTGGGTTCTAAGTTGTAATCAGGGGTCCCTGAGTGGAAGGGACAGCACTCCAGTCTTCTCTCAGTTTTGAGCAGAAAAAATATCTGCTTTCATTTGGCGATAGAAGGGGATAGTAGCAGTATTTACTAGTTGCTGTCGCAAAGCAGAATCAGACATAGTTCCCTGCCTTCAAGGAACTTATAGTCTTTAGGAGAAAAGACAAATACACACAAAATATTACAATCCAGATAAATGACAATATAATGAATCCACTAAAAAGAGACATTGTAAGTCTTCAGGGAACAGGAGAGGATGCAAGTCTCCTTGGAATAACTGGGAACAGCTCTATAAGGAGAGAGGACATATTTGAAGAACATGTAAGAATCTGCTGTGAGAAGCTTCTTCCAGTTATCCAAATGCACCATGCTATCTTGCCTTTGAACTTTTACACATGTTGTTCCTCTATCTAAACCACTTCCCTGTTCCCTGTTCCTAACCCAGTTAACTCTATACATGTTTCTGGTAACAGTTCGGTTAACACTTCCTCCTGGAAGCCTTCCTTCACAAGCCCTTTCTCCATCCCACACCTAGACTGACTTATTGCCATGGTTTCCCATAGAACTGTGTATATATGTTAAGGCTGGATGAGCATAGAGCGTTTGTTTATTGTGTTAGGAGCAGTGAGAAGTTCAGTATGATTAAAGCATAGGGCACATGGCTCAACCAAGAAATATTTGTGGAATGGATGAATGAATGCTTGTAAGAACTTTATTTATTTATTTTTGACTACACAGCTTGTGGGATCTTAATTCCCTAACCAGGAATTGAACCCCAGGCCATCAGCAGTCAAAGTGCAGAGTTCTAACCACGGAACAGCCAGGGAATTCCCTTTGTCCCAGAATCCTTTCCTGGCAGCCCTCCTCTGTCCTTCCAGTCTGGGTCAAGTACTTACCACTCTGTTGTGTCTTTCTGGCATCAAGAGAGTTTAGGCAGAGAGTTCTGGGGTTCTGATGTTGCTGCTCTCTGGATCAAAGTCCACCAACTGGGACCCCAGATACCAAGTTGGAGGGAACCATCAAGGTCATCTCTGTCCTACATGGAGTTGATCTCCCAGCCTTCTAGTTCTTGCTTATTGCTGAAGCAGTTACCCCACTGAAACCTTCATGGGGAGGGCATCAGTGTGACCCACAAACTCTTGAATCACTCCTCCTGAGGATCTGCGGACACTCCAGATCCAACTTGTCCAAAATCAAAATACTGGAGACGGTTTGAGCTTTAAAATCAGACAAATCTGGGTTTAGCTCTGCACTTTACTCATTTGGTGGACATTGGGCAAGTTACTTCAAATCTCAGAACCTTAGTTCTCTCAACTGAGACCCCAAAGTTCTTGGATTAGAAGAGTGCTGTGTCCACGCCCATTTTAGAAAGATCCCTCCTGCAGCTGTGTGGGGGATGGGCTGGAGG
Source organism: Bubalus kerabau (assembly GCF_029407905.1). Taxonomy (NCBI): domain Eukaryota; kingdom Metazoa; phylum Chordata; class Mammalia; order Artiodactyla; family Bovidae; genus Bubalus; species Bubalus kerabau. The sequence goes on along the minus strand of NC_073629.1, from coordinate 94,308,982 downwards.
GGCGAAACCAGAGACAGTTCAGAGGCTGCTGAATAGAAGTGTTTCCAATTACCTCGGCCTCAGCCTCCTCCGCAGCACACTCTCCACTGTGACCCCGGAGCCAACCTCATGCTGTTGCCTAGCAACTCACCTGCATCACCCAGGGATCTGAAGCTGGGGCCCCACAGAGGATGTGGAAATGACCAGTTTAATTACAAATTCTCAGGGGAATCATGCATCAGTTCATTTCTTAAATATTCACTGGGCTCCCACCAAGTGCCAGGCCCTGTGCTAGGTACTGGGGACTTATAAATAAAACCTAGTCTCTTTCCTCAAGTAATTCATAATGTAGCAGAATGGACAGATTTCTTCATTTATTCATGAAATATTTATTGAGTGCCCCTCAACAGCAACAGTAGAATGGATAAAGTTGTAGCATGTTCATACAACTTAATAGTATGCACACAGTAAGAGGATGAACGATCTACAACTATACACAAAGAGATGAGATATTGATGACTGAGTGAAACATACAACGACTGAAAAAAGTAATCCATACTGCCAAAAGTGAAACATATGACGAGTGAATAAAGCTAGATAGTACATTCTGTATGATTACACTTAAAGTACAAAAACAGGAAGAAGTAATCTATACTGCCAAAAGTCAAGATTGAGGACTTGGGAGGTAGTGACTAGAAGGGGGCATGAGCAGGGCTTCCGGAGTGACTGAAGCATGACTTCCTGGAGAAGGCGATTTCTAATCAAGTGGGAGTCTACCATGCAAGGGAGAGGAGGCAAGCCCTTACAGGCATCAGAAACTAGAAGGAAGAGGCAGGAAATGAGACTGAGGGGTTACATGGGGCCCAAACTGTCAAGGGCCTGAGAATAACAGTCATGATAGCTAAATGTTTGTGGTATGACAGACATTGTTTGGAATACTTTACATGTTTACATTTATTTAATCCACCAACCACACAATGAGTAGGTGCTTTTATTTCTATTCTATAGATGAGGAAATTGAGGCACAGTGAGGTTAATTACCTTGCTTAAAATCCCACAGAATGTGGCAGAACACACCAATGATAATTCCAGCATGCTTGATCACTGCTCCACACTGCCTAGGTCATTTGGTCACAGACTAAGCTACTGAAGGTATTTAAATAGTGGTGAACCAGGACCATTTTGTTGTTGCTGCTTTGGCTGACATGGGTCTTTGCTGTTGCATGTGGGCTTTCTGAAGTTGCGATGTGCAGGCTTCTCATTATGCTGGCTTCTCTTGTTGCAGACCATGGTCTCTAGAGCATGTGGGCTTCAGTAGTTGTGGCACCTGGACTCAGCTGCTCCAAGCCATGTGGAATCCTCCCAGACCAGGAATTGAACCCGTGTCCCCTACATTGGCAGGTGGACTCCCAGTAACTGGACCAACAAGAAAATCCCAGGATCCGATATTCGTATGACAAGGATTATCCTGGTTGCTCTACAGATTGGCTTGGATTGGGTTGAATGGGGCAAGAGTGGAGGCAGAGAGACCAAGGAGAAAGCTGCTCCAGGAGTCCCAGTGAGAGAAGCTGAGGCCCACATGAGGGTAGAGGCCAGGGAGAGGAGGACAGGTTTTAGAAATCAATGACAAAGACTATGAACTTTACACATACTGCTAGAAATAAGATCCACGAGAAAGCAGAACCTATTTTATTTTTTGACCGCAAAAGCAGAGAGTTGAGTTAAACATACTACTCGGTTGTCTTTGGTCTTTGTCTTATCTACTTATTTATTCCCTTTTACCCTCTTTCTTCTCCCAAACCCTATAGGTAAACTCTTTCATGTGTTTATTGTGTAACTTTGTATTGCAAATATGTGTTTTCATATTGTGTTGAACGTATTTTACATCCAACCAAATGGTGCTGAGTTATGTATCTCATTCTGTAACTTACTTTTTTAAAAAAATATTTATTAATTTATTTGGCTGTGTTGGGTCCTCACTGTGGCACACAGGATCCTCACCGTGTCATGTAGGATATTTCGTTGAGGCACATGGATTGTCTAGTCGTGGCACTTGGGCTTAGCTGCTTACAGGCCTGTGGGATCTTATTTCCCTGACGAAGGATGGGACCCACATCTCCCGTACTTCAAGGTGAGTTCTCAACCACTGGACCAGGAAGGAAGTCCCTGTAACTTACTTCAGTACACCGCATTATATTTTTCAAGATCTATTCCTGCTACATGTTTATTTTTAGTCTGTTGTCTTCCTAGAATTAAAGAATTAGATTGACAATACAATGCCATAGAAAGTGCTTTATCATTGAGTGGAGAGACTTCAGCTATAGCCCCTGCCCCTCTACTAACATGTGGTGTGAACCTGGGCAGGTCCCTTTTCCTAGTTGAATCTTAGCTTCCTCACTTATAAAATCAGAGTTGCCTTCTACATCTAACCTTCCATGCAACCTTCCTTACCTTATACAGGAAACTCCAGTCCAGAGTGGGAGTGACTTGATCAAGGTCACACAATAGTTATCAATAGTTCAATTCAATTTATCCCATATTTATTGAGTGCCAGACATGATGCTAAGTGCTTTGGATATTTAAATAAATAAGCCCTGCTGAGTTCCTCCTCTCAGGGACTCTAAACAGAGCTGTGTTAATTTTCCAGGAGCAGGTGCAGAGATAGCCTGTGGGAACTGGTCAGATGCAGTAGAGATATTAATAGGACGGAGCCTCGGATAGAATGTAAGGCAGTAATTTCACCACCCCAGTCAGGCCCCACAACATTCCTGGCCTCAAGAAAAGGAAAGAGGTTGGGTACACAGCTTCCTATTTGTAAAAGGTTATTTATTGCTTTAGCATGTACCAATAATAACTGATCTAAAATAGACAGAATGCCATTATCTATCTCTGTGCCTAACTAGACAGCAGTAATCATAGGATAAACAATTTTATATTCTGCTTTTCAAAAATGTTTTTTGTTGTTGAACAATAAAACAGCTGTTGTTGATTATTTACTCTGTGCTAGACACCAAGTACTTTACATATGTTGGTTTATTTAATCTTCATTACAATCCCATGAAGCAGGAGGTACTATTATTATCCCCATATTAAAGATAACAAAACAGAAGCCGAGGGAGTTATATTACTTGCCCTAGGTCAGTGGATTTCTAGCATTTTGAGTGCAACCCATAGCAGAACATCCGCTGGATCATAGAAAAAGCAAGAGAGTTCCAGAAAACATCTATTTCGGCTTTATTGACTATGCCAAAGCCTTTGACTGTGTGGATCACAATAAACTGTGGAAAACTCTGAAACAGATGGGAATACCAGGCCACCTGACCTGCCTCTTGAGAAACCTATATGCAGGTCAGGAAGCAACAGTTAGAACTGGACATGGAACAACAGACTGGTTCCAAATAGCAAAGGGAGTACGTCAAGGCTGTATATTGTCCCCCTGCTTATTTAACTTCTATGCAGAGTACATCATGAGAAACACTGGGCTGGAGGAAGCACAAACTGGAATCAAGACTGCCGGGGGAAATATCAATAAACTCAGATATGCAGAGGACACCACCCTTATGGCAGAAAGTGAAGAAGAACTAAAGAGCCTCTTGATGAACGTGAAAGAGGAGAGTGAAAAAGTTGGCTTAAAGCTCAACATTCAGAAAATTAAGATCATGGCATCCAGTCCCATCACCTCATGGTGATGGGGAATAGATGGGGAAACAGTGGAAACAGTGGCTAACTTTATTTTTCTGGGCTCCAAAATCACTGCAGATGGTGATTGCAGCCATAAAATTAAAAGACACTCCTTGGAAGGAAAGTTATGACCAACCTAGATAGCATATTCAAAAGCAGAGACATTACTTTGTCAACAAAGGTCCGTCTATTCAAGGTTACAGTTTTTCCAGTGGTCATGTATGGCTGTGAGCATTAGACTGTGAAGAAAGCTGAGTGCCGAAGAATTGATGCTGTTGAACTGTGGTGTTGGAGAAGACTCTTGAGAGTCCCTTGGACTGCCAGGAGATCCAACCAGTCCATCCTAAAGGAGATCAGTTCTGGGTGTTCATTGGAAGGACTGATGCTAAAGCTGAAACTCCAATACTTTGGCCACCTGATGCAAAGAGCTGACTCATTTGAAAAGACTCTGATGCTAGGAAAGATTGAGGGCAGGAGGAGAAGGGGACGACAGAAGATGAGATGGTTGGATGGCATCACAAACTCGATGGACATGGGTTTGGGTGGACTCCGGGAGTTGGTGATGGACAGGGAGGCCTGTCGTGCTGTAGTTCACGGGATCGCAAAGAGTTGGACACAACTGAGTGACTGAACTGAACTGAACTGAACATAGCAGAAACATAGTTTACCTTATACTTTAGATCACACATACCTGTTTCACAATATTATACTAATCCTTACTATGGGGGACACACTCAATATTTTCTATTCTTTTGTTTTGTTTTCATGCTGTTCTGAGCCATTGCTGCTGCTGCTGCTGAGTTGCTTCAGTCGTGTCCGACTCTGTGCAACCCCATAGACGGCAGCCCTTCAGGCTCTGCCGTCCTTGGGATTCTCCAGGCAAGAACACTGGAGTGGGTCGCCATTTCCTTCTCCAATGCATGAAAGTGAAAAGTGAAAGTGAAGTTGCTCAGTTGTTTCCGACTCTTAGAGTCTTAGACCCCATGGACTGCAGCCTAGCAGGCTCCTCTGTCCATGGGATTTTCCAGGCAAAAGTACTAGAGTGGGTTGCCATTGCCTTCTCACTAAACTGATTCTATAACCTACTAATGATTTGAAATACATAGTTTGAAAAACAAGTCCCTAGGCAACATATATACCACAACGCTAACAGAATTGCACACCATGTGAAGTTGTCATACTCTTTAATGTCCATATCAGGTTCCACGCTTCAGGTTAAATACACGGGTTTGAATCAGACACAGTCCTGCACTCAAAGCATTCACAGCCTCCTCAAGGGAACAGGTGGGTAAGCAAAGACAGCCAGCAGTGGTTCTCAATCCTGGTTGCATCTTAGAATCACTCAGAAGATTTGTTTTTAAAGTACTAATTAGTGTTGAGTCTCTATTCCCATACTTTCTGATTCAGTTGGTATGTGATGGGACCTGGATATTTGTATTTGTTTTTTTTTTTTTTTTTTTTGCTATTTAGACATGCACATATATTGATAATAGGGAATATTATGAGGGAAAAACACATTGGAAACTCTCTTACTTTTTGGGCTCCAGACTTGAAACAGGAGGGAGGGAGGCAGTGCACAGCCATAAGATATGATGTAAACTAATGAGAATCAACTAGGTAGATCCATGCTGGTGGAATAATAGACTTCCAGTGGACCCTGAACCTTATTATACGCTCATTGTTTAATTTTGGTTTGCTTTTAGCTAGTTTTTGTTAAAATATAATCACTTTACAATGTTGTGTTAGTTTCTACTGTATAGCAAAATGAATCAGCTATACATATATATATCCCCTTTTTTTGGACTTCCTTCCGATTCAGATTAACCTGTCCATTAAATAGCATTCTTTGTGCTTTACATTATGCTATCATTAGTTATCTATTTTACCTGTAATATTGATAATGTATATGTATCAATCCCAGTCTCCCAATTCCTCCCATTCCCCTGGATATTGGTATTTTTTAAACGCCCCACAAGTGATTCTAAGGTGCAACTGGTCTGAGGATCAGAGCAATAAAGTATAAGTGCTACATTAAAGGGAAGCACAATAGAGGAGCATCTAACTATCTAAAGGTATTGAGAAAAGCCTCAAAGAGAAGTTGTTTTTTGAGCTGACTTTTGCACTGAATACCTTCTGTTTGATCCTTTAGATCTACTGTCTGCCCAGTACACTGAAACTGTGCAGAGTAAGTCAATGGGTTCCTTTGCTCACTGGCTTCAGCTTAGGTATGGGCTAACACCCTAGCACAAGATTGGTGAGAGGGCAGGCAGGTAGTAATTCCCAGGCTACATCCTGGTAAGCTTGCCTAGGGCTGGCTATGACCCTCCTTTGAAGGTCACTCTTCAAGATGTCTTGATGAATAGGACTCTTCACATTCCATAATCTCTCCCCTTTATCCCTACCCATTCAGGTCAAGGGGTATGAACAGCCCAGATAGCTTCCTAAACTATCCCTTTTTTTCCTCTATACCGCACCCACATGTTTGAAATTAGTCCCCTTGTGATTAAGTTCAGTTTAGTTCAGTTCAGTCCAGTCGCTAAGTCATATCCGACTCTTTCCAACCCCATGAACCCCAGCACGCCAGGCCTCCCTGTCCATCACCAACTCCTGGAATCCACCCAAACCTATGTCCATCCAGTTGGTGATGCCATCCAACCATCTCATCCTCTGTCGTCCTCTTCTCCTGCCCACAATCTTTCCCAGCATCAGAGTCTTTTCAAATGAGTCAGCTCTTCACATCAGGTGGCCAAAGTATTGGAGTTTCAGCTTCAACATCAGTCCTTCCAAAGAACACCCAGAACTGATCTTCTTTAGGATGGACTGGTTGCATCTCCTTGAAGTCCAAGGGAATCTCAAGAGTCTTCTTTAACACCACAGTTCGACAGCATCAATTCTTCGGCGCTCACCTTTCTTCACAGTCCAACGCTCACATCCATACATGACCACTGGAAAAACCGTAGCTTTGACTAGACGGACCTTTGTTGGCAAAATAATGTCTCTGCTTTTTAATATGCTGTCTAGGTTGGTCATAACTTTCCTTCCAAGGAGTAAGCATCTTTTAATTTTATGGCTGCAATCACCATCTGCAGTGATTTTGGAGCCCAGAAAAATAAAGTTAGCCACTGTTTCCCCATCTATTTGCCATGAAGTGATGGGACCGGATGCCATGATCTTAGTTTTCTGAATGTTGAGCTTTAAGTCAACTTTTTCACTCTCCTCTTTCACGTTCATCAAGAGGCTCTTTAGTTCTTCTTCACTTTCTGCCATAAGGGTGGTGTCCTCTGCATATCTGAGGTTATTGATATTTCCCCCGGCAGTCTTGATTCCAGCTTGTGCTTCCTCCAGCCCAGCGTTTCTCGTGATGTGCTCTGCATAGAAGTTAAATAAGCAGGGGGACAATATACAGCCTTGACGTACTCCCTTTGCTATTTGGAACCAGTCTGTTGTTCCATGTCCAGTTCTAACTGTTGCTCCCTGACCTGCATATAGGTTTCTCAAGAAGCAGGTCAGGTGCTCTGGTATTCCCATCTCTTTCAGAATTTTCCACAGTTTATTGTGATCCACACAGTCAAATGCTTTGGCATAGTCAATAAAGCCAAAATAGATGTTTTTCTGGAACTCTCTTGCTTTTTCCATGATCCAGCGAATGTTAGCAATTTGATCTCTGATTCCTCTGCCTTTTCTAAAACCAGCTTGAACATCTGGAAGTTCATAGTTCATGTATTGCTGAAGCCTGGCTTGGAGAATTTTGAGCATTACTTTACTAGCCTGTGAGATGAGTGCAATTGTGAGATAGTTTGAGTATTTTTTGGCATTGCCTTTCTTTGGGATTGGAATGAAACTGACCTTTTCCAGTCCTGTGGCCACTGCTGAGTTTTCCAAATGTGCTGGCATATTGAGTGCAGCACTTTCACAGCATCATCTTTCAGGATTTGAAATAGCTCAACTGGTATTCTATCACCTCCACTAGCTTTGTTCATAGTCATACTTCCTAAGGCCCACTTGACTTCACATTCCAGGATGTCTGGCTCTAGGTGAGTGATCACACCATCGTGATTATCTGGGTCATGAAGATCTTTTTTGTACAGTTCTGTGTATTCTTGCCACTCTTCTTAATATCTTCTGCTTCTGTTAGGTCCATACCATTTCTGTCCTTCATTGAGCCCATCGTTGCATGAAATGTTCCCTTGGTATCTCTAATTTTCTTGAAGAGATCTCTAGTCTTTCCCATTCTATTGTTTTCCTCTATTTCTTTGCATTGATCGCTGAGGAAGGCTTTCTTATCTTTTCTTGCTATTCTTTGGAACTCTGCATTTAAATGGGTATATCTCTCCTTTTCTCCTTTTCTTTTCGCTTCTCTTCTTTTCACAGCTATTTGTAAAGCCTCCTCAGACAGCCATTTTGCTTTTTTGCATTTCTTTTTCTTGGGGATGGTCTTGATTCCTGTCTCCTGTACAATGTCACGAACCTCCATCCATAGTTCATCAGGCAGTCTGTCTATCAGATCTAGTACCTTAAATCTATTTCTCACTTCCACTGTATAGTCATAAGGAATTTGATTTAGGTCATACCTGAATGGTCTAGTGGTTTTCTTCACTTTCTTCAATTTCATCTGAATTTGGCAATAAGGTGTTCATGATCCGAGCCACAGTCAGCTAGTTGATCAGAGGGCAGACAGACTGAAACTACAGTCACAGACAACTAGCCAATCTGATCACACAGACCACAGCCTTGTCTAACTCAATGAAACTAAGCCATGCCAGGCGGGGCCACCCAAGATGGCTAGGTCATAGTGGAGCAGTCTGACAGAATGTGGTCCACTGGAGAAAGGAATGGCAAACCACTTCAGTATTCTTGCCTTGAGAACCCCATGAACAGTATGAAAAGGCAAAAAGATAGGACACTGAAAGAGGAACTCCCCAGGTCGGTAGGTGCCCAATACGCTACTGGAGATTAGTGGAGAAATAACTCCAGAAAGAGTGAAGGGATGGAGCCAAAGCAAAAACAGCACCCATTTGTGAATGGACTGGTGATAGAAGCAGGGTTCAATGCTGTAAAGAGCAATATTGCATAGGAACCTGGAATGTTAGGTCCATGAATCAAGGCAAATTGGAAGTGGTTAAACAGGAGATGAGAAGAATGAACGTCGACATTCTAGGAATCAGTGAACTAAGATGGACTGGAGTGGGTGAATTTAACTCAGATGACCATTATATCTACTACTGCAGGCAGAAATCCCTTAGAAGAAATGGAGTAGCCATTATAGTCAACAAAAGAGTCCAAAATGCAGTACTTGGATGCAGTCTCAAAAACGACAGAATGATCTCTATTCGTTTCCAAGGCAAACCATTCAATATTACGGTAATCCAAGACTATGCCCCAACCAGTAATGCTGAAGAAGCTGAAGTTGAACAGTTCTATGAAGACCTACAAGACTTCTTAGAACTAACACCCAAGAAAGATGCACTTTTCATTATAGGGGACTGGAATGCAGAAGTAGGAAGTCAAGAAACACCTGGAGTAACAGGCAAATTTGGCCTTGGAGTACAGAATTAAGCAGGGCAAAGGCTAATAGAGTTCTGCCAAGAGAATGCACTGGTTATAGCAAACACCCTCTTCCAACAACACAAGAGAAGACTCTACACATGGACATCACCATATGGTTGACACCAAAATCAGATTGATTATATTCTTTGCAGCCAAAGATGGAGAAGCTCTATACAGTCAACAAAAACAAGACCGGGAGCTGACTGTGGCTCGGATCACGAACTTCTTGTGAATAAACCTTTGTCTAATTATCCTAATCTGAGTGTGTCATCTGTTTCCTTTTGAGACTGATAAAGCCTAGAAGTATGATGGGAGCTTGCTCTGAGGATAAGGAAGGGGGAAAAAAACATACTCAAGCAGAGGGAGCAGCATGAGCAATGAAAAAGAGGCATGAACAGTCCAGGTTCGATGCACGATACTGGATGCTTGGGGCTGGTGCACTGGGACGATCCAGTGGGATGGAATGGGGAGGGAGGAGGGAGGAGGGTTCAGGATGGGGAACACATGTATACCTGTGGCGGATTCATTTTGATATTTGGCAAATCTAATACAGTTATGTTAAGTTTAAAAATAAAATAAAATTAAAAAAATAAAAAAAAAGAAAGAAAAAGAGGCATGAAAATATTATATTTTTGTTTAATTCCCTTTATTGGTGAAGGACATATTGTTAAATCCAATGTTCCATTCTCAGTCCTATTCTTATTAGATTTATCAGCAGCATTTAACCAATTTATTGCTCTCTCTTTCTTGGGAGAAATGTGTCACTTGACCTCCATGACATTGAGCTCTTTTGGTTTTTATTCTTCCCCTGGCTAGGGCTTCCCAGGTGGTGCAGTGGTAAAGAATCTGCGTGTAATACAGGAAATGTAGGTTCATGAGGGTTTGATCCTTGAGTGGGGAAGATCCCCTGGAGAAGGAAATGGCACCCCACTCAAGTATTCTTGCCTGGAAAATCCCATGGACAGATAAACCTAGAGGGCTACAATCCATGGGGTCTCAAAAGGGTTGGACACTACTTAGCAACTAAACAATAACTTCCTCTGGCTATTCTTTCTCAGTCTTCTCTTCTGGTTCTCTCCTATTTTCCTGATGTCTTCATCTCCCTGAAGGTGAATCTTGGAGTCCCAAGGACTATCTTTGGTTCTCTTGTCTATACTAACTCTCCATCATCATCCAGTAAGTTTCTATCTTTGACCTAGATCTCTCCTCCAAATTCAGGCTCATATATCCAACCTAACTAGAGATAGGAGTGGCATCTGGAGTTGACCCCTCATATCAACTGTTACATTTTCAGGAATTTTTTCAGCCTTTTGTCAAACCTTCTTGAAAAGGGTGAAAGAGTCATACGATCTGAACAGGTATCAGAGTATTAAGTATTAAACATGCTAAGTCACTTCAGTCGTGTCTGACTCTGTGCAACCCCATAGATGGCAGCCCACCAGGCTCCCCCTTCCCTGGGATTCTCCAGGCAAGAACACTGGAGTGGGTTGCCATTTCCTTCTCCAGTGCAGGAAAGTGAAAAGTGAAAGTGAAGTCGCTCAGTCGTGTCCGACTCTTAGCGACCCCATGGACTGCAGCCTACCCGGCTCCTCCATCCATGTGATTTTCCAGGCAAGAGTACTGGAGTTGGGTGCCATTGCCTTCTCTGAGTATTAAACATTGTCATTACTAAAAATTTAAATTATGTACATTTTTAAAATAAAATAAATATATTAAAAATAAAAATTAAAAATTAATCATTCTAATTATTTCAGTATATTTTATTATTTTTTATACTCTTGGGGTTATTTTCATCTATTCTCCTTGTATTATGGGAATACTATATAATGGTGTGCTACTCTTGCATCCCTTCCTAACTCCATGTTCAGTGACATCAAGTTGGTAGCTTGAAATCAACCATGGTGAGAGTATTATACAATAGAAATTGACAAATGCTACCAATGAGAGTTTGGTTTATTGTTATGTTGACTGCCTAGACTTAGTCTTCTTCTATTGGAAAACTATTAACCCATTCAGCATAGAAGTCACTTATGTCTTTGTAGTGAATTCCAATATGTCTTTATTGTTTCACTTTCATCTCAGTTCAGTTCAGTTCAGTCGTTCAGTCGTGTCTGACTCTGCAACTCCGTGAATCGCAGCATGCCAGGCCTCCCTGTCCATCACCAACTCCCAGAGTTCACCCAAACTCATGTCCATTGAGTCGGTGATGCCATCCAGCCATCTCATCCTCTGTCATCCCCTTCTCCTCCTGCCTCCAATCCCTCCCATCATCAGAGTCTTTTCCAATGAGTCAATTCTTCGCATCAAGTGGCCAAAGTATTGGAGTTTCAGCTTTAGCATCAGTCTATCCAAAGAACACCCAGGACTGATCTCTTTTAGAATGGACTGGTTGGATCTCCTTGCAGTCCAAGGGACTCGCAAGAGTCTTCTCCAACACCACAGTTCAAAAGAATCAATTCTTCAGCACTCAGCTTTCTTCAGTCCAACTCTCACATTCATACATGACCACTGGAAAAACCGTAGCCTTGACTAGACGGACCTTTGTTGGCAAAGTAATGTCTCTGCTTTTGAATATACTGTCTAGGTTAGTCATAGCTTTCCTTTCAAGGAGTAAGCGTCTTAATTTCATGCCTGCAATCACTATCTGCAGTGATTTTGGAGCCCCAAAAAATAAAGTCTGACACTGTTTCCACTGTTTCCCCATCTATTTGCCATGAAGTGATGGGACCAGATGCCGTGATTTTAGTTTTCTGAATGTTGAGCTTTAAGCCAACTTTTTCACTCTCCTCTTTCACTTTCATCAAGAGACTTTTTAGTTCCTCTTCACTTTCTGCCATAAGGGTGGTGTCATCTGCATATCTGAGGTTATTGAGATTTCTCCCGGCAATCTTGATTCCAGCTTGTGCTTCTTCCAGCCCAGCATTTCTCTTGATGTACTCTGCATATAATGCAAATGAAAATATCAGCAAACATTCATCCTAGAACTATACTCATTCAGCCATTAGTTGGCTACCAATACAGTTTGGCAAAAATTGAAAAAAGCATTCTGTAAGTATAAATTGGCTATGTGGGGATTTACAATAAGGAGTATTGTATATTTTATTATTATTTGTGAATTATTTGCTATGCATCATTTATAGCAGAAAACTTTATAACAAACTGATATGGTACACACACACACACACACACACACACACACACAGCTTTTTTCCCTAGAGAGCCAGCTGTTAAACATTTACCAGCATACCACTACTAACAGGCAACTCAAACTTAACATGTCCAAAACTGAACTTTTGATTTCCCATTCCAAACTAGTTGTCCCTGCAGAATGATGATGTTTTCATTTCAATAGCAACTTCACCCTTCCAGTGCCTCTGACCAAAAACTTTAAAATCATCCTTGACTCTTTTGTTTCTCTCAAACCTTACATCCAACCTTTCAAGAAATCCTTTTGCCTGTACGTTCAAAATACATTCAGAATCTGGACTACATCCCACTGCTTCTGCTGCCATCCCTTTGGTCTAAGACTCTTATGTTGCCCGCCTCCCCTCTTGGATGACTGCAATAGCCTTCTGACTAGTCTCCTTATTTCAGTACTTCAGTCAGACTGATTCTGTTAAAATAGAAATGTAATTCCTGTGCTTAAAACTCTTCAATGGCTTCCCACCTCACTCAGATTCCAAGCCTATGTCTTTATTGTGGCTATTAAGTCTCTGCCCCACTCCTATCCCATTAACTCTCTAGCCTCATGCCCTGTTATTCCTCCCCTCCCTCACTCCACTGCAGCTACACTAGCCTCCTTGCCCTTTTCCAAACACATCATTTCCTGCCTCAAAGCCTTTTATTGTTTTCTCTACCTGGAATGTTACTTTTCTTCAAGTTTTCTCTCTTGGTTGCTCTCTTTTTTCCAATCTTTGCCCAAACCACGTTTCCAGTGAGGATTCCTGATCTTTGAAATAATGTTGCAATCCCTTCCCACCATCACCACATGCTCTATCCCTCTCTCTTGCTTGTCACCGTCTAATGTACTGTATGTTCCATATTATAAATTTTAATTATTATCCTTTCCTGCCCCCATTAGAATGTAAGTTCAAGAATTTATCTGTTTTATTAACTACTATATTCCTGGCCATGAAATTAATGTCTTGTATACATAGTAGGTATTCAACAATTTGTTGAACAAACGAAACATTAATAAGTATTCTGGGCTGTGCTATGCTAAGTTGCTTAGTCATGTCTGACTCTTTGTGACCCCATGGACGGGGCCCACCAGGCTCCTCTATCCATGGAGATTCTCCAGGTAAGAATACTAGAGTGGGTTTCCATGCCCTCCTCCAGGGGAATCTTCCCAACCCAGGGATCAAACCCAGGACTCCTGCATTGCAGATGGATTCTTTACCAGCTGAGCTACCAGGGAAACCCAGTAAGTATTCTAAATACCCATAAAAAGCCTCTTTGAGCTTATTATAGGAAAGACGAGTATGGGGGATCCAGGATTGAGTCCTCTACTCCTCCAGATGCTCAGCTGAGAGTAAGGGTACATTTGTCTGTGCCTGGAGGTCTCATGTTTGTGTCAATGTACTACCTAGAAACAGCTGAGCTCTTTCAGAAACACCAAAAATTTATACAGTGGACTGAAAATAAAATGATAAAATATATGCATGTGTGCTAAGTTGCTTCAGTCATGTCTGACTCTTTGCAACTCTATGGACTGTAGCCTGCCAGGCTCCTCTGTCCATGGAATTCTCCAGGTAAGAGTGGGTTGCCTTGCCTTCCTCCAGGGGACCTTCCTAACCCAGGGTGCCATGCCCTCCTCCAGGAGATCTTCCCAACCCCGGGATCAAACCCGCATCTCTTATGTCTCCTGCATGGGCAGGCAGATTCTTTACGACTAGCACCACCTGGGAAACTGACAAAATATATACTGTTGGCTAAAATCAACATTTCATATTAGATTCCAGTATAGACAAGTAGTAAAAAGTCACCGGAACATTTAAGAAAAATGAGTATTTACTGAATAGCCAGCTTGTGCCAGGGGGGCACAAAGATGATTCAGGTATGATGGTGTGATAGACCAGGGAAACAGACAACTACGCAATATTATCATCAGCTCACTAACAGGAAAATGTCCTTAAGTACAAAGGCAACAGAGAGGACAGGATGATTAAGTGCAGTCACAGAGGAGGATGTTATTTGAGCTGGGTTCTAAAGCATGAACAGGAAGGAGGGAAATGCCCAGTGATAAATTTACAAGCAAAATTTACAAATCCACTACAATTTTTCCCCTCTCTGCTTACTAGAAATGCCTAGGTATCTGGATTGTAACAGGGAATAGATTGGCCAAGCTTGCAAAACTCCCAAGTTTTGTGGGGCATAATTTGAGAACTCCTGGTGATTGGGACATGCAAGGAAAGGCTGAGTGAAAGGGACAGATGGCAGGAAGTGAGACCAAAAGATTCACAAGGGCAGGGCAGAGAAGAAGGGACCATTTTATTCCACAGGACCCATCACAGCCTCAAGACATGGGGAAGGGGAGTATGAAGGCAGGAGTACATTACTTTTGCCTTGGCCGTTGCCTAGAGCAGCCGTTTTCCTATTCTCCACACCTCCTTAAAATGTTGTCTGCTTCTGAAGAGAGAAGCTGCCCTGGTGTACAGAAAGAGCTCATGTTCTGAATCTGAAGGCCCGGGTTTGGGTCCTATCAACTGTATAACCTTATGCCCAGCTTCAAAACCTTTGCCAGCCATACTCTAGAGCATGAAGTCCAAGCTCCTTGGCTTGGCTCTCAAGACCCTTCTTCTGGCCCTTGATGACCCCTCCAGCCTCATCTATCGCTTACCCCTTCTCACCTAACAGCCAAGTACTTCTTCTGGGTTCTGTGTCTTCACAGACAGTTACCTCGATTGACATCTTTCCCCTCCTCCTTCCCAAGCTGGAGAATTCCCATTCCTCTTTGAAGACATGATCCTGGTGTTAACCACCTCCAGGAGGCTTTCCCTGGTGGGTAGGTTAGTGATGGTCTCCAAACCCCAGAATTTCCTCTATTGCAGTGTGTGGAGCACATCTGCTCTTGCCCCTTCCTATCTAGAGGACTCTTTCTGCAACATAGGACTCACCGTCTCTCCCCTGCTTAAAAAACAAAAAAAAAAGGAAGAAGCTTCGGGGAATTCCCTAACGGATCAGTGGTTAGGGCTCTTTGGTTTTCACTGCTGAGCTCCCACGTTCAGTCCCTGGCCAGGGAACAAAAAATACCAAAACCCACGGGGCTTGAGAAAAAGCAGCTTTATTTCTTGGCTTAAGGATCATAATCTCCACTGTGGCCTGTCGGGACTGTGTGACCTCATGCCTACCTGCCTCTCTGTCTTTTCTTCTTATCCTTTGCATGAAAGGCACCTACAGCAGTACCTGGTATAGAACCGGAAGAAGCGTTTGTTGAATGACTGTAGAAGTGCTTAGTCCATATTGCATTACATGAAAGCTCTAGTTTTCTCCCACCAGCCTGTGAGCCCCTGGAGAGTGTCAGCATCCAGGACCATCCTTGACACTTAGTGGGGCGCCATAAGGGTTTTCCAAGTTTGGGAGACACTGTGACATGCTTCCCAGAAGCCCCATCAGGGAAGATTTGGAACACCAGCTGTTGGGAATGCTGTCAGTGAAGAGTCTTTAACTGTCAGCCACGCACCACAGACACCTTGGTTCCTGTCAGACCTCTTCCCAGACGGCCCCACACCCCATGAGAGATGAAGGTAGGGATATAAAGGCCTGGTCTGGTCATCTTCGCTCACCTGGGGACGACTCTGACGGGCCATTCTAGCTCCAGAGCCCCTGTGGGGTCAGCCATGACTGTCCTTGAGCCTGCATGGAGCTCTGGGCTTCTGCCCACTCTGCTTCCTCCCTTCCCTCCCCTCCCTCCACAGGTGTTCATCCCAAGGGCACTCCCCCACAAACACCCTGCACTGCAAATCTCCATCTCAGAATCTGCTTCCCAGGAATCCAACCTGAAATTGGCCCTCTATCTTGTCTTCTTTCAGAGAAGGCAATGGCACCCCACTCCAGTACTCTTGCCAGGAAAATCCCATGAATGGAGGAGCCTGGTAGGCTGCAGTCCATGGGGTCCTGAAAAGTTGGACACAACTGAGGGACTTCACTTTCATGCATTGGAGAAGGAAATGGCAACCCACTCCAGCGTTCTTGTCTGGAGAATCCCAGGGAAGGGGGAGCCTGGTGGGCTGCCGTCTATGGGGTTGCACAGAGTCAGACACGACTGAAGCGACTTAGCAGCAGCAGCAGCAGCAGCTTGTCTTCTTTGTCCCATCACTTTTAGGGAATGTTCATTCATCCACCCAAAGTTCACAGGCACCATTCAAAACGTTTCACATCCATTTTTCTATTGCTATCATCCTGTCCTGTCTAGGTGGGTCAGGAAGGGAACGGATGAAAAACTGGGGCCCAGAAAGGTGAAGCGACCAGCCAAAGGGCACTAATCAGAAGGGGAGCTCCCAGATGCAGTTTTTCCACTCCCTTTTCCTGTATCCTGGAACAAGAGGAAACCTCATTGAAACGAATTCGGATCTCAGTGGTCAGAATCCTGAAACTACGGCCCTGGGGTCGGGGAAGGGGCGCGGAGCCCAGCATTCCTGCAGTACAGATGGGGAGACCGAGGTCCAGAGCCCGGCGCTCCACCGCCCGCGGGAAAGAAGGGGGCGCGTCCTGCCCGGAGGGCCGCGTGGCGCCGGGGCCGCCCCCTCCTGCCTCCCGCCCCCGCTGCGCCCGTGCCCCCTGCCCTGCCTCTGCCCTCGCCACGCCGCCTGCTGCGGAGCGAGTCATGGTGGCGGCACGGGCGGCGGCGTGGCTGCTCCTGGCTGCGGCGGCCTGCGCGCCGCGGGAGCAGGACTTCTACGACTTCAAGGCCGTCAACATCCGGGGCAAGTTGGTGTCGCTGGAGAAGTACCGAGGCTCGGTGAGTGTCCGCCCGCCGGGCCTCGGCGCCGCCCCGCCGAACCCTGGCCCGGGAGCCGGGCGCCCAGGACCCTGCCGGATGGGGCTCCGTGGGGCTCGGGTCGTTCGGTCACCCAGCCCTGGCTCCCCGCCCCCACCCCGGCATCCCCCCCGGGCGCGGCGCCCCCAGATCCTCGGCCGGGTCTGTCCCATGACTACGTGGCACGGCCCGGCGTGCGCGGTGAAACCCGAAACTCTCGCTGCTCGCGCCGATTTCCCTCCCAGCGCTTTTGGGCAGCGGGGCGCAGCCTGTCACGCACCGGTTTAAAAATTAACAGTAGCAGCCTTTGTCTCTCCCATCCCCAGTTTCCGCGCGGGCAGTTGGCGATATTAAGTGCAGTGAGAACACTGTGGAAATGAAAGCTCGGTGCGGAGGAAGTTATCACTTCAGATGCACCGGGACCTTACACATCATCTTTTAGAGCAGCGGTCCCCAACCTTTTTAGCACCAGGGACTGGTTTCATTAATGACAATTTTTTCAGAGGGTGGGGAGGGTGGGGTGGTTTCAGGATGATTCAAATGCGTTACATTTATTGTGAACTTTATTTCTATTATTACATCAGCTCCACCTCAGGTCATCAGGCAATAGAGCCCAGAGGAGAGTACGGAGTTTAGAGTACTCTCTAAAACTTGGGGAGCCCAGTTTTGGAGAGTACACTAAGACCCAGAGATGGAGAGTCACACAGCGCTAGAAAGCAGGGAGCCTGGAGGAGAACCGCCCACCCATCCATGGTCTCCTCTAGGCAAACTTTTAAGATGGCAGCTCAGGTTGAGATGGAAGAGTCATCCAGTCTAATTGCTACCTCCTTACAGAGGGGGCATCTCAGCTCAGAGAGGACTTGAGAGAGGAAGTGTGCCTGGGTGAGTCTTTGAAACAAGAGTGAGTTTTAGCAAAACCAAGAAGAGCATTTCAGGCAAAGAGAACTGTCAGTGCCAAGTGGAAGTCACTCAGTCGGTCTCTTTGCCACCCCATGGACTGTTGCCTGCCAGGTTTCTTTGCCCGTGGAATTCTCCAGGCCAGAATACTGGAGTGGGTAGTCATTCCTTATTCCAGGGGATTGTCCCAACCCAGGGATTGAACCCAGGTCTCTTGCATTGCAGGCGGATTCTTTACGATCTAAGCCACCAGGGAAGCAAGGCTCAGAAATAAACAGCAAGAAGGGTGATGAGGGGTAGTGAAGTCCTCAAGCCGTTGTGCTTGAAGGAGTATAAAGCATCCGCTGAAAGATGAGGCTGAAGAGGGTAGGGAGTAATCAAAAGGAGCCTTAAACACTTTATTCAGAGACCTAAATGTTTCACTGTGTGAAACGAAGAAGCCTCCAAGTTCATTTCTCAAGGTAGACCTGGGGCTGTGTGTGGAAAGGATAAGGAGTTGGTCTCTAATGGACAGGTAGGCCCAGCCTCCAGGTTTGGATGAACCACACAAGAAAATGGCTATTAGCAATCTTCCAAGAGCAAGGCCATCTTCAATGAAAAAAGTACTCTCTACCCCTTGAAATTCTCAATTATGCTGGGAGTCCTGGGGACAGTAGCCCTTGTCCAGGTTCCCCCCCTCCCCAAGGTATCGTGAGGTTCAAATGACGTGCAGTGTGGAAACCCTGGGTAGAGTGCAGTGTGCTTGTCTTGGGCCCCAACAGAAATCTCATCCAGGGCTCCGGGAAACAGCCAGTCAGAGCAGGACCCATTCCCACTCGGGCCTTCCCTTCCCTCTAGTGCAGCTCATCAGAGAGAGCCCCAGGTTTAACACTTGACCAGCTCTGCTACTCATTAACTCATTTATTATTGAGCATCTACTGTATACTAAGTACCATGCCAGCCCTGAGGGTACAGGGGATGCAACGGTGAAAAAAGTGGCCAAGTTTCAATTTAAATAGAGCTTATATGAGGTCGAGAGGAGACAGACAAGAAAAGAACAGAGACATGAACAATGTAATTTCTAATAGTAAAAGGTACTAAGGCAAAAAGAGACACAGACTGTTTGTTTTTAGAAGTAATAAGGCATCCAGGATGTAAGGAAAAAAATTACCCAGAAAGTGGTTCCAGAATTCTGAATGTTTTCATCCTCTAGGTCATTGGTAAATCCTAAAAAGCATTGGAGTGAGAGGCCTAGAATTCAATCAGAAAGAAATTTAAAAACAAAAACAAAAAATCCACAAAGTCACCCAGCTGCTAAGAGGTAGAGTTAGAATTTGAGGCCAGGCAATCCAGTTCCAGAGCCCATGTCTTAATCTCCAGCTTTAGAGGGAAACCAGGAACAGTCAGGCCAGGAAGCTGTAAATGATACTGTGAATTAACCCAAGTTTGCTCTGCTCTTTGGCAGTATGGTCAGTCATTCACCTGCAAACAGCTACTGGCTCATTATGTATATTTTACTACAGGTTTTTTTTTTTTTTTAATTAGGAAAAAAACAAAACAAAACACTGGCTTCCTTACTGCCTGCCACAGGAAGACATGGCCATACGTGCCCTGGAGACATAGCCATGGGCAAAGTTGACTGGCTTGTGTCCTCAGGCACAAACTGGGAGACAGGCCTTTAGACCAGTGTGGAGTGTAGATGAGTACGTGACACTCAGGAATTCCCTGGCCTATGCTGTGAGGTTATGTACCTGTAGGCCTGAGTGTAGTGTGTGTGTGCTGCTTAGTCGCTCAGTCATGTCTGACTCTTTGCAGCCCCATGGACTGTAGCCTGCCAGGCTCTTCTGTCCAAGGGGGTTTTCCAGGCAACAATATACTGGAGTGGGTTGCCATGCCCTCCTCCTGGGGATCTTCCCAATCCAGGGATCACACCCAGGTCTCCCACTTTGCAGGCGGATTCTTTACCATCTGAGCCACCAGGGAAACCCCCGCAGTGTGAATGGTTTATTTATTTTGCATACACCTATGAGTTTGCATCTGTACTTATATATGTATATATATAAATTAACTGTGTGTATTTGGGTGTATCTGTGTTTTCGAAATACCCAGGTGGTTAGTAGTCAAGAACCTGCCTGCCAGTGCTGGAGACAGGTTCAATCCCTGAGTTGGAAAGATCCCCTGGAAGAGGAAATGGCAACTCACTCCAGCATTCTTGCCTGGGAAAATCCCATGGACAGAGGAGCCTGGTGGGCTATAGTCTGTGGGGTCACAAAGAATTGGACGTGACTGAGCACATAAGCATGTCTGTGTTTTGGTCACTTTAAAGATAAGCTTTTTGGATTCAGTCATGGAAATAGAAGTAGGATCTCCCTCTTTCTAAAAGTATGGGCAGACACACAAGATGTAGGTTAGAAATAACAAGCTTTAATGCTCTCAGCGCCCAGGGATCCAGCAGAGAAGAAAGAGGAAGACCTCCACCTAGTGAAGGGAGCTAAAGGGGTCTCACAATGTGGCATACAATGACAAAATGGCCACAGGCTGGGGTCCCAAGAAATGGGTGAGGGAGTTACAGCTCAATGGTTCTCATCATCCAGCCCAGTGGTTCTCAGCTGGTGGTGATCTTTCTCCCCAGGGGACTTTCAGGAATGTCTGGAGGAGACGTTTTTGATTAGTAAGACTAGGCGGCTAGTGGGTAGAGGCCAAGGATGTGGCTAAACATTCTACAGTGAACAGGGCAGCCACCTCACAACACAGATTACCCAGCCCCAAACGTCAGTAGTGCTGAGATTGAGAAACCCTGCCAGCCTGAGCATATCTAGTGCCCTGAGCTGCCCCTGGCTCTCTATGGGGCCAACTGGTATAATCCCGCCACTTGTATTAAAAGGTGGCCAGATTGATAGGACTTGGCTGCCCAGATACAGGGTAAGATTTTAAATCCTGCAGTAATATGTAACCAGAAGCTGAAAAATATAGCATTGGTGCCAAAATTGTAATTGCAGTCATATAATCGAGTTCCATCAGCCAGCTTTATATTTATCGCCTGAAGGCAATGAATAAATGTGTTATAAGGCAATTATTTAAAGGTTAGTCTAGCGACAGAAGGAAGTGGTGTTTTTTTGCTGGAGGGAGAAGAGCAAAAAAGGATTGCCCAGAGGTTCTTGAGATCCTTTTATCAAGAAAACCACGTCTGTGTACCCATTACATAGGCGATCATTTGTATGTGCAGACTTACTCATTCACTCAGCACGTACATTCTAAGACTTTTCCATGTGTCAGCCCCAGTGAAGTGAACATAGCTCCTGCCCTCAGCAGGTTCACATTCTAGAAGGGAGACCAACAGGTATGTAGGCAACTCCAGTATAGAATGATGACTGCTAGTTGACTGAGCCAGAAATTAAACCCAGGTCTGCCTTTTTTGTCTCCTGTATCACCTCCTGATGGGAGTTCACCAGTATGTGTGCCTCTCTCTGTGATGGTGTTCTTCTGTGTTTGTGGGCATGAGTTATGTGTGCTAAAGTATCTTTGTGTCCTGGGCCATAGGCAGACCCACTGATGTCTATTGTGTGCTTATTCTGAGTGTTTATGTATCTGTAAGCCCCTGCATGTCCGATTTCATTTGTGCCTGTGTATATGTGTTTGTGTATATGTGAGAGCATCATTTACATGTGTATACATTGTGTTCTTGCATATATGAAAGAATGCTTTCGTTGTTGAGGGGTCACGCATGTGGGCATGTCAGGGCATGTGCGCCTTCTCTGGGTTGTGTATGTGTTTGGGTTTTGTTTTTGCTGCCCAGGTGTCCCTGGTGGTGAACGTGGCTAGCGAGTGCGGCTTCACAGACCAGCACTATCGGGCCCTGCAGCAGCTACAGCGGGACCTGGGGCCCCACCACTTCAATGTGCTTGCCTTCCCCTGCAACCAGTTTGGCCAGCAGGAGCCCGACAGCAACAAGGAGATTGAGAGCTTTGCCCGCCGCACATACAGTGTCTCTTTCCCCATGTTTAGCAAGATTGCAGTCACCGGCCCTGGTGCCCACCCTGCCTTCAAGTACCTGACCGGTGAGTCCCTCAGCTGGCTGGGCAGCAGAAGCCACTGGCTGGCTGGGTGACCTGGGGCCCCTTCTAGATGCCCGCAGCTGGGTTGATGGTCTATTCTAGCACAAATCTTTGAGGATGAACTGAAGAATATTCCTGCCTAAGAATATCTCCACCCTTACTGCCTTGCAGTTTCCCCCAGAGTCACTCTGCAGGCCTGTCTCCGCTTCTGTTACCATCCACAGGGGCTCCTAGAAGGAAACTGGACTCTCAGATTTTAGCTTCAAACAGGGGACACCACATTCCTGGAGAAGGCTGACAGGTATCTCCTGTCCTGAGTCAGAGGCAGTCAGTCTGTAGACCATAGGAGGGAAACCGTCTAAGCTAAAATACCAGCTCTTGGGAATTCCCTGGCAGTCCAGTGGTTAGGACTCAGCACTTCTACTGCCTTCCAGGGCTTGGGTTCAATGCCTTGTCAGGGAGCTGAGCTCTCTCAAGCTGTCAGGCACGGCAAAAAAAAGTCCCAAAATACCAAAAAAAAAAAAAAGAAAAGATCTTAGTATTTGAGAAACAGATCCCTTCCCAGAAGCCTGAGAACCACAAAATGGGGTCATTAGCCAATCTTGTCATTAAGTCCTGTTTCCTTTCTCAGGCTTTTCCCTTCCTTTGGGGGCTCCATTCTTGCCTTCTCCCACCTCCCACTCCATGCTTCTGGTTGCTTTCATATCCCTCACTGCCCTCCCCCAGAACCCATTTACCTGGAAGAGTAAATGACAAACAGCAGTGTTGCAAACCAAATGTCCCTTCTTGAGGCAATTTGAATTTTGCTCTGTGGGTCAGTCCTAATATTTTTGCCCCCCCCCCCCGTGTGTTTTTATTAGTTCCTTCCCAGTTCCCATGGTTATAGATCAAACCTGGCCCTGTTTTAGAAGCACCTGGGGAGCTCTTTAAAATACATTAGCCTGAGACCTACTGAAGCAGGACCCAAGAATCTGTTTAATTATAAGCCCCCGCTCCACCACCACCACCATGATTCAGATGCAACCAGTCCAAGGACTAACATATGGGAACCATTAAGATTAAATCAGGGACTTCCCTGGTGGTTCAGTGGTTAAGACTTCCCTTTCCAATCCAGGGAGCGCTAGTTCGATCCCTGGTGGGAGAAGCTAAAAGTCCACATGCCTCGTGGCCAAAAAACCAAAACATGAAACAGTGTTATAATAAATTAAATAATATACTCCTAAAAAAAGGATTAAATCAGAGAGTAGGTTACAGACTATGCAGTAGTTTGAGGTCATTAAAACTTTTTGTTTTTTTGCAGCCACACCATGCAGCATGCGGAATCCTAGTTCCCCAACCAGGGATTGAACCCGTGCCCCCGGTAGTGAAAGCAGAATCTTAACCACTAGACTGCCAGGGAAGTCTCTGAGATCATTAATAAAGGAAGATCAGATATTGCCTTATCAGGCACTTGACAGAATTCTAAAGCAATGGTTCTCGACCTAGGCACCACATTGGAATCTCCTGGAAAACTTTTAGAGAATATTGATGCCTGAGTCTTACCCCCAGAGATTCTTCCTTAAGTGGTCTGTGGGTATGGACTGGACATCAGGACCTTTAAAAGTTCTGCAGTTCATTCTAACTAATAGAACCAGTGCTTCAAGGGAGGGATGGATACCGCTAATGGAATTCCAGGAGACGGGGCACAGAGAAGCACACTTTGCTCTCCTTCCTTTTCTCTAGAGACTTCTGGGAAGGAGCCTACCTGGAACTTCTGGAAGTACCTGGTGGCCCCAGATGGAAAGGTGGTAGGAGCTTGGGACCCAACTGTGTCGGTGGAGGAAATCAGGCCCCAGGTTACAGCGCTTGTGAGGAAACTCATCCTGAAGAAGCGAGAAGACTTATAACCACTTTCCCTCCTCTCCCCCATCCCCTCCCCCGACCGTGCATGAGTGACCAAAGCAGACTGAAATGGTGCTACAAAGGGAGAGACCACTGACTCTCCTCCACTCTTGTCCCCCCACCCCATCACTCCTACCGGGGGAAAATTCTAGTAGCTTGATTATTTGAATCTTAGAGCAACCTCTAGGAACTCCTGACCAGTGAGAGTTCTTAACCAATGCCTCATCAGCCGATAAGAACCTCTAGCCCATGAAAATGTGTGGCAAATAGAAGCATTTCAAGCAATAATCTCCTACCTATAAAGCAGGGCCAATTCCTACCTCACAGGGCTGTTGTGAGGATGAGGATGAAAAGCCTATGAAAGTGCCAAGGGCAGTGCCAGCTAACCAGGAGGCATTCAATAAATGGTTTTTGCATATGTACCAAAAAATAAGTTGTGATCAATAAAAACTTGAACTCAACATGAATTATAGCCATGAGAATCCAGGCCAAACATTTGTAGCTGTTACTGTTTTCCTATGTATTTTTTTAAATTACAAAAGTAATACAATTCATTGTAAAATAATACAAGATGATACAAAATAAAGAATGAAAGTATCTCCCTCATTTTCTGTACTCTTGGTCCCTGGAGGTAAACTTTTAGCAATTTCGTACAAAGTCTTCTCAGACTTATTTTAATCAAACCAATCGTTATTGCCCGATAAGAATTCACTGACCAAAAATACACTTCAATTACAGGCAAAGGATATGAATAGGTAATTCACTGAAAAATAGAGATGGATAATGAAGATATGAAAAGATGTTCAGCTTCATTCAAGTTGGAAAGATTTTGTTAAATGATAATACCTGCTGTTGGTAAGGATGTGGGAAAATGGGCATTCACATAAGCTGTTGGCAGGACAAACTGGTACAGGTTTTTAGAGGATGACTTGTCAGTATCTTTTAAAACAAAGTGTCTACACGCTTTGCTCCATCATTTCTCCTTTTAAAAGACTCCCAAACTGTGCAAATATGTATGTACAATAATGTATATGCACATTGTTCATTATAGTGAAAACTTTTGTCCATCAGTCTGGTTTTGTAGCAAATTATGACACAAAACCAAATGATCCACTACTACAGTTGTTCAGATGAATTAATTTCTATGCTGAAAGTTGTCCAAAAGTGAAAAAAGGCAAGTTATAATGAACACGTGCACACACACAAAACAACATCCAGCATAAACAATAATAATATTTTTATTAAAAATTTCAATGTTAAGCATGAGATAGAGGGAGGGAGGGATGTAGACAATTAACAGTAACAAAACTGTTAATTGTTGTTGTCTGTGAGGGCATGGGGTGGGAGAACAGGAGTCATTTGCTTTCTTTGTTAGGTTTTTTTTTAATATTTACATTTTGTATGTAAAATATGTATTTCACTTTTATATAAATCTAAAAAAGAGGTATCTAAAAACAGGTGATGAGCAAAGTAACTGATCTATAATTTATTGGCCAATGAGGATTTTATGTCCACTTCTTCCAAAGTCACTCTTCTAGAAGCAGGAGACTCAGATTCAAGTTCTGGTTGTGCCCTTGACTCACAGACTGAGCAAATGGTTCCTTCTGCTGTCTTCCATTTTCCCATTGTTCAGAGAAAGGGTTGATCTGTGCTCACAATCCTCAAAGCCTACTTTAATATTCCTTCCCCAAAGCTCCTAGAGTAAATGAAGGCTTTCTGTGGGCTGACCACAAACCACCCTGTGGTGGCCTCCAGCCTGTCCTTGCACATTGTTCCCCATGCTCTGGCTTGCCACGTGATCATTTCTGTAAAGACATGGGCACACATACACACACATACACAGGGAAACCCAGCTATCACAGAAATGTTTGTGATGAACATCTCAGAACCACATTCTCAATGGACATCTCTGACCTCACCCTGCTTGACCTGTCAGCTGCATGTGACGTTGCTGACCGCACTGCTCCTCTCCCTGACACACTCTCTTCCCTCAGCCTTCCTGCCCCTGCCTTCTCTTGGTTTCCCCCATCTCTCCCGGTGCACCTTCCTTCTAGGTGTTTGTTGGTGACTCTTCCTCCGATGCTCACTCCTTCCTGTTGGTCTTCCTTGGGCTTCTAGGCTGGTCCCTTTTCTCACTTATATGCTCTGCCACAGCCATCTCATTTTTTCTCAAGATCTTGACCACCATCCACACCCTGATGATACCTAAATCTCTTCTTTGTATCTACGCTGGACTCATATCCACTTGCCTGTTGGGGCATGACCAGAGACACCTCAATTCACTGTCTCCAGAACTAAGCTCATCACCTCTCCCTAACACACCTCTCTCCCTTCACAGCCTTCACAAACCCCTTAAGCCCTTCCTTTCACACATCACTCACTTGCTCATTTACCACAGTCTCATTCTTTATGTAACTGCCTTCCCTTCTCTGCTCAGCACAGTGCTTGGCCCTTAGCAGATTAAACTTAATTGTATGGGAAGCATTTTGAGCACTGGCTCCATGCCATCTCTGCCTAGACCCTATCTGGAAAACCACAGATGAGCCAACAGTTTCCTGCAGAAGTTTAGAGTCCAGCTGGGGATTTTGCAGTCCCTACTAGACCTTCTCAATAACCTCAGATATGCAGATGACACCACCCTTATGGCAGAAAGTGAAGAGGAACTAAAAAGCCTCTTGATGAAGGTGAAAGTGGAGAGTGAAAAAGTTGGCTTAAAGCTCAACATTCAGAAAACGAAGATCATGGCATCCGGTCCCATCACTTCATGGGAAATAGATGGGGAAACAGTGGAAACAGTGTCAGACTTTATTTTTCTGGGCTCCAAAATCACTGCAGATGGTGACTACAGCCATGAAATTAAAAGACGCTTACTCCTTGGAAGGAAAGTTATGACCAACCTAGATAGCATATTCAAAAGCAGAGACATTACTTTGCCAACAAAGGTCCATCTAGTCAAGGCTATGGTTTTTCTTGTGGTCATGTATGGATGGAGAGTTGGACTGTGAAGAAGGCTGAGTGCTGAAGAATTGATGCTTTTGAACTGTGGTGCTGGAGAAGACTCTTGAGAATCCCTTGGACTGCAAGGAGAGCCAACCAGTCCATTCTGAAGGAGATCAGCCCTGGGTGTTCTTTGGAAGGAATGATGCTAAAGCTGAAACTCCAGAACTTTGGCCACCTCATGCGAAAAGTTGACTCATTGGAAAAGACTGTGATGCTGGGAGGGATTGGGGGCAGGAGGAGAAGGGGATGACAGAGGATGAGATGGCTGGATGGCATCACTGACTCAATGGACGTGAGTCTGAGTGAACTCCGGGAGTTGGTGATAGACAGGGAGGCCTGGCGTGCTGCGATTCATGGGGTGGCAAAGAGTCGGACACGACTGAGCGACTGATCTGATCTGATCTGACTAGACCTTCATTCCTAGGTTTTGTCAGCTTTCTGCTGTTCCCAAGCCCCCTCCAATGGGCAAGGGTTCCCCTAGGAAAAATCTCACTTTAAGTTATCAACTGTTACCTCAGTCATTGGTTAAGCAATATCTGCTAACAACTTAGTTTTAAATTAATTCCTTGGTTATCAGCTAACACTTAAATAGTTAATATTTGATTTTCTACTAATGCCTTCATTATCTTCTAACACTTTACTTGTAAGCCAAATACTGTATTTATTAGGTTATATCTTAGCACTTCACAGTTTAGTTGGAGAAGGATTCATTTCTGGCTGTGGATACAGTAAGGGCCTCTGTCTTTTCACCCTCAGATGATTCTCATTCACTATCAACTGGTCCAGGTTTCAGAGAAAGAGTGGACCGATCCTGACTGCTTTTTAATCTCTCTGAGCTGGGCTAGAGTGTGGAGGGAGGAAAGCATGTGTCAGGGGAATTTCTATAAAATTATGGTTGGAAGAGACATTTGTTCATCAACAAATACTTCTTGGGCATTGCCTATGTGTCAAGTTCTGCCTTAGGTTTTAGGGGTACATCAGTGAACAAAACACCCATGTCCCAGCTGCCATGGTACTAAGAGAATAAAAGAAAATCCAAACATTAAACAAATAATTACACCAATTATTATACAATTACAATTATGATAAGCACCAGGAAGAAATACAAGAAACTGTGACCATGTATAATACTGGAATGGGTGGTCATTCCCTCCCACAGGGGATCTTCCCAACCTAGGGATCGAATCCAGGTCTCCTGCATTACAGGCAGATTCTTTACCATCTGAGGCACCCCTACCTCTGCAGCTGGGCCCATAGTAGGTGTTCAAAAGGCATATATTGACTGATTAGACTTCATTGTCATCATCTACATCTATTTCTGAATGTTCTAGAGACTGTCTCAACCCCTGCCTCAGCTGGGTTCCCCCTCAAAGTCTCAAATCCTCCCATGAGAGAGGTGATCAGTCTCAGGTAGATGGGAAAGCCTGGTCAGAAGGCCTTTCCTCTAATATCTTAGAATGCGAGTGCTCCCCTCTGAGCACATTACCAATCGCAGCCTGCTGTTCATTCTCCAGAGGGGGTCCCAGGGCCACTGTCATCCCTGGTATTAGTAACAGTTGCATGAAACATACTTATATGTGAAAAATTACTAATTTTTCATATGATATTCAAATTTAACTAGCCATCTTGCATTTTATCTGGCAATGCTAATCTAGGATTGAATACCACACAATAGGAAGTTGAACTATATAGACTTCTGATCTGCCTTGTAACTCCCAATGAAAGCAGACTCAGGATTAAAGTCCAAGAATTGAGTATACAGTTAACTGGCTAATCAAGATAACAAATGACAATATCCCCTTACTAGCTGTGTAACATTGGGACAGTCACTTAATCTCCCTGAACCTCCATTGTTTCATCTAGCCAATAAAAGAAAACGAAGATTTTACCTAATAAGTGCTGGATGCAGTGTTAGATACTTCTGTGTGTGTGCTGTCTCCCCTGGAATATTCAGACAAACTAGTGTGTGAAAAAGCACTTTCTAAGTGGAAGTGGGCTGTAAAATATGAAATAGTATTAGCATTAGTGTAATAGCTATCCGCAGCTGATTTTCTTGACTGAAAACTTGAAGGGAAAGAAGTTTCCCTGGCTTGCTCTTATTGTAGATAAAAAACACTGGGATCTAGTGTCTAGGCAATGATTCTTAACTAAGGGTGATTTTGCTCACAGGGGACATTTGGCAATGTTTGCAGACAGTTTTGGTTGTCAAACTGGGTGATGGGTACTGCTGGCATCTGGTGAGTAGAGCCAAGGATGCTGCTAAACATCCCATAGTATACAGGACTGTCCCCTACAGCAAAGAAGTACCTGGCTTAAAATGTCATCTGGTTGAGAAATCATGGTCTGGAGTACTGAAAAACAGAATTTATATCACAGCTCTGCCACTCAGCAGCTGGCTAACTTGTGGACTTTACTTCTCTGGGCCTCAGTGTCCTCTTCTGAGACCTTGGGGATATTAATAGCCCTGGCCTCATAGGCCTATTATGATGATTAAATGAAAATATGCCCATAAATCACTGGAGTACCTGATACCTAGTAAACATTCAGTAAATCATAGTTCTTCTTACAGTTATTTGGGTAGTGCTGTCCCCATTTAAGGGCATCCAAAGTGGCATTAGAGGTAAAGAACCTGCCTGCCAATGCAGGAGATGTAAGAGATGCCAGTTTGATCCCCAGGTTGGGAAGATCTCCTGGAGGAGAACATGGCAACTCACTCTAGTATTCTTGCCAGGAGAATCCATGGAGAGAGGAGCCTGCGGGCTATGGTCCATAGGGTCACGAAGAGTTGGACACAACTGAAAGCAATTTAGCATGCACGCACACATATCCCCATTTAAAAGATAGGAAAGTGAGACTCAGAAATAGGAACAGACTTGCCTAAGGTCAAGAGAAAAAGCAGTTCTACTCATGGGGTTGACAAACATCACCAAGAATCTTCTGTTGACAAAGGCTGCAGTTTTCTTGTGTGTGGACCTAAGATGAGACACCAACCTTGCTCTCAGGAAAGTGGAAGGCAAAGGAGAACTTTTACTGAGTGCTCACATACCTATATCTAATATCTTAAGATAGGTATTATTATTTCTATTTTTACAGATAAGACTATGTGAAAAGTCTAAAGTCTCCCTGCAAGTCAATTGCCAAGTAGCAATTGAAATCCAGGCTTGGACTTCTCTGGCGGTCCAGCGGTTAAGACTTTGACTTTCAATAATAGAGGATGTAGGTTCAATGCCTGGTTGGGAAGCTAAGGTCCCACATGTCTCGTAGCAAAACAAACAAACAAACAAACAAAAAAACAGAAGAAATATTGTAACAAATTCAATAAAGACTTAAAAAATATTTTTTAAAATAAACTCACTGTCCTTATTAATGACCAACTTTAAAAAAAAAGAAATTCAGGCTGACATGATACCAAAGTCCTTGCCCTCTCCCTCTATTCTCTGCTTTCTAGGCTCTGGTAACACTCCAGCAGGGATGGGGAGGGTCTAAGGTTGGAGACTTTTATTCTGGGAGAAAGCCATTCACTCCAGGGTACAGCAGTCTTGAAGTAAATTGCAGAGGTGGCTAATCTCAGGCTGAAAAATAACTGTGAATATGAAAAATGCTTGAAAACAAATAGAGTGCTGGACTCATGTCAAAACCAAAGAAGGACGTAGACAAAGACGGTTTGTTTCCTTGAACTTTGGGGACTGGAATGCTATGCTAAGTCACTTCAGTCGTGTCTGACTCTGTGACCCCATAGACGGCAGCCACCAGGCTCCCCCGTCCCTGGGATTCTCCAGGCAAGAACACTGGAGTGGGTTGCCATTTCCTTCTCCAATGCATGAAAGTGAAAAGTGAAAGTGAAGTCACTCAGTCGTGTCCGATTCTTAGCGACCCCATGGACTGCAGCCTACCAGGCTCCTCCATCCATGGGATTTTCCAGGCAAGAGTACTGGAGTGGGGTGCCATTAAGGCCCAAGACAAATCCTCAGTCAGTCGATCAGTCAGTTCAGTTGCTCAGTTCCATTCAGTTCAGTCACTCAGTCCCGTTCAGTTCAGTCGCTCAGTTGTGTCGGACTCTTTGCAACCCCATGAATGGAAGCACGCCAGGCCTCCCTGTCCATCACCAACTCCCGAAGTTCGCTCAGACTCACGTCCATCGAGTCAGTGATGCCATCCAGCCATCTCATCCTCTGTTGTCCCATTCTCCTCCTGCCTCCAATTCTTCCCAGCATCAGAGTCTTTTCAAATGAGTCAGTTCTTCACATCAGGTGGCCAATGTATTGGAGTTTCAGCTTCAGCATCAGTCCTTCCAAAGAATATTCAGGACTGATCTCCTTTAGCATGGACTGGTTGGATCTCTCAAGAGTCTCTCTTGGGGACTGAAGGGACTCTCAAGAGTCTTCTCCAACACCACAGTTCAAAAGCATCAATTCTTTGGCACTCAGCTTTCTTTACAGTCCAACTTGACTCACATCCATACATGACTACTGGAAAAACCGTAGCCTTGACTAGACGGACCTTTGTTGGCAAAGTAATGTCTCTGCTTTTTAATATACTGTGTAGGTTTGTCATAACTTTCCTTCCAAAGAACAAGCATCTTTTAATTTCATGGCTGCAGTCACCATCTGCAGTGATTTCGGAGCCCAAGAAAATGAAGTCTGCCACTGTTTCCACTGTTTCCCCATCTATTTGCCATGAAGGGATGGGACTGGATGCCATGATCTTCGTTTTCTGAATGTTGAGCTTTAAGCCAACTTTTTCACTCTCCTCTTTCACTTTCATCAAGAGGCTTTTTAGTTCCTCTTCACTTTCTGCCATAAGGGTGGTGTCATCTGCATATCTGAGGTTATTGATATTTCTCCCAGCAATCTTGAATCCAGCTTGTGCTTCTTCCAGCCCAGCATTTCTCATGATGTACTCTGCATATAAGTTAAATAAGCAGAGTAACAATATATAGCCAAATCCTACTTTCTACCATTCCTGGCTGGGTCCTTGGGTGAGACAAACCTTGCTGAGACTCAATATCTTTATGTATAAAATATCCATATGTAGAATCATTTGTTCTCTTATTAAGGGGAATTTATTAATTCTTCCTCTCCCTTTAACCCATATGGCTATGCAGATTTTGAAGTTGGCCAGCAGAAGACACAAGAAGGAGTTGAAATCCAGCCTGAATTCTTATTTACCCAGCTTTGCCTTTGGCATAGAGCTATATCAGGCCCGAGGAAGGGGTATTATTTTTTTTTTCATATGCACAAAAGCACATAAAAAAC
This sequence comes from Bubalus kerabau, assembly GCF_029407905.1. NCBI lineage: Eukaryota > Metazoa > Chordata > Mammalia > Artiodactyla > Bovidae > Bubalus > Bubalus kerabau. Next base: position 94,276,730 of record NC_073629.1, on the reverse strand, counting down.
CAGGTGGCACAGGTACCCTGCCATTGAGAACCAGGCCTTGGACTGAGTGTGATGAAACCAGACCTGCAGCAGGTACAGTTTCTATCCTAGAGGAGCCTATAGTCTGAAGCTGTGGTTCCTAAGTGATATGATGGCATGTGGAAGTGCTCAATGAATGGCAGACAGAATGGCAGATACTGCAAAAAAAAAAAAAAAAAAAAAGAATGGTACTCTGAGTGTTGGTCACAGAAGGGCTTTCTGTGGGACAGGGTGGGGGTGGTCTTCAAGATGGACCCTGGAGAGTATAGAGGAATAAGATAAGCTGAAGAAGGGAACAACAGAGGCAAAACTTGGGAAAGGAGGCTCCTTTCCCAGGTCAGATTGGCTGAAACAGAGGCTTCCTGTAGGAGAGAAGAGGCAGGTATAGTTGGAGAGGTATGGACAGTTTCATATTTTAGAGGTCAGACTAGAACCACTGGGGCTGCTTAAACAGCTCAGGTCAAGCCTTCAGAGGATCTCTCTGTTGATAAGTGTGTGATGGGAGAGAATCAAAATGCAGAGAAAAAAGAATCGTATAACTCCGCCTCAAAAGTCAAATGAATTATCGTCTACATTATACCGGAAATCCTAGAGAGTATAACAAAACAAGAGGGAAAGAAAAAGCACCAACTGTGAAGGAAAAGTAAAACTGCCTTTAAAATATATTGCTTGTGAGGAAATTTTTTCATGTTAACATAAAAAAAATCCTAAGCAGCCTATAGAAATGCTGGAACTAATAGGTGAATTTAACAAGATCCCAGAATACAAGGTGAATATATGAAAATAATTTGTGTTTCTATAAATTAGCAACAAACAATTAGAAAATCACATTTTCAAAAAATATCATTTACAATGCATCAAAAATAAGAAAAAGGGAAAAGTTTTACAAAATGTGTACAAGACCTGTACATAGAATAGTATAAAGCACTGCTGAGAGAAATTAAGAACAAAATAAATGAAGAGATATATACCATGTTCATGGATAGGGAAACTCGATATTAAGATGTTAATTCTCTTCAAATTGATCTATTGATTCAACGTAACCCTAAGCAAAATCCAAGCAGGATTTTAGGGGGGCAGAAATCAATGAGTTGATTCTAAAATTGATACGGAAATGCAAAGGACTCAGAAGCACTAAAACAATTTTGAAAAATAAGGACAAAGTTAGAGGATTTATGCTACCTGATTTCAAGACCCACTTAGAAAGCTACAGTAATTAAGACAGAGTAGAACTGACATAAGGATAGATTCAGATAAGATCAATGAAATAGAATAGAGGATCCAGAAATGAATCCATACATACATGATTAATTGAGTTTTACCAAAGGTGTTAATTCAATAGAGAAAAGATAGAGAAGTTCCCAGGTGGTCTAATGGTTAGGATTTGGTGCTTACAGTGCGGATGCCTGAGTTCTGATCAGAAAACTGTTCTGATCAGAGAACCATCTGATGTGCCAAGGATGCATGCATGCTAAGTCGCTTCAGTCATGTACAGCTCTTTGTGACCCTATGGACTGTAGCCTGCCAGGCTCCTCTGTCCATGGGATTCTCCAGGCAAGAATACTGGAATGGTTGCCATTCCCTTCTCCAGGGTATCTTCCCAACCCAGGGATCGCACCCCTGTCTCCTGCATGTCCTGCATTGGCAGGCAAGTTCTTTAACACTAGCACCACTGGGAAGCCCAAAGTTAAACATACATCTATTCTATTACCTCAAAATTCCACTTTTAGGATTCACCCAAGGTATATGAAAGCGTAGGCACCCGTAAAAAGCATATATGCAAAAATTTTATAGAACTTTATTCACAATAGTCCCAAGCTGGAAACAACTCAAATGCCCAAGAACTGTTGAATGGACAAATTGCAGTTTTTCGTATAAAGAGTATATTTCCATGTACTTGGCAATAAAAAGGAAGGAACTACTATTACATGCAGCAATTTCTGTTTATCGCAAAGGCGTTGCGGTGAGCAAAAGAGATCAGACACAAAGGAGGGCATACTATCTGATTCTATTAAGACAAAAATTCAAAAACAGATAGAACTAATCTATAGGGAGGGCAAGCAGGTTGTCTCAGGCAAGGCTAGGGGTAGGGAGGAGGGTTGATTGCACCCCAAGGAATGGTGACAGGTGACAGAAATGTTCTGTATCTTGACTGCGGTGGTGGCTCCATGAGTATAAACTCACCAAGGTGCACACTTGAAATGTGTATCTTCTATTGTTTGTAAAATATACCTCAGTAAAATTGATTATTTTTAAAAATCTCAAGATAAACGGCATTGTATAGTAATAAAAGAAATTGGAAGGAATCTAAATGTTAAAGAAAATGGATAATAAGCCATCATGTATTCAGTAACTGGGGAACTATACAGCAGTGAAAATGAATGAACCAGATTGAGCATACACATAAGTATGGACAAAGCTCAAAAACATAAGATGGAGTAAAAAAAAAAAGCAGACTCCAGAAGAGTACATTAATGTGATGTTATTTATTTGAGATATAATCACATGTAAAGAAATTCTATACATTGTTCAAAGATCCACATGTCCATGATAAATGCATGAATAAGAACATAGAAATGATAAACACCAAATTCAGGAGAATAGTTGTGAGTGGAAGCAATTTCTTACCAGTAGAGAGTGCATGGGTGGTTCTTGTATTATTCTTTATGTTGTTTGTGTGCTTTAAAGATTTCACAGGAAAACAAACAACAAACTAACAAAAACCTAAACCCAAAGACCACCTCCAGCTCGGAGATCGTCTAGCTGGTATCAGGAGATCTGAGCTTTAGTCCAATTTGTCCTTGGACTTCATGTTCCAACCTGGCAAAGTCACTTCTTTCAAGATGAGAGGCAGGAGCCTCACACTGGAAAAAAAGGGTAAGAATCCATCATGGGCATCAGAAGAGTGGTCGTGCCTAGAACCAGCACTCAAAGGGAATTAATGCATGTTGGCACCCTTTCTTTTTATACATATATAAATGTATTTATTTTAATTGGAGGCTAATTACTTTACAATATTGTATTGGTTTTGCCATACATCGACATGAATCTGCCACAGGTGTACAAGTGTTCCCCATCCTGAATCCCCTTCCCACCTCCCTCCCCATACCATCCCTCTGGGTCATCCCAGTGCACCCGCCCCGGAGCATCCTGTATCCTGCATCGAACCTGGACTGGCGATTCGTTTCACATATGTTAATATAGATGTTTCAATGTCATTCTCCCAAATCATCCCACCCTCGCCCTCTCGGCATCCTTTCTTTGCCTCTCCAATGCAGTGACCTGCAAGCTGAAGGGGAGCCGGGTAGGGGACGGGGGAGCCCTGGGGGAGGGGTGTCGGGCCGGCACAGCTGGAGGCAGTAGGGCTAGAGGATAGGGGCTGCTCAGTGGTGTCCAGAGTCCAGGGACTCGGCGTGGACCACCCAGAGAGCAGGATCGAACCCTCACCGCGGGTTGTGTCCGGGTCCTCAGCCTCCTTGTGGACTAACAGCAAAGGGCATGTCTTTCCAGACCCCTGAGGATCCGGAGCAAGGCTGGCAGGTCTGGAGCGCATTGTTTAGAGAACCACGCCCAAGAGGCTTCCAGTTACTGTGAGGTTGGCCTGGTGACATCAACTAACTACTGCCCTAAGGCAGAGAGGGAAAGTGACCAGTCTAAGGTCACACCGCAGGTGATTGAAACTTGATACTTGTATATCCTTGGGCAAGTTACTTCACCTCTCTGGGTCCAGTTTTCCTATGGGTAGAGTGGGTAAAAGTGGTGTGTGTATGTATGTGTGTGTATCTGGAAGACTCCATACCAAAGTATCAGTTGATATTTCTACAAGGTGAGGTTATGGGTGACTGTTATTTTTAATGTGGTTTATCCTTATTTTCTAATTTTTTTCATAATGAATACATATGTATCTAGTTATTTTTATGAAGAGAGTAACAGCACAGAACTGTAAGCATTGAAGGAGACTGCTGCTGCTGCTGCTGCTGCTGCGTCTGTCAGTCGTGTCTGACTCTGTGCGACCCCATAGACGGCAGCCCACCAGGCTCCCCCGTCCCTGGGATTCTCCAGGCAAGAACACTGGAGTGGGTTGAGACTGGCACAATTCCTAGTTCACAGTGTGTTCTCCATAAATGTGAGTTCTCCCTGCTCACTCTTCCCTCTTACACTTGCCTGCCCTTCTGGTTGGAGACTCTGGTCCCCAGACCTCAGGTTGGGAAGAAGGTGTGGTGGTACAGAATTCTGTTTACTAGTTGTGTAGCTTTGGATAAATCACTTGACCTCTCTGAGTCTCAGTTACCTTGTCTGCAGAATGGGGAGAAAAACAAAGGAAGTTTTCAAGGACTACGTGACACACAAGGTGGGAAACTGCCTGGCATACAGTAGGTCTGCAGTAAGTGTCTGTAGGAAGGAACATGATGCACATGATAAGGAACGAGCATTACAGTAGGTTCTAGACCAGAAGAGGTCAAAGATTCTAGCATAGATTCCAAAGAGCCCAAGGGGTCCACAGATAGAGCTCAGTCTGGGAGAGGTCCATGAACTTGGATGGAAAAAAGTGACATCCTTGTTTTCACTGCCTCTAAGTCAAAATTTAGCATTTCCTTCTATCATGCACATAAGCAGCGTCACATAGTATTAGCAGAACCTGTGACTTTGTCACCAGTGGTGTGTGTGTGCTCAGTCGCTTCAGTCGTGTCCAACTCTTTGTAACCCTATGAACTCTGGCCTGCCAGGCTCCACTGTCCATGAAATTCTCCAGGCAAGAACACTGGCGTGGGTTGCCATGCCCTCCTCCAGGAGATCTTCCTGACCTAGGAGTCGAACCCACATCTCTTGCATCTCCTGCTTTGCAGATTCTTTATCATCTGAGCCACCAGGGAAGCCCTGTCTCCAATAGAAATCATAGTTATTTTTGTATTGCATTACAGTAGCAATATCTTGAAGTATTGTTTTTATAGTCATTTACCACCTCAAAAGTAACAATAGTTAATAAATAAATCTCTATATCTTATTATTTAATATGTTAAAAAAGAACTAATTCACAAAATAACTATTTTGATGATGATTCTATAAAATTGGTATACTTTGTAATTCTAATTTACTTTTTGTAGTTAAAAATATGCTTCTGAATAGGGGACCATAGTCTTCATCAGTGCCAAAGAGGACTGTTGGCTAGACAGACATGGTACTAGTCCCTCCTGGGCCATTGGCTGCTTTGTGACATTGGGCTTGTTATCTCTCTCAGGGGCATAATCATCCCTACCTGGCTCACTCCACAGGGTTGCTGGAGAAACTAATTCTTGGCAGGAAAGGGCTTTGGAAACTGTTGGCAGCTTCCCAATTTGCCAAAAGCCAGAGCAGAGTGCTTTGTATCTCACAGCTGAATCCCATGTCTTCAGGAGACCTTGCTCCTTTACATAGGATTCCAAATCCTTCCTCTTTAATCTCTACCTGATAAAGAGGCCAAAGTGCACCTCCCTTAGAGTATGTCATCCAGTTTCCAGTTTGCAGAGATTCACAGGAGGAATTTTCTGGAGGATAAAACAATTCCTTCCAGTTTTCATATTTGACCTTACAGTGGCCCTTGAAGATACTACCCCCTCAAAACTCCTCCCTTTTCTTTCAGATGGTGATCCCTCTGTGGCCATGGTCCCTGCATTTCCCCTTTCCCTGCCCCGTCCTAGATCATCTGTCTGGCTCGCATTCTATACTGTGTTTCTGGGCAGACCCAGATCTGATCTCTCTCAGGGGGCCCAGTGCCCAGGTCAAGGGCATGGTACACATCAGCATCTGAGGAGCTGGCCTGGATGAAGAAACAGAACCTGAAGCACAGAGAGGAAAAAAGCAGAGAAGGAGTAGAGCTAGGGCTTGAGATCCCCTGATGCCCATTATTTATCCCATTCACATTGAAAGCAAGAGATAGAGGAACTGGGGACTCCCAAGGCATCACATCAGCTATTTCCTACTCTCCCCACTGCTGTAAGAAATCAGGAGAGCTAAAGATTTTGTAATCGTGTACAAGTCCCTGCTCATCAGAACAATGGAAGGTGTCAGATTCAGTGGCTTTCAAACCTTTTTGACCTGACTCAAAATAAGAAATCCTTTTTACATTGTGATCTGGACCACAATACATACAGACATATGTAACTGAAACATTTTATGAAAGAATACTTAGCTTTACTATTTGCACTATACTTTTTCTATTCCATTAATTTTTTTTTCTTAATGCTAGCTGTAACTCATCCACTGATTACATGATTCACAGGTCCTTTTCAGCCTAAGCACTCTGTGATTGACTGAATAGGAATTATTGACAACTCAAGTCCAACAGTCCCTAGTCCTGGTTCAGTGTAACTGGGCCAAAATGTACACCTTAACTTAGAGCCTGGGTCTCCCCAGTGTACCCTGACCGGACAGACAGATAATCTGCAAAGGCTTCCTACAGCTCCTTCAGACTGTAGGAAGGAGCTTCTTCTGATCCTAATAAGAACACTAACCTTGTGATCTGGAAAAGTTATGAGAATGGTCAGGCCTTATTGGCTTTGCTCTTGGGTAGGTGGAGTTACCATCTGAACATCCACTAGATCCCTTACCCTAGGCCAGTGTGGGAGAGAGAGTGTTTGATCAGGGGAGTGTGAACACATCAGTGCATGAGCTAGCTGCTCAGGGAAAGGAAGTTGCAGGCAAGGAAGGATGACAACATGTAAAAGTCACTGAAAAAGAGGCGCTGTGGGAACCCCAGAAAGATCAAGGGCTTGGGAACAAGAAAGACCCAGGTTAAAATCCCATGGGTTTAAGAGCTCAGGAAAATGACTTTCATCTGACCCTTAGCTCTCATTTATAAAATAGGTTTGAAAATCCCTGGTTCTCTGGGTTATTGTGAAGGTTAAGTGAGATCGTGTATTAATCATACCTGTACTGACCCTACTGTGGGGTCGATAACAGGTCCCTCGTCCGTGTCCTACACCAGCCTGTAACTGCCCGGGGATTCCCAGTGACCCGCACAGTGCGTACCTAGCACAATGGATGGTGCTCAGCACAGGTATGGAATCCAAGCCGGTGACTTCGATTCCCGCTTTGCCACCCTGGACATGGGCTGTCTCTCTGAGCACCCAGCGCCCGAGTGCGTCCACCGGGAACGGAGTGGGGCTGGTGGGAGCCGCGGGCAGAGACGAGAGGCGGCTCCCTCCTCCCGGCTCCGCGAGTCGCCCGCCGCCCCGCGCTCGGGCGCGATCCCCCGCCCGCCTTCCCGCCCCTCTCCACTCCCACCGCTCCTCGGCCCTCCTCCTTCCTTCCTCCCTCTCCCTCCTCCGTCCCCTCTCTTGGCAAGACCTGTCCGCGCACCCGATTGCCTCTCGATCCTCTCTAGAGTCTCGGGGGCTCTAGGTCTCTCACCGCTCTGTCTGCGCCCATCTGTGTTCCTCTCCGTCTCTGTGTCAGTTTCTGTCTCTCTGCTTATCTCTGCCTCTCTGTGTGTCTCTTTCTCGGGCTCATTGCTGTCTCTGTCCGTCAGTCCGTCTGGGGACCCGGGGTGGCGGCGGGCCGCGCGCGGGTCGCGATGAGCGGCGCCTGCACGAGCTACGTGAGCGCCGAGCAGGAGGTGGTGCGTGGCTTCAGCTGCCCGCGGCCGGGGGGCGAGGCGGCCGCCGTCTTCTGCTGCGGCTTCCGCGACCACAAGTACTGCTGCGACGACCCGCACAGCTTCTTCCCCTACGAGCACAGCTACATGTGGTGGCTCAGGTACCGGCCCTGGCCCTCACCCCACCTAGAACCCCGTTCCCGTCCTAGCCCCCTTGCTCCATCTTCGGCCCAACCGTGTGCTAAACCCTCAGCCCTCATCCAGTGCCCACCCCAAAGTCAGCACCGACCCCCACCCGCCTTTACCCCCTCAGGCTCTCACCAACCCAGATCCCCCCTGCAGCCGCTTCTCCGCTCCATTCCCCCATTTTAACCCAACCGTTATTCAGATCCATCCTTGAACCCTACCCCAACTTCACCCTGGAAAAGCTTCATTTCATCCCCACTCCAGATGTCCTCATCCACCACCCTCAACCCAAATTACACAACAACCCCCACCCTAACAGCAAACTCCCATCCTGCAGCATTCACAGGATAACTCCTTTATCTGTGTGCCCAGCATGGTCCCCTTCCTGATATCATCACCAGCCTCATTCCTGACCTTACCCACTCCCCAGTACTGATCCAAGCCCTTACTCTATCAGCAGCCCTGATCTCCTCCTTCATCCTCCCTGCAACCCCACCTCAGCTCTCCTTCCCCACCCTGACTCCAAACATTATCTAGACCTCACTCACAAGCCTTAATACTTCATTAGATGCTATTCTCCAACTCAATCCAAGACTCAGCCCAACCTCAGTCCTTTTGTTCCTGCTCATATTTAGTCATTCTTTCAGCCACCCTTGCCTGTGAACTTAGCATGTCAGGTCCTGTGGTGAGTTCTGAGTGAAGGCAGATGACCAGAGATTCAGAGTTGCCTTCAAGTTCATCATTAAACAATGACATAATGCCACAGCAGAAGCCAGATCAGTGTATTTGCAGTGAACCCCCACCCACAGGACCCCAGTCTCCTCACTTGTTCAGAGAAGGAGATGATAAGACCAGTGCTGACATTCCTGGAACCTAAGTGTGGAGCTGAGAGGGCAATAGATCAATAGATCTCAGTCTCTCTGGGTCTCCAAAGGCCTCATCCAGAAAACAGGACTTGATCCTGAGTGCTCTAGAAAACAGGCATCAGCAAAAATGCGGTGGGCCATCTCTGTAGACTTTGATCTTCCTGTCCCTTGGAGGTATGTGACTGGAGGCTGCACGCCTTCTGGGTGTGAAAGGACAGCCTGCCTTAAACCCTCTCTGAGCCACTGTCTTTTCACTTATCAGATGGGGATGATGATGCTGACTAGGGCAAGGGCCAAATGAGATCAAGATCAAGGTAAAATCAGCTTGGCATATGCCACTAACAATTACAGATATCATTGCTTTTTCTAGACAGCTCGGTTTGTAATTTCAAAGGATTTTCAGATGGCCAGGTTTTCAAATCCTGCACATTTGGCTGCTTTCGCTTGCAGAATTATATTCATATATTCTGTGTTTATCCATATTTTCGTTCGTTGGTTATAGCTTTTTCTTTGTGCCAGGTGCTATGCTAGGCACAGTTCAGTTGCGAAGTCGTGTCCAACTCTTTGCGACCTCATGGACTACAACATACCAGGCTTCCCTGTCCTTCACTATCTCCCTGAGTGTGTCCTTCACTATCTCCCTCAGGTCCACTGAGTTGAGGATGCCATCTAACCATTTCATACTCTGTCACCCCCTTCTCCTCCTGCCCTCAGTCTTTCCCAGCATCAGTGTCTTTTCCAATGAGCTGGCTCTTCACATCAGGTGGCCAAAGTAATGGAGTTTCAGCTTCAGCATCAGCCCTTCCAATGAATATTCAGGGCTGATTTCCTCTAGGATTGACAAGTTGGATCTCCTTGTAGTCCAAGGAACTCTCAAGAGTCTTCTCCAACACCACAGTTCAAAAGCATCAATTCTTTGGCGCTCAGCCTTCTTTATAGTCCAACTCTCACATCCACACGTGACTACTGGAAAAACCATCAGTTCAGTTCAGTTCAGTTGCTCAGTCGTGTCTGACTCTTTGCGACCCCATGGACTGCAGCACGCCAGGTCTCCCTGTCTATCACCAACTCCCAGAGTTTATTCAAACTCATGTCCATTGAGTCAGTGATGCCATCCAACCATCTCATCCTCTGTCATCCCCTTCTCCCCCCTCCTTCAATCTTTCCCAGCATTAGGGTCTTTTCCAATGAGTCAGTTCTTCGCATCCGGTGGCCAAAGTATTGGAGTCTCAGCTTCAGCATCAGTCCTTCCAATGAATATTCAGGACTGATTTCCTTTAGGATGGACTAGTTTGATCTCCTTACAGTCCAAGGAACTCTCAAGAGTCTTCTCCAACACCACAGTTCAAAAGCATCAATTCTTTGGCACTCAGCTTTCTTTATAGTCCAACTCTCACATCCATACATGACCACTGGAAAAACCATAGCTTTGACTATATAGACCTTTGTTGGCAAAGTGATGTCTCTGCTTTTTAGTATGCTGTCTAGGTTTGTCATAGCTTTCCTTCCAAAGAACAAGTGTCTTTTAATTTCATGCCTGCAGTCACCATCAGCAGTGATTTTGGAGCCAAAGAAAATAAAATCTGTCACTGTTTGCACTTTTTCCCCAACTGGTTGCCATAAAGTGAAGGGACCAGATGCCATGATCTTAGATTTTTGAATGTTGAGTTTTAAGCCAGGTTTTTTTTTTTTTTTTTTTTTATGAAAATTCTTTTATAACTGAGATTTTATTGGTTGTTTTGAGGATCACTACACAGATGTTTCCATTTGTACACAATTCTTAACATATGTACCAGAAATCTAAAATATCATGTAGTTGTGATTCTTACCAGTTATTCCAGTGACTTTCCAGCTTAAAATTTGGAGCAAACTTTCCTTAACAGGATCTCAAGTACCAATATCTTCAAATATTGATATGTTGTTACATCATAAGTCCCACTGATTCACAATTTAATATCATATACACTACATACCCAAACTGTCAATCGTTCACAGCACATTAACCAAGTTACTAGGAAAAGTGGACTACCACGACCAAAGATTTTATAGTATAGTGCACAAAATTCTGACCAGGAGAGCCAAGATCAAAAAGTGGTTTGCTATAGGAAATAATTCTACCAAAACAATATGGGAAGAGAAGTAATTTAAAGTGTTCAAGACATTAAATGCACAACTGACTCCAAACTGCCATTTAGTATGCTTTTGTGTTACAGGATATAAAAGCTATCCCCCATCTATGGAATGTTAAGCTGACACCCAAGACAATCAAAGCCTCCCGTATCCAATATCCCACTATATTCTGGTTGTACCAAAAAACAAACAATCAGCAAATGATTTCACCTCTTAAAAAAAAAGCATTTACACTTAAAAAATGGGATGAGGTGGGATTCCCTCCTTTTTAAAAATGTTTCTAGAGCTACTAAAAAACTTGCATTTACAAAATAGTTGATAAAAATATTCCTCTGGATTGTACAAGAAGGGAAACAGGGACCACTGACAGGACTCGGTGTGTGGTTATTAATCAGACTTGGCTTCTTTCTCTTCTGCTTCATCAGAGGCTGGGCTCTCCTCGTTTTTAGTCTCTCCATTTTCTGCAGGTAAGTCTTCTTTAATCTCCTGGTTGGCCACTTCCGCCTGTTTTCCCTTTGCTCCTCTTTTCCCTTTTGTTTGCACTTTTTTGTCTGAAGATTTATCCTTTCCCGCCGCCTTGTTTGGCTTCGTTTCCACTTTTGCAGGAGCCGGTTTAGCTGACAACCTCGCCGACCTCCTCTTGGGCTCCTCCTTCGCCGCCCCCTCGGCGGAACTGACCTTCCTCTTGGGCATCGTGGCGACGGGGCGGGCCAGAGCCGGGTGCCTGAGGGCCGCGGCGCGCTGAGAGCCTTCGCGAAGCTGAGTAGCCTGACCGCTGCCGCTCCTCCCGCCAACCGTGCTGCTGGGACCCGCGGCGGGGGTGGTGGGAGCTTAAGCCAGGTTTTTCACTCCCCTCTTTCACCCTCATCAGGAGGCTCTTTAGTTTCTCCTCACTTTCTGTCATTAGGGTGATGTCATATCTCAAGTTATTGATATTTCTTCCCGCAATCTTGATTCCAGGTTGTGATTCATCCAGCCTGGCATTTTGCGTGATGTATTCTGCATATAAGTTAAATAAGCAGGGTGACGATATACAGCCTTGAGGTACTCCTTTCCCAGTTTTGAAGCAGTCTTTTTTTCCATGTCCTGTTCTAACTGTTGCTTCTTGACCCACGTACAGGTTTCTCAAGAGACAGTGGTCTGGTATTCCCATCTCTTGAAGCATTTTCCACAGTTTGTTGTGATCTACATAGTCAAAGGCTTCAGTGTAGTCAATGAAGCAGATGTTTTTCTGGAATTCTCTTCCTTTCTCTATGACCCAGTGGATGTTTGCAATTTGATCTCTGGTTTGTCTGCCTTTTCTAAATCCAGCTTTTACATCTGGAAGTTCTCGGTTCAAGTACTGCTAAAGCCTAGCTTGAAAGATTTTGAGCGCTACCTTGCTAGCAAGTGAAATGAGTACAATTATATGGTAGTTTGAACATTTTTTGGTATTGCCCTTCTTTGAGATTGGAATGAAAATTGAGCTTTTCCAGTCCTGTGGCCACTGCTGAGTTTTCCAAATTTTCTGACATATTGAGTGCAGCACTTTCACAACATCATCTTTTAGGATTTGAAATATCTCATCTTGAATTCCATCACCTCCACTAGCTTTGTTCGTAGTGATGCTTCCTAAGGCCCACTTGACTTCACACTTCAAGATGTCTGGCTCTAGGTGAGTGATCACACCATCATGGTTATCCTGGTCATTAAGACCTTTTCTATATAGTTCTTCTGTGTATTCTTGCCACTGCTTCTTAATCTCTTCTGCTTCTGTTAAGTCCTTGCCATTTCTGTGCTCTATTGAGCCCATCTTTGCATGAAACATTCCCCTTCTCCAGTTTTCTTGAAGAAATCGCTAGTCTTTCCCATTCTATTGTTTTCCTTTCTTTTCATTATTCACATAAGAAGGCTTTCTTATCTCTCCTTGCAGTTCTCTGGAACTCTGTATTTAGTTGGGTATATCTTTCCCTTTCTCCTTTGCCTTTTGTTTCTCTTCTTTTCTCAGCTATTGTAAGGCTTTCTCAGACAACCACTTTGCATTCTTGCATTTCTTTTTCTTGGGGATGGTTTTGGTCACCAACTCCTGTACAGTGTTATGAACCTCCATCCATAGGTTTTCAGGTACTCTGTCTACCAGATCTAATGCCTTGAATCTATTCATTTCCTCTACTGTATAATTATAAGGGATTTGATTTAGGTCATACCTGAATGACCTAGTAGTTTTCCTTATTTTCTTCAATTTAAGTCTGAAATTTGCCGTAAGAATCTGATGATCTGAGTCACGGTAAGCTCCAGGTCTTGTTTTTGCTGACTGTATAGAGCTTCTCCATCTTTGACTACAAAGAATATAATTGATCTGATTTCAGTATTGACTATCTGGTGATGTCCATATGCAGAGTTGTCTCTTGTGTTGTTGGAAGAGGGTGTTTGCTATGACCAGTGTGTTCTCTTGAGAATATTCTGTTAGCCTTTACTCTGCTTCATTTTTGTTCTCCAAGGCCAAACTTGCCTGTTACTCCAGGTATTTATTGGCTTCCTACTTTTGCATTCCAATCCCTATGATGAAAAGGACATTTTTTTGTGTGTTAGTTCCAGAGGTCTTGTAGGTCTTCATAGAACTGTTCAGCTTCTTCAGCATCAGTGTTTGGAGCATGCTGCTGCTAAGTTGCTTCAGTTGTGTCCGACTCTGTGTGACCCCATAGACAGACTCCTACAAGGCTCCTCTGTCCCTGGGATTCTCCAGGCAAGAACACTGGAGTGGGTTGCCATTTCCTTCTCCAGTGCATGAAAGTGAAAAGTGAAAGTGAAGTTGCTCAGTCGTGTCCGACTCTGAGTGACCTCATGGACTGAAGCCTACCAGGCTCCTCCGTCCATGGGATTTTCCAGGCAAGAGTACTGGAGTGGGGTGCCATTGCCTTCTCTGGTTGGAGCATAGACTTGGATTACTATGGTGTCGAATGGTTTGCCTTGAAAACAAACCGAGGTCATTCTGTCATTTCTGAGATTGCACCCAAGTACTTCATTTAAGACTCTTTTGTTGACTATGAGAGACACTCCATTTCCTCTAAGAGATTCTCGCCCACAGTAGTAGATATAATGGTCATCTGAATTGAATTCATCCATTTCCACCCATTTTAGTCCACTGATTACTAAAATGTCAATATTCACTCTTGCCATCTCCTGTTTGACCACATCAAATTGACTTTGATTCATGGACCTAACATTCCAGGTTCCTTTGCAGTATTGTTCTTTACAACACAGGACTTTACTTTCACCACCAGACATAACCACATCGACATCCATAAAACGGACAGGTCAGGATGGACAGTTCTGACAAAATGTGGTCCACTGAAGCAAAGAATGGCAAACCACCCCAGCATTCTTTCCTGGAGAACCCCATGAACAGTATGAAAAGCTAAAAAGATATGACACCAGAAGATGAGCCCCCCAGGTCAGTAGGTATCCAATATACTACTGGGGAAGAGTGGAGAAATAGCTCCAGAAAGAGAGCTGGGCCAAAGTGGTAACAATGCTCAGTTGTGGATGTGTCTGGTGGTAAAAGAACATTACTTCACACCATTTTAGGACTAGTTGCATTTACACAATCACAGCTCTGCCACATCTCTCCATTTTACAGATGAGGAAACTTGTAAGAGGTTAAGTTACTCTCTTAGATTACCTTAGTGAGAAGAAGTGTCAGAACTAGGATGAAAACTCAGGCCTATCTGGTCCCAAGCCCTGGCTTGACCTGCTCCACAAATGTCTAAGTCTAAATGACTCTCATAACCCACTCATATCATGAACTACTTATTGCCAAATTCATGCTTAAATCAAAGAAAGTGGGGGAAACCACTAGACCATTCAAGTGTGACATAAATCAAATCCCTTATGATTATACAGTGGAAGTGAGAAATAGATTTAAGGTACTAGATCTGATAGAGTGCCTGATGAACTATGGACAGAGGTTTCGTGACATTGTACAGGAGATAGGGATCAAGACCATCCCCAAGAAAAAGAAATACAAAACAAGCAAAATGGCTGTCTCAGGAGGCCTTACAAATAGCTGTGAAAAGAAGAGAAACGAAAAGCAAAGGAGAAAAGGAAAGATATACCCATTTAAATGTAGATTTCCAAAGAATAGCAAGAAGAGATAAGAAAGCCTTCCTCAGTGATCAATGCAAATAAATAGAGGAAAACAATAGAATGGGAAAGACCAGAGATCTCTTCAAGAAAATTAAAGATACCAAGGGAACATTTCATGCAAAGATGGGCTCAATAAAGGACAGAAATGGTATGGACCTAACAGAAGCAGAAGATAGTAAGAAGAGGTGGCAAGAATACACAGAAGAACTGTACAAAAAAGACCTGCACGACCCAGATAATCACAATGGTGTGGTCACTCAGCTAGAGCCAGACATCCTGGAATATGAAATCAAGTGGCCCTTAGGAAGCATCACTATGAATAAAGCTAGTGGAGATGATGGAATTCCAGTTGAGCTATTTCAAATCCTGAAAGATGATGCTGTGAAAGTACTGCACTCAATATGTCAGCACATTTGGAAAACTCAGCAATGGCCACAGGACTGGAAAAGGTCAGTTTTCATTCCAATCCCAAAGAAAGGCAATGCCAAAGAATGCTCAAACTACTGCACAATTGCACTCATCTCAGATCAGATCAGTCGCTCAGTCATGTCCGACTCTTTGCGACCCCATGAACCACAGCACACCAGGCCTCCCTGTCCATCACCAACTCCTGGAGTTCACTCAGACTATTGTCCATCGAGTCAGTCATGCCATTGAGCCATCTCATCCTCTGTCGTCCCCTTCTCCTCTTGCCCCCAATCCCTCCCAGCATCAGAGTCTTTTCCAATGAGTCAACTCTTCACATGAGGTGGCCAAAGTACTGGAGTTTCAGCTTTAGCAGCATTCCTTCCAAGAAATCCCAGGGCTGATCTCCTTTAGAATGGACTGGTTGGATCTCCTTGCAGTCCAAGGGACTCTCAAGAGTCTTCTCCAACACCAGAGTTCAAAAGCATCAATTCTTCGGCGCTCAGCCTTCTTCACAGTCCAACTCTCACATCCATACATGACCACAGGAAAAACCATAGCCTTCAGTAGACAAACCTTTGTTGGCAAAGTAATGTCTCTGCTTTTCAATATGCTATCTAGGTTGGTCATAACTGTCCTTCCAAGAGTAAGCCTCTTTTAATTTCATGCCTGCAGTCACCATCTGCAGTGATTTTGGAGCCCAGAAAAATAAAGTCTGACACTGTTTCCACTGTTTCCCCATCTATTTCCCATGAAGTGATGGAACCGGATGCCATGATCTTCGTTTTCTGAATGTTGAGCTTTAAGCCAACTTTTTCACTCCCCACTTTCACCTTCATCAAGAGGCTTTTTAGTTCCTCTTCACTTTCTGCCATAAGGGTGGTGTCATCTGCATATCTGAGGTTATTTCTCCCGGCAATCTTGATTCCAGCTTGTGTTTCTTCCAGTCCAGCGTTTCTCATGATGTACTCTGCATATAAGTTAAATAAGCAGGGCGACAATGTACAGCCTTGACGTACTCCTTTTCCTATGTGGAACCAGTCTGTTGTTTCATGTCCAGTTCTAACTGTTGCTTCCTGACCTGCATACAAATTTCTCAAGAGGCAGATCAGGTGGTCTGGTATTTCCATCTCTTTCAGAATTTTCCACAGTTAATGTGATCCACACAGTCAAAGGCTTTGGCACAGTCAATAAAACAGAAATAGATGTTTTTCTGGAACTCTCTTGCTTTTTCCATGATCCAGCAGATGTTGGCAATTTGATCTCTGATTCCTCTGCCTTTTCTAAAACCAGCTTGAACATCAGGAAGTTCACGGTTTACATATTGCTGAAGCCTGGCTTGGAGAATTTTAAGCATTACTTTACTAGCGTGTGAGATGAGTGCAATTGTGCAGTAGTTTGAGCATTCTTTGGCATTGCCTTTCTTTGGGATTGGAATGAAAACTGACCTTTTCCAGTCCTGTGGCCACTGCTGAGTTTTCCAAATGTGCTGGCATATGGAGTGCAGCACTTTCACAGCATCATCTTTCAGGATTTGGAATAGCTCAACTTGAATGCCATCACCTCCACTAGCTTTGTTTGTAGTGATGCTTTCTAAGGCCCACTTGACTTCACCTTCCAGGATGTCTGGCTCTAGGTCAGTGATCACACCATCGTGATTATCTGGGTCGTGAAGATCTTTTTTGTACAGTTCTTCTGTGTATTCTTGCCACCTCTTCTTACTATCTTCTGCTTCTGTTAGGTCCATACCATTTCTGTCCTTTATCGAGCCCATCTTTGCATGAAATGTTCCTTTGGTATCTCCAATTTTCTTGAAGAGATCTCTAGTCTTTCCCATTCTATTGTTTTCCTCTATTTCTTTGCATTGATCGCTGAAGAAGGCTTTCTTATCTCTCCTTGCTATTCTTTGGAACTCTGCATTCAGATGTTTATATCTTTCCTTTCCCCTTTGCTTTTTGTTTCTCTTCTTTTCACAGCTATTTGTAAGGCCTCCCCAGACAGCCATTTTGCTTTTTTGCATTTCTTTTCCATGTAGATGGTCTTGATCCCTGTCTCCTGTACAATGTCATGAACCTCATTCCATAGCTCATCAGGCACTCTATCTATCAGATCTAGGCCCTTAAATCTATTTCTCAATTACACTGTATATCATAAAGGATTTGATTTAGGTCATACATGAATGGTCTAGTGGTTTTCCCTACTTTCTTCAATTTAAGTCTCAATTTGGCAATAAGGAGTTCATGGTCTGAGCCACAGTCAGCTCCTGCACTCATCTCACACGCTACTAAAGTAATGCTCAAAATTCTCGAAGCCAGGCTTTAGCAATACGTGAACCGTGAACTTCCAGATGTTCAAGCTGATTTTTGAAAAAGCAGAGGAACCAGAGATCAACTTGCCAACATCCGCTGGATCATGGAAAAAGCAAAAGAGTTCCAGAAAAACATCTATTTCTGCTTTATTGCCTATGCCAAAGCCTTTGACTGTGTGGATCACAATAAACTGTGGAAAATTCTTCAAGAGATGGGAATACCAGACCACCTGACCTGCATCTTGAGAAACCTGTATGCAGGTCAGGAAGCAACAGTTAGAACTGGACATGGAACAACCAACTGGTTCCAAATAGGAAAAGGAGTACGTCAAGGCTGTATAGTGTCACCCTGCTTATTTAACTTCTATGCAGAGAACATCATGAGAAATGCTGGACTGGAAGAAACACAAGCTGGAATCAAGATTGCCAGGAGATTATCAATATGCAGATGACACCACTCTTGTGGCAGAAAGTGAAGAGGAACTAAAGAGCCTCTTGATGAAAGTGAAAGTGGAGAGTGAAAAAGTTGGCTTAAAGCTCAACATTCAGAAAACTCAGATCATGGCATCTGGTCCCATCACTTCATAGCAAATAGATGGGGAAACAGTGGAAACAGTGGCTGACTTTATTTTGGGGGGCTCCAAAATCAGTGCAGATAGTGATTGAAGGCATGAAATTAAAAGACGCTTACCCCTTGGAAGGAAAGTTATGACCAACCTAGACAGCATATTCAAAAGCAGAGACATTACTTTGCCAACAAAGGTCTGTCTAGTCAAGGCTACGGTTTTTCCAGTAGTCATATGCAGATGTGAGAGTTGGACTCTAAAGAAAGCTGTGCACAGAATTGATGCTTTTGAACTGTGGTGTTGGAGAAGACTCTTGAGAGTCCCTTGGACTGCAAGGAGATCCAACCAGT
The DNA here is from genome assembly GCF_029407905.1 of Bubalus kerabau. Classification (NCBI taxonomy): domain Eukaryota; kingdom Metazoa; phylum Chordata; class Mammalia; order Artiodactyla; family Bovidae; genus Bubalus; species Bubalus kerabau. Next base: position 94,258,203 of record NC_073629.1, on the reverse strand, counting down.
CCATCCTAAAGGAGATCAGTCCTGGGTGTTCATTGGAAGGACTGATGTTGAAGCTGAAATTCCAATATTTTGGCCACCTGATGTGAAGAGTTGACTCATTTGGAAAGACCCTGATGTTGGGAAAGATTGAAGGCAGGAGGAGAAGGGGACAACAGAGGATGAGATGGTTAGATGGCATTACCGACTCAATGGACATGAGTTTGAGTGAACTCCAGGAGTTGATGATGGACAGGGAGGCCTGGTGTGCTGTGGTTCATGGGGTCACAAAGAGTCGGACATGACTGAGCGACTGAACTGAACTGAACCTGCTCTACTCAGATCACTTGAAAAGTCACTGGCTGACCCTCTGTTGTCTTTTGGGCACCGTTGTGGCACTTGGGGATACAGAAATGAGTAAACCCGTCAGCACCCAGTCAGAATCCCATTCCACTCCTACCACCCGATTCCGCATACACCCCTGTGGTTCCTCTCCTTGCCTGGGACCCTCTTGAGGTATGGAGTGCTTTAGTGGCTCAGACAGTGAGGTAGAAGGTTGCATGAAGTGAGCTATGAGGTCACATTGCACATCAGTGTCCTTCAGAGTTTATGACCCCAAGGGCAGCCTGCAGGGCTGACTTTTCCTGGGTGCATGTTAAGTTGCTTCAGTCGTTTCTGACTTTTTGTGACTCTATATCCTATAGCCTGCCAGGCTCCTCTGCCCGTGGGATTCTCCTGGTAAGAATACTGGAGTGGGTTGCCATGCCCTTCTCCAGGGGATCTTCCCAACTCAGGGATCAAACCCATGTTTTCTGTGGCTCCTACACTGCAGGTGGATTCTTTTACCAGTGATCCACAAGGGAAACCCCCTAGGCTTGGCTAGAACATGGTTCATAAACATCATAGATAATTTCAAAGTGGAGAAGGGAAACTGGGGTCCTCAGGACATTTAGGTGATCAGTGTACTCCAGACCCTGAAATAACCCTTCTGGCGTGTTCCTGTCGAGCCCCACCATTGCAGGGTGGAGACCTTGTTTTGCTCTGGACTCCATTTGGCCCTTTTCATGAAAGCTGGCCTTTAAAAATTTTGCAGATAAACTGTTTCCTTGGATAGTGCTAGAGGAGAATTGGTGTTTTAAAAGCATGTCTCAGGAAATGAAGACTCCCTGTGGGGAAGCAGCTGGTGTTATCACATGTCTGATAGACTTTCCAAACACCCGTAATCAGTAGTTTCTGTTTTTGATTAAGATGTGAGCCCAAGGGCTGCAGCCTTGCTGAAGGGCAGAACTGGCATTCAGGCACTGTAGATACATTATCTCATTTAATCTGTATGGACACCTGGTGAGATAGTGAATTTTATGAATGGAGGAAAATGAAGATCAAAAGGTGAAAGAGTTTTCAGCTTATATGTGAGAGAGCCAGAATTCAAACTTAGAACTGCCTGACTCAAAAACCTTAACAAATGTTAGATCACCCCTCCAGTTCTTTCCCAGAAGTCACAGTGGGTTACCTATCTTTCAGAGTTGTAGGTTTGTGAAATTCTAGAAGGCTAGTGGCTCTTCAGGCCAGTTACCCATCATCAGCAAGAATCTTTAACTTCATTGAAAGGTGGATTCATTCAGGTCTTGTGCAAACCTGTCTGATAATAAAAAACGCACCACCTCTTGAAGCAGTACATTCACCATGGGACAACTCTGATCATTTGAAGTTCATTTTTTGAACTTATACTTTTTTGGTCACATCATATGTTATGTGAGATCTCCTTTCCTTGACCAAGGATTGAACCCAGGCAATGACAGCAAAAGCCCAGAATCCTAACCATTAGACCACCAGGGAACTCCCTGGAGTTCATCTTATACTAAGGACAGATTTTGCCCCCTTGGACCCTCCCCTGTTGTTCCCAGCTCTGTCCTTGAAACTGGTTCCCCTGTCCCCTGGAAGACGTTCAGTGCAGTGCCTACTACCTGACTGTCTGCTGATCTGGAACGCATCCCCCCAACTCTCTCACCCACTCCTCAAAGGATCCTACTTTTACAGGCTTTTTTCAGCCAGGTACCCATAGATGTCCCTTGTAAAGGGTGTGGTCCCAACCTGAGCATGAATCTTCCAGATCAGTCAGTCAGTTCAGTCACTCAGTCGTGTCTGATTCTTTGTGACCCCAGGGACTGCAGCATGCCAGGCCTCCCTATGTCTATCACCGGCTCCCGGAGTTTACTCAAACTCATGTCCATTGAGTTGGTGATGCCATCCAACTATCTCATTCTCTGTTATCCCCTTCTCCCACCTTCAATCTTTCCCAATCAGTTCTTCGAATCCGTTGGCCAAAGTATTGGAGTTTCAGCTTCAGCATCAGTCCTTCCAATGAATATTCAGGACTGATTTCCTTTAGGATGGACTAGTTTGACCTCCTTGCAGTCCAAGGGACTCTCAAGAGTCTTCTCCAACACCACAGTTCAAAAGCATCAATTCTTTGGCACTCAGCTTTCTTTATAGTCCAACTCTCACATCCATACACGACTACTGGAAAAACCATAGCTTTGACTGGATGGACCTTTGTTGGCAAAGTAATGTCTCTGCTTTTTAATAAGCTGTCTAGGTTTGTCATAGCTTTTCTTCCAAGGAGCAAGGTTCTTTTAATTTCATTGGCTGCAGTCACCATCTGCAGTGATTTTGGAGCCCCCCAAAATAAAGTCTGTCACTGTTTCCACTGTTTCCCCATCTATTTGCCATGAAGTGATGGGACCAGATGCCGTGATTTTAGTTTTATGAATGTTGAGCTTTAAGCCAACTTTTTCACTCTCCTCTTTCACTTTCATCAAGAGGCTTTTTAGTTCTTCACTTTCTGCCATAAGGGTGGTGTTATCTGCATATCTGAGGTTATTGATATTTCTCCCGACAATCTTGATTCCAGCTTGTGCTTCATCAAGTCCAGCATTTCTTATGATGTCCTCTGAATAGAAGTTAAATAAGCAGGGTGACAATATGCAGCCTTGACGTACTCCTTTCCCAATTTGGAACCAGTCTGTTGTTCCATGTCCAATTCTTACTGTTGCTTCCTGACCTGTGTACAGATTTCTTAAGAAGCAGGTAAGGTGCTCTAGTATTCCCATCTCTTTCAGAATTTTCCACACGGGGTGTAATTTTCTTTAAGAATTTCTTTGTTGTGATCCACACAGTCAAAGGCTTTGGCATAGTCAATAAAGCAGAAATAGATGTTTTTCTGGAACTCTTTTGCTTTTTTGATGATCCAACAGATGTTGGCAGTTTGATCTCTGGTTCCTCTGCCGTTTCTAAATCCAGTTAACGTCTGGAAGTTCACAGTTCATGTACTGTTGAAGCCTGGCTTGGAGAATTTTGAGCATTACTTTGCTAGTGTGTGAGATGAGTGCAATTGTGTGGTAGTTTGAGCATTCTTTGGCATTGCCTTTCTTTTGATTGGAATGAAAACCGACCTTTTCCAGTCCTGTGGCCACTGCTGAGTTTTCCAAATGTGCTGACATATTGAGTGCAGCACTTTCACAGCATAATGTTTTAGGATTCAAAATAGCTCAACTGGATTCCATCGCCTCCACTAGCTTTGTTCGTGGTGGCACTTCCTAAGGCCCACCTGACTTCGCATTCCAGGATGTCTGACTTTAGGTGAGTGATCACACCATCGTGATTGTCTGGGTCGTGAAGATCTTTTTTGTATAGTTTTTCTGTGTATTCTTGACACCTCTTCTTAATATCTTATGCCTTCTGTTAGGTCCATACCATTTCTGTCCTTTATTGAGCCCATCTTTGCATGAAATGTTCCCTTGCTATATCTAATTTTCTCGAAGAGATCTCTAGTCTTTCTATTGTTTTCCTCTATTTCTTTGCATTGATCGCTGAGGAAGGCTTTCTTATCTCTCCTTGCTATTCTTTGAAACTCTGCATTGAAATGGGTATATCTTTCCTTTGCTCCTTTGCCTTTTGCTTCTCTTCTCTTCATAGCTGTTTGTAAGGCCTCCTCAGACAACCATTTTGCCTTTTTGCATTTTTTTTTCTTGGGGATGGTCTTGATCACTGCCTCCTGTACAATGTCACAAACCTCCATCCATAGTTCTTCAGGCCCTCTGTCTACCATCAGATCTAATCCCTTGAATCTGTTTGTCACTTCCACTGTATAGTTGTAAGGGATTTGATTTAGGTCATACATGAATGGTTAGTGGTTTTCCCTACTTTCTTCAACTGAAGTCCAAATTTGCCAATAAGGAGTTCATGATCTGAGCCACAGATAACAGCCTTATAAACAGTGAGTAGATTTTAAAAAAAGAAATAATATTTAATTAAAATACTAAACTAAAAAGTATTAAACTAATACTAAAGAACTACAAAGTACTACATGCTCGGTGTGGGAAAAAAGAGAAAGGACAGGAGAAACAGAAAAGAAAAGCAATCATGGGAGATCCCCAGTGTCTTAGCTTGGGTTTCCTAGAAGACTGGGAAACAAAGGACTTTAAGGCAAGCAGTTTACATGACAAATGATCCTAGAAAATACTGGTACAGGGTGGGGAAGTGAGATGGGAAAGGGAAGGAGTTAATGGCAGTGTGCTACCAAGAAAGTCACCACCAAGGGCCACCAGCGTTTAAACTGCTATCCTGTGTCAGCCACTGCACACGCATCTCAGAGTCGTCCCACCTCAGGGCCGGGGAGCTGGGTGTTTACATATCAGTTTCTTTTAGTCATTGGCTACATGCTGGAGGGAGAAGGGAGGCATCCATTTTCCTATACTTTTGACCTGTTCAGTGTGCAGAGATTCTTCTGGGCCCAAGAAAACTTTCAGGCAAAGAGATACATATGCTGGCATTGAAATCCTGGCCAGAATATTCCAGAATTGTGAGATCCAGTGGGACACGGACAGGACATCCATAGCCTGTGCTATACCTAGAGACAGCCCATTAGCATTTAGTGTATTTCCATCCATCCTCACCTTGTTATGTTATGTATGTACATGTTATATTTATGTATTTAAGTTAGGGCTACACTATATATCTACTATTGGGTCCTGCCTTTTTCACTTCACATTAACTCATCAGAATTTATCCTTGATCTTAAATTTTATTTGAAAACATGTTTTTAATGGCTCTATACTATTCCATTGTAGGGATAGCCAATAATTGATTTAGCCCTGGGAAAGCAGACTCTCCAAAGCTCTAAGGTGTTTCTGTTTACTGGAAGATAACCATCAGCTAGCTGGGAGTGAAATCCAGCAGAAATGGCAAAGGCAGGAATCTGAGGCCGGGGTCAGGGTTGGGCTAGGGAAGGCAGAAAAGCTGCAGAAGGAGTCGTAGGCAGGAGGGGCACGCAGCCAAGCCTGGTCCTGCCACGGGGAGAACATCCCACAGTGTCTGACACAAATTAGGTACTCAATAATCATTGCTAAGTGTGTGCTATGTGCTAGGGCTCGTACAAGCGGAAAACAGAGCCAGTTAAACATGGTCTCAGTATGCCTACAAAGAACGCATGAGGAATATGTTGAACTACTATGTGCCAAGAATATTATAGATATCATTCACCCTCACTACCACCTGAGAGGTGCTGTGTTTTGATCATTCTCACTTTTCAGGCAAAGAAGCTGAGACTCAACAAGCTTAATAATTTAATCAAGATGTCATATCAAGTTAGTTACAGATCTGGGTCCTAAATTTACCAGGTGGGTCTGTGAGAGTTCCAAAGCTCTTTGCTCTTTCCCTACCACACTGGGCTCCCTGACCAAGTGGAAAGTGCTAATGACCCTGAGTAAGGTGTCCTAGCTGGGTAGACCTGGACTGGGAGAAGAAAAGAAAGAGAAAGGGGACCAAGGAAAGCACTGAGGAGGAGACATTGAGATGGGCCTTCAAGGACAGGTAAAATTCTGATGTGGGGAGATGATGGGAGGGATCATGTGAAACAGAAAGACAGTGGCTCCCTGAACAAGCCAGAAGGTAGAAGTTTGGAGACCAGATGACCAGGGCCTGACTTGGTGCAGAGGCAATGAGGCTGAGGGGTGAGGGACCAGCAGCAGAAAAGGGGTTTCAGATGTGGAGTCCACACTGCCGTGATGACCCACTATCTGGGTCAGATATTACCTTGAGGGTGGAAGGACAGTTGATATTAAATTGCTATGTGTCTTGATTTTTAAGAAATGGCAGTATGGGGAGGGCTCTTTAAGATCATCTTTAGGGACTTCTCTGGTGGTCCAGTGGCTAAGACTCTGCCCTCCCAATGCAGGGGGCCGGGTTTGCTCCTTGGTTGGGGAACCAGATCCCTCATGCCACAGTTAAGAGTTCACATGCCATAACTAAGACGTGGAGCAGCCAAATGAAGTATACATAAATAAAAAATAATTGTTGAAAAAGATCATCTCTAGCTTCTTGGGGTGGCAGCAGGTTGAGGAAAGGAGAGGAGAATAAAGGGAACACAAATTCAGTCTCAACTACATGATGGCACTGAATATGTATATGGATAAAGCCACGTCAAGTTATGTACGTGGTGAGGACTTGCCGTACAGCTGATGCTCTTTCCCAGGCTTAGGCCCCGAAAGTCTGTTTAAGGGAAGCAGAGACAGAACAAAAGTTAAGGCTGGCTGATTCCTATAACACCTACAACATGTCTCCTGTAACATGCTGCCTTCCAAGTCCTTTCCTGACACTCTGCTCCCTTGTGGTTTTCTGTCCCCAGTGTCGGCGCTCTCGTGGGCCTGTCCATAGCAGCAGTGGTCCTCCTGGCCTTCATTGTCACTGCCTGTGTGCTTTGTTACCTGTTCATCAGCTCAAAACCCCACACAAAGTTGGACCCAGACTTAAACTTACAGACTACAGGTAAGAAAGGGGCCACGTGATTTCCTTGTATTCAGCAGGCTAGCACCTTTTCAGAGGGGAGATATTTGGAAATGATGTTTGGACTATTTGCCTTATGTGTGTTTCTGGAATATTAAGAAGCACCAGCACATTTTGCAGGAGGTTCATGATATGAACATCTCCGTCACAAACTCTTCATGTGCTCATTGATAATCAAAATAATTGTATATTTGTTACAGGGAGATATGACTAAACATCCTACAATATAGAGGACAGCACTCTGCAATAGAGTTATCTGACCCAGAACTTCCCTGGTGGTTCAGCAGTTAAATCTCTGTGCTTCCAGGGCAGGGGACACAGATTCTATCTCTGGTTAAGGAAGGTCCCACAGGCTGCATAACAAGGTCTAAAAAAAAGGGTTATCTGACCTAGAATGTCAATACTGTTGATGTTGAGAAACCTTAGAATAGAAGAAGACTCCAGAAAGAGACTAATTAAAATATAGTAACATGAATAAAATGTTTAGTTTTTTAAATAAGAGAAATATTAGCAAATTTGCCTCCAACAAATGCAAATAACACAAAAGAGACTATGTATACAGTTAAAAAAACAAGTGGTGGACTGCAAAGATATTGTAAATATAGACGCATAGTCAACCCTTATTTGCAGATTCCATATTGGTGAATTTGCCTACTTGCTAGAATTAATTTGTAACCTCAAAAATCAATACTTTCAGTGTTTTTGAGGTCATTTGCAGACGTGGATGTGCACAGAGCAACAAAAACTTTGAGTTGCCCAGTCACACTGAGGTTGCCCAGCTGAGGCTGCACAAGGCCACGCTTGCCTTTTTGTTTCAGCTCTCATACTATGAACAAGCGTCCTTTTCATGGTATATTTAGTGTCACATTTTTGTGTTTTTATTGGCAATTTCACTATTGAAAATGGCCCCCAAATATAACATTGAATTGCTATCTAGTATTCCTCAACATAAAAAGGCTGTCATGTGCCTTATGGAAAAAATACATGTGTTCAATACACATGAGTTAAATGTTATCAATTAGTAATATATGTTAAATAAGGTATCTTTAAGCAGAATCATACAGAAAGCAAAGTTATGTATTGATTGGTTGACAAAAATGTGACCAGAGGCTCACAGGAACCTAAATTTGTATTTCCCTATCCCACTCCAGTACTCTTGCCTGAAAAATCCCATGGATGGAGGAGCCTGGTAGGCTGCAGTCCATGGGGTCGCTAAGAGTCAGTCATGACTGAGCGACTTCACTTTCACTTTTCACTTTTCATGCATTGGAGAAGGAAATGGCAACCCACTCCAATATTCTTGCCTGGAGAATCCCAGGGATGGGGGGAGCCTGGTGGGCTGCCGTCTGTGGGGTCGCACAGAATCAGACACGACTGAAGTGACTTAGCAGCAGCAGCAAGGGGCAATTGATTCAGTGTTTGCTAATTCAGTGTTAATGGTAACTTAATAGAACAAAATAACAGTGAATAATGGGCTTCCCTGGTGGCTCCTGCAATGCCGGAGACCTGGGTTCAATCCATGGGTTGGGAAGATCCCCTGGAGAAGGGAACGGCCACCCACTCCAGAATTCTGGCCTGGAGAATTCCATGGACTATCCATGGGGTTGCAAAGAGTTGGACACGACTGAGCAACTTTCACTTTCACTTTCCTCATGGCTCAGTGGTAAAGAATCTGCCTGCCAAGCAGGAAATGCAGGTTTGATCCCTGGATTGGGAACATCCCCTGAAGAAGGAAGTGACAACCCTCTACAGTATTCTTGCCTGGGAAATCCATGGACAGAGGGGTTGCAAACACTTGGACACAACTTAGTGACTGAGCATGCGTGCGCAGTAAATAATGAGAATCAACTGTATATAAAATAGAGACAAGATTGATATCCAGGATATATAAGTGCACCTTTAAACACATGAGAAATACATAATCCACCAAAAAATACAAATGCCCAACACACATAAAAAGATACTCTACCTTACTCATAATCAGGAGAATGCAATTTAAGAATGACATACCTTTTCAAAAAATGATTTAAAAAACAATTACATTGGCAAAAATAAAAAATGGATCACATTGATAGTGAGAAGGTTACATGGGGGAATGGGTAATCTCATATACCACTGGTAAGAATAAATTGGCAAAACCACTTGTAGAGCATTTTGGCACTATCCATTTAAACTGAAAATGTATATAGCCTATTAGTGATGCCACTTCTACTTATCTGCCTTAGAGACACAGTTGCACTAGGAGAGGACTTGTAAAGATGGATACCATGACAATTTGTCACACTGGAAAGAAACTAAATGTCCATCAGTATAGGAGGAATGAAAAATAATACTGTCGTTAAAAGGAATGCATTAACTCTAAATAGACAATTTCATTTGCTCCTCATAATAACCAGGCAGTGTATGGATCTTATTAAAATCTATTTTACAGATGTGGAGACTAAGGCCCACATACCTAGTGAGTGAATGTTAGAGCCAACTCCATCTCCACCTTCCTTCCTCTCCTTATCCCTGTGCTGAAGAAGGGAAGTCCCTACTTGATGCCAGACTCTGTTTGAAACTTTACATGCACTATCTTGTCTGATTTTTCCAAACTACCCCAGTGAGGTAGGTATTATTATAGCCCATCTTACAGATGTGAAAACAGTGTTTCAAAGAGGTCAGATGACTTGCCCACGGGGTCACAGTTTGTAAACTGCAGAGTTGTAATTCAAATGTGTGTGTTTTTCTGCCTCCAAAGTCCTATTTCTACCTTACCAGGCCGGGTGTGTAGGGTGCTTATACCCTGCTCCCCTCATCTCCCCCCACCCTATCACCTGCAGCCTTTCTAAATCAATGGAACACAGCTCACCTGGCGGTCCTGTGAATGAAGACGACCCTCCTGCTTTTCACTGCTCAGCCACCAGCTAGATTTTTTGATTATTCAATCACCAGGGTTTGATACAGCTTGTGTTCTTGCTTTTTGCTTCTTATTTTTAAAATGGAAAATGCACTTCCTGTTTATTAAATAACAGCTTTCAGCTCTCTCTGTCTTTTGCCCAAACTCAGCTCTTAGTTCCTTTCTCTCTTCTTCATGAAGTGCTATCCTCTCCTTCCTCTGAACCCGCAGCATCAACCCAACACTTGGGTTGATCAAACCCAGCATCAACGTTTACAGGCCACTCCCTTACACTCAGAGCTTTCCCCCTCACACAGACTTTCATCTGTTTTTGTCTCCTTCTACAGTAGGACCTGTAGAGAGATCGTGTGTGCATGCACGCGTGCTAAGTTGCTTCTGTCATGTCCAACTCTGTGCGACCCTATGGGCTGTAGCCTGCCAGGCTTCTCTGTCCATGGGGATTCTCCAGGCAAGAATACTGGGGTGGGTTGCCATGCCCTCCTCCAGAGGATCTTCCCCACCCAGGGATTGAACCTGAGTCTCTTATGTCTCTTGCATTCACAGGTTCTTTACCACTAGCGCACCTGGGAAGCCCATAGAGAGATCATTAGCCCCATTTTACAGGAGAGGAAATCAAGGCTCAGCCACGAGAAGGCAATTGGCCCAAGTCTACACAGCTAGTGGGCTTGTCATGTGGGGATGTCAACCCCGATTTCCCTACTCTAAAACCCACAATCACTACACACTGTACCTTGGGTCCTAATCTCTGAGCCTGGGGGCAAGGGTGGGGTGGGGAGTTCCTTGACAAGAGCAGAGTGAAAATAGAACAGTTTCTGAAGATAGGCTCCTTTTGCTGCCCAGGTATTCTCTACTGTCCCATCAACCCTATCCCACCCATCCCTCAAACTCGGGATGCAATGAAGACCATAGCTTTCTCATTCTTGTACTTTGTGAGGAACTAGCTTGATCAGAGGCTGACCAAGCACCTACCTTTGTGCTAGGCACTATGCCAAGGACTTTAAACACATTATCCCATTTAACCTGTTCAGCTACTTTAGGTTATTATCAACTCTATTTTACTGATGGGGTAAGTGAGGTAAGTATTCTAACCTAGGTACCTTTAATAAGAGATAAAAAATGGGAGGTGGGGAGACTCATCCTCCTCTGAAAAATGTTGGTGGGGATATCATTAATCAGTCATTTTCACTAACTCATCTCTCACCTCTCTCATTCATTGCTGGTCTGAATACAGTTAACAACCACCTCAGAGAACTATTGGGCATTAATTGGCTTGTGGCTCTGATGCTCAGTCGTGTCTGACTCTTTGCCACCCCATGAACTGTAGCCCACCAGGCTCCTCTGTCCATGGAATTCCTCCAGGCAAGAATACTGGAGTGGGCTGCCGTTTCCTACTTGAGAGGATGTTCTTGACCTAGGTATTGAACCCATTCCCAGGTCTCCTGGGTCTCTCGCATTGGCAGGTGAAGTCTTTATCACCAGCACCACCTGGGAAGTCCCTCTAACCCTTAGGGCTCCTGGGAATCGAGCCAAGACTTTGCCTCCAGGGCCAAAGACCTTTTCCTATAGCAGGCCCTCTGACCTTCCAGGAAGTGTTCCACTTCCTCAGAGCCCACTGCTTTTTACTTAACCACACTTGGAGAGGTGGTACCTATGACCCAAACAAGCCTCAGAGATGAGTCAAGGCTGACTCATCTTCAATCAGGGAGAAAATCTGAGAACTCCTTTCCTGCTGGTCACCACAGGCTAAGACCCCAGGCAATGGGGGGACTGGCCAAAAGGTCCCTGAAAAAAAGATGGGAAAGCACAATCCTGCTGGAATGTCAGAGAACCTGGCTCTGATTCTGGCTTTGTTACTCTCACTGTGTGGCCTTAGGAGAGTCACTTCTCCCTGGACCTTAATTTACTCTGTAAAATGTGTACAATAATACCCACTAAGAAGCAATAAAACTAGAGATGAAGCTTACATTGGAGCTTGGTTTCTAATACATGGTGGCTTTTAAAAATGAGTAACCCTCATTTTTATTATCGTTAGGCATTTAGATGTTTACATGTTAGTCGCCTCAGACTGTTGATATGTCAAAGATAGGAATCGTGTCTTAAATGCCTTTGTGTCCCCAGCACCTAGCAGAGTTCCTAACCTATACTAAGACTTGCTCTGTGGAAAGAGCCCAAGCTTTGGAATTGAAAGTGTATCCTGGATCCGGCAGTAATAGCTGTGCCAACGGCAACCTTCTCTGTCTGTGTTTGTCTATAACATGAAATAATAACACTCACCACAGAGAATCGTTAGAAGAATCGAATAAGATGTTGTGCCAGCGTGTTTTAGCCAAACATGAATCTTCTTATTGTAACTTGAAAATTGAATCTTTTATATGTGCCTTAGGCATCCTCCTCTCCTCTTGGCTAGCACCTTTATAAGATGGTTCTTCCTCCCCCAGGCTTCAGGCACCACTGAGGGACTTTAATAACTTTCATTATATATCAGCCAGAGGAAGAGGCAGAAATAGTGTACTCAAGAATTGGACCACTGCCTATTTTGCTGGTTTCCCTGGAAGGGGATTGAAGAGTTGTGGATTTGAAGACCCTGGGATACTCATGTGAGGGAATCCGTGGCATCTGGGAAAGAGAATCATGTAAAAAAAAAGGCATATTGGGCCCACAAGTTCAGTGTGAACCTGCATTTTCATGTATCTGCCAAAAAAAAATGAGTGAAATCTCAGGTCATGTTAACAGAATTATAGAGTCTGGAAGCAAGAGAATGGTGGTCCTTCTTTACCCCCAATTGAATTAGAACATATTGGCCATCACATCTCAGAGGTAACATTTTACCATCCACTCCACAGGTTCACAACTTTGGTTCCAAATATATCACTCAAGGTCCCTAAATATAGCAATGAGGATTCTTGAGCAATTTCCAATATTTCAAAGGTTTTACTAGGACCAAGTTTCTTTGTTTTGAGCTAGAATTGTATTAGGCTAAGGAGGGTAATTAGCATGGGCTCTTTCCTGCTAATGAGAACTCTTTGATAACAGAAAATGGTCATGGGGAGTGGGGAGGCTAGTACCTAATAAAGGCAGTCCATTAAAGAGACAGAATTCTTTACCATTTGGAATTCAAGGGAAAACAAATAGAAAAATGAGGCCAGTCCTACTTTCTACCCTATTTGATACAATAGTAACTGAGATCCAGAGAGAAGGGGTTAGCGGGGCACCCCACTCCAGTACTCTTGCCTAGAAAATCCTATGGACAGAAGAGCCTGGTAGGCTGCAGTCCATGCGGTCACTAAGAGTCAGAAACTTGAGCGACTTCACTTTCACTTTTCACTTTCATGCATTGGAGAAGGAAATGGCAACCCACTCCAGTGTTCTTGCCTGGAGAATCCCAGGGACGGGGGAGCCTGGTGGGCTGCCGTCTATGGGGTCGCACAGAGCTGGACACGACTGAAGCGACTTAGCAGCAGCAGTGTAATAATTTAATATAAGGATGAGGATTTAAGCCAAGGTTTTATAACTCCTAAAAGCCCAAGGATTCCTCCCAACCCCTGACTGCCTGCGGCTCAGATCAGATCAGAGATCAGATCAAATCAGTCGCTCAGTCGTGTCCGACTCTTTGCGACCCCATGAATTGCAGCACGCCAGGCCTCCCTGTCCATCACCATCTCCCGGAGTTCACTGAGACTCACATCCATCGAGTCAGTGATGTCATCCAGCCATCTCATCCTCTGTTGTCCCCTTTTCTTCCTGCCCCCAATCCCTCCCAGCATCAGAGTCTTTTCCAATGAGTCAACTCTTCGCATGAGGTGGCCAAAGTGCTGGAGTTTCAGCTTTAGCATCATTCCTTCCAAAGAAATCCCAGGGCTGATCTCCTTCAGAATGGACTAGTTGGATCTCCTTGCAGTCCAGAGCCCCACAATTTAAGAAGAACCTTGACTAATCAGTCAGAAGGTGATCAGAGGTGAGTGACCAGCTTGGTCTGAGAACCAGATTATGTGTATATGGGCTGAAGAGCTGGGGACATTTGGCCCTGAGCAAAGAAGGCTCAGGGCTCGCACCCCAGGACCCCAGGCCTCTGCAAGGTTGTCCTGGGGCATGAAGAAGAGACATTTTATGAGATGTCAGAGAACAGAGTTAAATCAGTGGGAGAAGCCATAGGGAGGCAGATGTTGATTCAAAAAAGCTAGGTCTTTCTTAGACTAAGACCTGAAATTCTTTTGTAAAGTGCACCCTCTAAGTTACATGAGGGCTATATTTGGTTCACCAGTTTGTAACTCTCCATTTAAAAAGCACCCCTAAGCCTGGAAGGTAACCAGGAAAAGGCTAAATGTGGGATTTATTGAAGGAGATTCTTGCATTGAATAGAAAATTGAACTAAATCCTTGTGCCAAATGGAATGCCTTAAAATGCAAGCTTAAATAACAAAAAATCCCAAAGAATCTACAAAACACACAGGGACACACTAAACAACCTCCTAAACCTAATAAGTGCACTTAGCAAGCTCATAGTACGCAAGGTCAGAAGCAAATATCAATTGTATTTATATATGTATCAGTGACAAACAACTAGAGACTAAATTTTAAATATAGGGACTTCCCTGGAGGTCCACTGGTTAAGAAACCGCCTGCCAATCCAGGGGACAACAGGAGTTCAGTTGCTGCTCTGGGAAGATTCCACATGCCTCGAGGCACCTGAGCTCTAATGCCACAGCTACTGAGCCTGTTCCCCAAAGCCTATGCTCCACAACAAGAGAGGCTGCAGTGATGAGAACCCTGCCCACTGCAAGGAGAGAGTAGCTCTCACTTGCCACAGCTAGAGAAAGGCTGCGTGCAGCAACAAAGACCCAGCCAAGTAAATAAATATTTTCTAAAAAGACAGACCTTTAAAAAATAAAATATCATCTATAGTCACTCTGAAAAATGAAATAATGAGGTGTAAAGCTAACAAACATGTATAGGATCTATACAATAAAAACTACGAAATGCTAGTGAAGGAAATCAAAGAAGACCTAAATAAATGGAGAGAGACACTATGTCATGGGCTTCCCTGGTGGCTCCGTGGTAAAGAATCTGCCTGCCAATGCAGGAGACACAGGTTTGATACCTGGGTCAGGAAGACCCTCTGAGGGAGAAAATGGCAACCCACTGCAGCATTCTTGCCTGGAGAATTCCACGGACAGAGGAACCTGGCGGGCTACAGTCCACAGGGTTGCAAAGAGTCAGACACGACTGAGCCACACACACACACACACACACACACACTATGTCATGAATTGGAAGACTCAACATAGCAAAGATTAAAAACCATAGCAGCTCTTTGGTATATATAGACAAGCTGATTCTAAAAGTTATATGGAAAGACAAAGGAAATGGAGTAGCTAAAATAATATTAAAAGAGATAAAGTTGGAGGAAATCACCCTACTTGATTTTAACCCATTATAGAGCAACAATACTGAGGACAGTGTGGTACTGGAGGAGGGACAGACACCTAGATATGATAAAACTGACTGAGTGGCATTTCAGGGGCTCTGAAGAACCCTGGTACCATAGTCCTTCATATCCCAGTGCAGAAAAGAATTAAGCAAGAGGCAAAATGATAGATAAGAAGGGATTTATTAGAATAGGAAGCTTGTGAGGTTTACAAGCCAGCAGGTGAGAAATGCCTCGCCCCAAGAACCTACTGGGCTACAGTTTTATAATCAAAGGAGAAGTGGGGAGGGGGAGAAGAACTTTGTCTTTCTTGAGTAGATGTCATGCTCCCATCATCATCTTCTCCTCCTTTGGGCAGGGGAGTTTTTTGTCCGCACATGGTCAGGCTTAGGTCTACAAATTACTGTTTTTTATGTGTGCAGAGCGCATGTCCTAGGGATCATTAACTCACTGAGCTCACTGGGCAGGATGTGGGTCTCGTGCCACCATTGTTCTATTGTTTGGGGGCATGTCTCGGCCTTCTGTTGCATGGTTTTGTTGCTGAGCAAGACTGGTTGGTTTTGTGGTTAAGCAAACCCACTTTTTGAGTAATCATTAACTTACAGGGGTCTCCCATATTTTTTAAATCCACCATGTAATTTTTGTGGTTAAGCAAACTTGCTTTCTTGGGTGATCATTAACTTATAGGTGTCTCTCATATATTTTCTACTTACAATCCCCTAGTGAGATTAACTATTTAATCATCTACTTTGTTCCTAACAAAGATATAGACCCACATCCTATGTATGTACAAAAGATTTTTGACAAAGTATAAAAGCAATGCAATGGGAGAAGAATAGTCTTTTCAATATATAATGTTGAAACAACTAGACTTCCATAGGTTAAAAAAACACCTTTTACATAACCTCATACTTTATATAAAAATTAACCCAAAATAAATCATGGACTAAAATGTAACCTATACAACTATAAAACTTTTAGAAGAAGACAGGAGAAGATCTTCATGACCTGGGGTTAGGCAAAGAATTCTTAGACAAGCCATCAAAAGCACAAAAAAATACATTAGTCATTGATCTAGATCAAAATTCAAAATGTTTGTGCTGATAAAGACTCTATTAAGAAGAGGGAAAGAAGAGCCTCTAACTGGGAAATAATGTTCACATATCTGACAAAGGTCTTTTACCCAGAACATATAAAGAGTCTCCTGAACTCAACATTAAGAAAACAAACAGGGCTTCTCTGGTGGTTCAGTGGTAAAGAATCTATCTGCCTGCCAATTCGGGAGACCGGTTCAATCCCAGATCCAGGAAGATCCCACATGCTGCAGAGCAACTAGGTGTGCACACGAGTTTGCACATCACAACTACTGAGCCTGTGCTCTAAAGCCTGGGAAACACAGCTACTGAGCCCACATGCTGCAGCGACTGAAGCCTGCATGCCCCAGAGCCTGTGCTCCACAAGGAACACCACCGCGGTGAGAAGCCCACGTACCATAACTAGAAAGTAGCCTCTGCTCATCACAGATAGAGAAAAGCCCACACGTCAACAAAGATCCAGCACAGCCAAAAATACTTTAATTAATTAAAATTAAAAACAAAAAAAATAAGAAAACAAACAATGCTTTTAGAAAATGAGCATAAGACTTGAACTGATACTTTACTGAAGAGGAGATACAGAGAGCAAATAAGCACATGAGAATATATTTCATCTTCATTACCCATTAAGGAAACACATATTAAAGCCACAATGAGATACCACTTCTCGCCTATCAGAATATTAAAGTAAAAATACTGATAATTCCAAGGGAGGATAGAGCAACTGGATCTCTTACACATTTTTGGTGGGAATTAAAATGATATATAGCCACTTTGGAAGACAGTGTTTTCATAAAGTTAATCATCCTTACTATATGTATTAGTTTCCTATGACCACTGTATCAAATTACCACAAACTTGGTGGCTTGATATAGTAGATATGTATTCTCTCTCAGTTCTCAGGGCTGGAAATTCAAAACCAGTTTTGCTGGGCAGAAATCAATGACTCCACAGGCGAGTCTGTTCCTCGACTCTTCCAGTTTCTGGTGAATGCCAGCATTCCTTTGCTTGCAGCTCACTCTAGTCTCTACCTGTCTTTACATCACTATCTGTGAGTGTCTATCTCCCGCTGCCTTTCTCCTATAAGGGCACGTGTGATGGCATTTAGGGCCCATCTAGATAATTGAGGATAATCTCATCTCAAAGTCCTTAATTTCATCACATCTGCAAAAACCATAGAAGTTAACAGTTACAGGTTCCAGAAATTGGGACCTGATATATTTGGGGGTCACCATTCAGTCCACTATACCATTCAAAACAATATTATTATTATCCTAGAGAAATGAAAATGTATGTCTGTACAAAAACCTATACACAACTGCTCATAACAGCTTTGTTTTTAATAGACAAAAGCTAGAAATAAGCCAAAGGTTCCTTAGTGGGCAAATGGTACAACCATATAATGGAATATATGCAGCCATAAAAACAAATGAACTATCAATACACATAACAGCTTGAATGGATTGCAGGGGTATTAAACAGAGTGAAAAAAGCCCATCTCAAAAGGTTGTACAGTGTATAATTCATCTGCGTAACATTTCTTAAATGACAACGTTATGTATGGAGAAGGGGTTAGTGGTTACCAGCGTTAGATTTAGGAGGAAGTTCTGACGTAAAGGGGTAGCATAAGGAAATTTTTATTCATGGTGTTGGGACAGTTCTTTGTCTTGATTGTGGCAGTGATTATATAAAACTGTACATATGATAGGGCTTCCCAGGTGGCGCTAGTGGTGAAGAACAGCCTGCCAACGCAGGAGACATAAAAGAAGCAGGTTCAATGGTTGAGTCAGTAAGATATCCTGGAGGAGGGCATGGCCACCAACCCACTCCAATAATCTTGCCCGGAGAGTGCCATGGACAGAGAAGCCTGGCAGGCTACAGTCCACAGGGTCACAAAGAGTTGGACATGACTGAAGCGACTTAGCATGCATTCACACACGCATACGTGTGATAAACTTTCATAGTACTAAACACCCAAAAAAAGCCCATATTAAAAACATGGGTAAAATTGAATAGGATTTGTAGTTTAATCAGTTGTAGTATGTTAATGTCAGTCTCCTAGTTTTGAAATTACTCCATGATTATATAAGATATTATCATGGAGGAAAACTAGGTGAAAGGTACAATGGAAACTCTCTACTATTTTGTAACTTTTTGTGAGTCTTAAATCATCAAAAATAGAGAGTTCAAAACAAACAAGAAAATTTATTGGCTCTGTAAATGAGAAGTCCAAAAGTACGGTGAGCTTTAGGAATGGTCTAAGTGAAGTTCAGCGTCCTCAGGCTATGGCTCCATCCTCCGAGATTCTCACAACTCTGCCCTCTTGTGTTAGCTTTCTCCTCAGACTGATTTTTCCCATGGTAGTAAGTTGGCTTCCAGAAGTCCTTGGGACTGTGTTCTTTTTGTTCCCATCTAGCCAGGGGAAGAAAGAAGGAGCACTCTCTTCCTTCATCCCTGCCCTGGGGAAGGAGGAGGCCTGACTTTGATTGGACCACCTCAGGTCATGTGCCCAATCACCGCATCCAGGGAAATGCTGTGCCCCGATTGGCCACCCCTGCAGCAAAGGAACAGGATTACTTGACAGGCTCATATCAATCAGGCCCCTCTGCTGGAGCTGAGATGGGGTCAATCCCAACCAAACATAATTGCTGGGTGGAAAGAGGGTGGAATGGATATTGCGTAGCCAACTCCAGTGTCCCATACAGCCTCCTTCTTGAAATTCCCTCTTTCCTTGTTTTCAGAGGCACCATTCATCCTTGGTCTCTTCCATCAATGGGTTTTAAAGCATAGGAGTTTTCTAGATAAACAAGGTATAAAATGCCATTCCAGACAGAAGGAACAGTAAAAGCAGAGACTCAGAGATATGAAGGAATGGACCCATTCGGGGAAAAATAAAATTTTGGTGTAGTAAAGCATTGAGTTCTTCCAAGAAGAGTAGTAGTGAAAAGCTAGAGAAGGGTTGGGGCCCATACCTAAAGAACCTTGAATGCCACCTCGAGTATCACAGGTCATGGGAAGACATTGAGTGCTTTTGAGAAAGAGTAGTACATGGACTCACTTAACCTTAGAAAGATCTCTCAGGAAGATGGCCCAACCAAAGGCTGTCTTTTGGTCTGGGCAGAAGAAAATGAAAAGCAGATCTAGTGCGGTGCCTTGAGGATGGAGAGAATGGGTGGGTACAGCAGATAGTGATATGGTGGAATTAACAGGACCTGGAGTGAATTGCTTGACCTTGGAAATGGGTAGGGAGAGAAGGCGTGAGAGCTAACACTTGATACACTTGATTTCTAGCTTGAACACTTGATACATTTTTTTATTCAAAAAAGGCAAGAGTGCTTCATTCTGTCAAATGCTCCTAATAAGTCAAAGGAGACAATGATTTATAAGTAACCATAGGATTTAGTGACAAAAAGTTTTAAGTTGTGTTACAGGCAGAAACCAAGTAGGTTGCAGCAGAATGTCATGAATGGGAAGTGGGAAATAATATGGCCAAGTGAGCTTCCTATCAAGTCCAGGTACAAAAGGAGGAGAGGATCAAGCAGTAAGTGAAGAGAGTCATGAAATCTATTCTTAAAGCAAAGAACAATATGTATTTTTAAAATTACTGCACTTCCGTGCAGGCTAGCTGTGTAGTCAGCCTGAATTTTCATTTAATAAGTGAGTTTTTAATAGTACCTTTTAACTCAAAGAAATTAAGCCGTGCCCTGTGGAGCCACCCAAGACGGGCGGGTCATGGTGGAGAGGTCTGACAGAATGTGGTCCACTGGAGAAGGGAATGGAAAACCACTTCAGTATTCTTGCCTTGAGAACCCCATGAACAGTATGAAAAGGCAAAATGATAGGATACTGAAAGAGGAACTCCCCAGGTCAGTAGGTGCCCAATATGCTACTGGACAGAGGATGAGATGGCTGGATGGCATAACCAACTTGATGGACGTGAGTTTGAGTGAACTCCGGGAGTTGGTGGTGGACAGGGAGGCCTGGCGTGCTGCGATTCATGGGGTCACAAAGAGTCAGACACGACTGAGTGACTGAATTGACCTGACCCTATGAGTTTATGGTAAAGATGAAGTCTTCATATCTGCTAGCAATTGTTTATTGTCTGTCCCCTCCATTAAACTTTAAGTTCATGAGAAACATTAATAGCTCATAGTTCACAATGTGGAATATTATTAATGAATATTTTTTTAAATGAATGATTTGTTTAAATGAATGTTTAAGACTCTGAGCCCACCCCTGTCCAAGGTAAGCACTCAGGGAAGCTACATGTATAATATGATCCCGATGGAAAGGAAGGGCTTACAGGAGGAAGCCCCATGCCCTTGGCTTTCTGTTTTCCAGACCCTGATGAGGTACCCTCTGATTGCCAAGGTGGAAACATGGGTAACTCGGTGGAGGTGTGAGGAGTGAGCCCTCTCAGGCAGAGTCACCCCTTCCTGAACTCCTGGCTGGACTGCAATGAGGAGCAGGCTAAGGATCCCAAACACCTCCTCCAGCACTGCTTCATGGCTACAGTGACCGCCGGTGACCGTCCAGGGAGCCCTGAGGAGGTTCCTGTCCCCAGTCTACTATACCCAGCCCCATAAACATCCAATAAATGTCTCTCCACCATCCTCTTCTGGAGCTTATTTTTGGTGTTTAAAAAAAAAAAAGGTGGGAGTGGGGATAATCAAAGGGACTTTGGAACCTAACAGGATAAATGAGTGCTTTTCCTCACAAACCCACTCAGGTTCCCCTGTGAACCCAGCTACAGCGCTCTACCTGGCCCACTGTGGGCCGAAGGGAGTTTAGACATGGGTCTCCAGTAAAATGGTCATGACAACTCCATGTGATCAGGGAGAAGTCTGGGGCCTGTGGAGATTCAGAGGAGCCCCTCACCTAAACCAGGGAGTCAGGGAATTCTGACTTAGTCTTCCTGCCATGGAGCAGATGTACTTAGGATGACTGGGACCCAGAAGCAGTGACTTCTGCCTCTCCAACAGCTCAGCATTGCTCCTGGAGTGAGTCCCTTGCCAAGGAACAGAATGAGAGGGAATAGAGCATACTCACTGGACTTTCCAGGCAGTGCCAGGGTAAAAAATCCACCTGCCTGTGCAGGAAAGACAAGAGATGCGGGTTTGACCCCTGAGTCAGGAAGATCCCCTGGAGAAGGATATGGGAACCCATGCCAGTATTCTCGCATGGAAAATTCCATGGACAGAGGAGCCTGACGGGCTACAGCCCATGGGGTCACAAAGAGTTGGACATGACTAAGCATAGCATTAATATTACTACAGAGTATATACACAGGACTCAGCCATGTTTATTATCGTTCAGCTCCTCAGGTGAATGAAAGAGTGAATAATCAAGTGAGTGAGGGAATGAATGGTTAATAGACTCCACAGCATGGCTTTGGTAAAGTCCCCTAGTCTCTCTGAGCCTCAGTTCCCTTGCAGGGTTATGGTGACTGTTGAGATGATGTATATGAACCCTCTTCCTAAACTTGAAAGTGCTACAAAGACTTAAAAAATTATAGGTGAGTATTTTTCAATGTAACATAGTGATTAAGAGCAGGGACTTCTGAGCCAAATGCCTGGTTCAAATCCCGTCCCTGCCCTTACTTGCTTAGTAACATTTGTACCTAATCACCTAACAAGCAGGGATAACAGTAATATTTACCTCATAACATTTGGGGGAGGACTAAATCACTTCATCCATGTAATTAGAACAAGGTTGGCAAATGGAAAGCATTGCATTAGCTCTTTTTATTAGGTTTTAAAATATTATTAGTCTGACAGCAAAGGAATCTTAGGGTAGGATGCTACTGCCGCCCGTTCTCTCCCAGCTACGCTCCTCATCTTCATTTTGTCAGTGGCTTTAGGCTTTTCCTTGAGGGTATAAGGCAAGGATGGGGAGACTCAGTAGCCATGGAAAGCGGTTCTTGACATTTTTGACATTGACATGATCTGCCGCTGGATTTGGCAACCGTGAAATGGTCACTCTTAGACATCTGTGCGTGGGGCCTGAACCAGCCAAGGACACACGACAGGTGGAAAGGCCGGGTGAGTCACCCTCAGAAGTGCCCTAGGCTGCACATCAGGAGATCTCAGTTCTGGCCTTGCTTTATTTGTGGTCTTGTGTGGCATGTGTATGTGTAATTCTCAGCACTCTAAACCCAGCACCTTTCCCCCTTATTGTACTTTCCGTGGTGTTTATCCTGTTCAGGTTACCAGAAACAACAGGGAATTATCCACAGCTTCTCCCCGCAGGGAGTCCATGTGATGGGTGAGGGGGGCACACAAAAGAGCAATGGACCCACAGTGACCCTTCATGCAGCTTGAGGGAGGAATAAGCGATGCCTGAGCTGAATCATCAGAGATGAGTCAGTTTCCAGGTAAGACCGAATCATTAGAAATTATGGCCAGAGTACAATTTGTTCAAAAACAGTGAGAAAAAGCCTAGCACAGCCTAAGCACTGCAAGTCATTTGTTGTAGAGAGGGCTTAGGGTGTGTGTGTGTGTGCACTCATGTGTGGCGGGAACGTGTGACAGGCAGGGGGTGTAGTCACTGATGGACTCTGTGACCTTTCACAGGACGGATCCTGTCTGTCTCCTTGGTATCCACATCAGGAAAATCCTCAGAGATTTTTCCTCAGAGCACCTTCTGGTAGGTTAAAGGAAGAATCCTATAAGGACCTTACTTTTAGACTGCTCTTGGTCTGTTAGGGAGAGAAGATCTGTAAATTCTAAAAATTCAAATGGTCATCAGTGGCCTAAGAAGTGGTCCTCAAACTTCAGCCAAGGTCAGAATCAGAGGGAGGGCTAGTTTAAAACACAGACCCTTGCCCCCCTTTCCCCGCCCCCTCTGCCGTCAGAGTGTCTGATTGGGTAGGTCTGGAGTAAGTCCTCAGAATTTGCATTCCTAATGAGTTCCAGGCAGGGCTGGTCTGGGACCACCCTTTGAGAACGACTGGCCAGGAAGAACAAAGAGAATTCAGAGCTGGGGAGGCTAGAAGGAGACCTCACACTGAGCAGGGCCCCAAGGCCTAGCAGAATCTCCCCTGCAGAGCCTGTGGATGGGGTGGGGATAGGTGGAAAAACAGATTTGTGTGCTGCCTTTGTGAACTACACATCCCAGGCCCCCGTAAAGCTCCTCCCCCTTGCCCTTGTTCTGCACTTCCCATTTGAATTCAATCAGCCCCCAGAGCTGGCTCACACGGGTGTTGGCCTGCCTCAGTCCTGGGTTGGAAACACGCTGCCCAACCTGTGCAGCAGGAACCCCCTCCCTCAGGGCAGCCGAAGAGGAAGGAAGCGGAGTGGGCTGACGCACGGACAGAAATAGTCTGAGGTCACCGCTGCTCTCAAGCACACATCGACCGGCGGGCAATTATTTCTTGTAAATTGCTTTCCTGGTTACGTTCAGAATACGTGTGTGTGCCTGCCTGGGAACGAACACTCAGAGGGCACGGGGTGGAGGTGGCTTGCTGGGGAGGGGGCCCCAGATGGAGTGGAGCCCAAGTCTGAATCTTTGACCAAGAATTAGGAGGTACTGAATCGTACAACGTGGAAATATTAGAACCTTCCACTCGGTTTTATAGCACCCGTCAGGTGGTTTTCCAGCCTCCCCTAATCATGTACATTTGTTTGTTCCTTCAACATCACTGACAATGATTCTCTGCCAGAATCTGGGCTAAAGGAAGTCCCAGTTTCCATCCTCAAGGAGTTCATAGCTACGGTATCTACAGGAGATCCCTAACCCAGCCAACGGCTTCAGGGAAGGCTTCCTGGAGGAAGTGATCTGTAAATTAAGTCTTGAAGGAAAAGGAGTTTGTGGTACAAGATGGAGAACAGCATTCAAGGCAGAGGGAACTGAAACACAATGACCGAGGGCTAAGAGAGCAAATGGTGATCTCAAGGAAACAATCAGTAGTTGAGTTTGGTGGAGGCTACAATGTGGGAAATGGTAAGGGATGAAGCTAAAGGGGTATATGGGCCAAGTCCTGAAGCCTGGCCACATCAAGGGGCTTGGGTTTCATCCTGTGGGCAAGGGGGAGCCTTGGGAAAGAATTTATAGCATTGGAAGGAGCTTGGTACCTTATGTGACAGCTTTTTATGTTCTTTGTGACACTGAAGTGAAATTTGCCACCCAGGAGCTCTGCTTTGGGGACCTAGTCAATAACTGCCCCTTTGTTCCTGAAATGTCAGAAGTCTGACAGTGATGGTTCTCTTGCCCGTAAGAAATGGCTCAAACCTTGGACATCTCTCCTCTTGTCAGGAGGAGGTCATTCCACCGCCAACTGGGACACTGTTCCTCTTGGTCTGGGTCCAGTTAGCCCAGGGGCCAGAGTGCGGACAAACAAGGCCCAGGCCGCAGGTCAGAGCCCAAGGGAAACATGCCTTGCTCTATCCTAGAGATCTGGGAACCCTTGCAAGGGTGTGAATGACTCCCTACATGCCTTCTACATACCTCATAAGGTCTAGGCTGCCCAGAGTGCATGATCCACGTAGGGAGTGTTGACTGAGGATGTACTGTGGGTCCACCATGTTGACAAGTTCTTAAGGATACATGATGCAGTCCTGCCCTTAGGGATTTACTCACTAGAGATGAAAAGTAGGTTTGACCCATGAGACCCCTAGAGAGCAATAAGATTTTGAAAGCAAATGTCAAGCTGTGGGGTATAGGCCATGAGAGTTGCAGAGATTCTGAAACAGGAGGAAAGAAGTAGTCTGAACACCTTTATGGAGGATATGGGGATTGAATCTGACCCTGGTGGACCATGGCAATAGTTAAAGGGTCTCAGTGAGGTAGGGGAAGTGTTCTATAGTGTCAACTTTATATTTAAAGAGAGTCCCATTTGTGGCTCCAATGCTTTGGACAAGTAGACCATTCACCAGCCCCACCCCCAGCCATAGTCTTTTAACAAACTACATTTAATATGTTTGGGGCGCCTTGCCCTGAGCTCTAGGAACAAAGAAATCAATCAGTTATAATTCACATCCTTGGGGAGCTCTTAGGCTATTGGGGGAAGACTGATAGGTTAATACACAATTAGAATAGTTTGGAAAGTGCTATGATTTTGTTATTTCTCCAATGGTTGAAAGATGGCTTACCATTAAGATAGGTTATACAAATTTACATGGTATTACATTAGTGCAATGTAATGCCACCCCTCCCATCAAGTAGTGGAATGCATTTTCCCATCCTTTGTTTCTGTGCTGACTTTGCAACTTGCTTTGACAAACAGCAAGTGGCAGAAGTTACACTGTGCTATTTTGAGTCTAGGCCTCAGAAGACCTTGCAGCTTCCTCTCTCACCCTCTTGGAATGCAGTGTTACCATGTAAGGAAGCCTGGGCTGGCCTGCTGGTAGAAGAGACCATGTAGAACATATGTGAACTCTCCACTGAGGTTCCCCAGGCCAACCAGCAGCTACTGAATGATCCCAGGTGAGATCAGCAGAAGAACCACCAGCTAAGCCCAGCCCAAAGCCAATTCATAGACTCATTAGCAAATATTAATAAATGGTTATTATTTTAAGCCACATGTCTTGGTATAGTTTGTTACACAAGGGTAGATTACTGATATAGTTCTTTTCACATATTTCATTACAATTGTGAATATACCTGTCTTCTCCATTATTTGGTGAGCTGCTCCTTAGAGTTAAAAAAAGGTCTTTGTGTTATCTTCTGTTTGCTACTCTAGACCTACTTTCTTCCTTTCTTGACCTTGATCCATATCTTAACAGGAAGATTTGTATGGTTTACCTTAAGGCATTACTGTCCCCTTGGATTCTAGTAGGATTTGGCCAACCAAAGTCCCAGCAGAGTATAAATTCCCCTAGCTTCCTGCCTGAGGTAACATCATGGATTGGCTGCATCTCTATACCAAGAACATAGCTCCTGTCAGACTGCCCTTATCACAGCTCTCTTTGACTCCAGATTCTTGCTCCCTCCTTGCTCCTTTAAGCCTAAGGGTAGTAACTAGTGCCTCAGTATTACTTGCCCTGCAGTATCGCCCTATTCCTCTTCCCTGCATTACATAATCCCTTTATTAAAACCCCTCTCAAAGTATCCAATTTGAGAAATGCCATCTGTTTCCTCCCAACATCCCGATTGATAGTATATTATTAATCTACCCCAGCTGCCACCTAGCTCATGGTATATGCTCAATAAATGTCATTTGGTGAAGGAATGAGATTCCAAGGGATCTGCTGATATAGTTATACTTTCGTCAAAAAGACCTAGGTCTGCATCTTGGCTCTGTGGCTTCCTAACTATGTGAGCTCGGGCAAACGTCTTCACTCCTCTGAGCCTCATATGCTAAATAACAAACACCAACACTGCAGGATTATTGCTTGGATTATAGATAAAGTTTGTAAAATCTTTGGATCACAGTAAATGATAAATATAACTTTGGTGGGGAGGTAAGAGGGATTTCATAACCATTTTCTCATTTGACTCTTACTACACCACTATGAAGATCACTATCCCCATATATTTTGGGGTTTTTTAAGCAAAGTGAGACCAGGAAGAAAAACAACCTGCCCAAGCCCACACATTGAGCTGGAGGTAGAGTCAGAATTTGAATCCAATCTCGGACTCCCAGTGCAGTGCTGTTTTTGCCCTACAGGTGAGGAAGAGGCATGCCCTCCTTCCGTCCTATAAGCCAGTTGGGAAAGAACACAAAAAACAAAGTGTGCACTCCTAGGAGAAGCCAGCAGGGGCCATCTGCCCCAGCCTTTTCTTCCACAGAAATTTTCGAGGTTTTCCAAGAAAAGGTCTTGGCCTGGCTGCCTTCCTCATTGTCTAGCAGGATCCTTGAGGACGAAATCTGCCCTTCCGGAGCCTGGGGATTGGGAGAAATCACGGTTGGCCAGGAATCCCCAGGACATGAATGCAGGGCATTTTGTAGGGCAGAGGGCAGACATCCTCTCCTTCACCTGCACCTGCTTGGGCAGCCATCTCTTGCACTCAGGGCTTCCTCGGCCAGCAAGGCTTCAGCCCTCAGTGAGTGAGCCCTTCTCTGAACTAACCTGGCACTTAGTAGGTGCTCTTTAAACCTGTTGGAACAAAAGAATGACTGTGTCTATTGACACAAACATTCATTCCACAAATACCAGATGTCCCCTCTGTGCCTCACCACGTGTTGGGGTGGGGGACCCAGAGAAAAACCAGCCCGTGCCTCACAGATTGCATGATCCTCATCTTAGTATTCACCATCTCCATTGTGTTTGCTAATAGTTTGATTAAACACTCTCAGGGCGCAAAGTGTCCTTGGAAACCTACTCTTTCAGTTGTCTCATTGTACACTCGGGGAGACCAACGTTCAGAGAAACAGCATTTTGGTACAGACCAGAGCACGGATCAGAGGTCAGGAATGCCTACCCTGCCAGTGATTTGCTGAAGACTCTCGACCTCTCTGTGGACCTGTTCTCCGTGTCTATAACACGAGGCAAAAAGCAGAGTGCACTCGGCGCAGAGGCCTGTCCGAGTGCAGAGCTCCGTCTCCAAGAAGGCCTTTCTCCTGGGAGAAGGGAGCTTTCTTTGTGAAACCTTCAATTTCAAACCCTGCGGCAGCCGGTTCCCAAGCCCCGCCTCCTCTCCAGGCTGCCGCGCGTTACCATGGAGATCGTAAGCCCCTCGCAGCTCCCTGCTGTTCCGCACCCCTCCCCCATTCACCTCGTCTTTAAGCCGTTTCATCTGTGGCTGCAGATCTCCCCCAGGGCTGATAAATTCCCCAACTTTCCCAAGACAGGAATTATTATCCCATTTGTAACTGGGGAAAACTGAGACCCAGAGAAGCGCAGGGATTTGTCCCACGTTACCAGCAGCATCATAAACAAAGCTTTCCTCCACGAGAGACACCCCTTCCTCACCACAACCATACCTCCGTGTGGCCTTATGCGATTCTATTCAGGGAGGTTTATTTTCTTGTTTCTTCTTTCTTCATTGTTGGTAGTTTAACTTTTTGTTCTAAGAAGATTGGAACATGTTCTGACTAAACCTAGAGCGACTTGAAGTTCAGTCTTTACATTCGTGACTTTAAATCTATTCTCGGATATGTTGTTTAAGTCCTTTGTTCACTGAAAATAGTGCTGGATGATAAAACCTGCCAAAAAGCTATCGCAGAATGTACCAGCCCTGATTATGCTGATGCAACAACGATAATCACATTTTAGAGCACTGCAGTTTGCCAGAAGGCATTAAGAAAACGGTACATGAACGTGCAAAATTTACTCAACAAACTTCCAAAAATTTGGACACATTATACCAAATAGTTAAAAGTGTTTTTACAACTCTTGAAGACAAGGGTATCAAAACTTTGGCATATGAAAAATAGAATTTATTCTGCAAAGCTGAGTTCCAGTCCCAACTGGCTCATTTTGAACTACACATTACTTAACCTAAAGGTAGAATACCACCCACTCCAGTGTGATGGAGTGATGTAAAAGGACTTTGGAAGGTATGACATGTGCAACAGATGTTATTTATTGTTATTAAAAGAAAGTTGGAGAAGGATAGTGTAAATTTTTCTCAAGGGTCTCCAATTGTCAAATGATTAGTTTCCAAAATTTTCTATAACTACCATATGTGATGCTAAAGTCTATAATTCTGGAATCCTGATCCTGATTCGAATCCCAGAACTCTGTGAGTTTCACTTTCTCTGATTCCATACAAGCATGAAGTTTAGGTATTAGACCAGGGCTGGACAGAGACCCAGGTCAGCCTTCTGGGCTCACCCCTGAAGCCTTAGCCTAGTTCCCATCAGACCTGTCTTCAGTTCATCAGCCTTCCCCCAGCCAGCTTTTGTTGAGGCTCATTGCCTGTATTGTCCATATTCGTCACAAATATTCTCCCATTAGCTTCAATTAAACCATTTCAACAACACTGCAGGAATCAAAGCCTCCCTTGATTATTAGGCCCAGCAGAGGAGGCCCCAATTTAGGGTGAGTCCACCTCCCAACTCCTCACCCTATACCCTAAACACCCTAATTCCCTCACACCCCAGATCAGTATAGTGGCTTAAGGAGTACTCCTTTCTGTAGGTTTGGGTATATGTTTCCTCTCTGCTGGCTTCACAGGCAGCTACTGACTCACCCCAGGTGGCTAATGTACCAGGTACCCACATATTCACATGGGGCTGCTCACAGGGTGCAGCAGCATATGTCCATGTGACCTCATGCGTGTGGACACCACCAGAACACCAGTCCTGGGGTACAGGCCACTACTGTTTATAGGTTTACCTTGAGGTATTACCTTCCTCTCTATCTAAAGAGAGGATTCTGGTCCTGTGGGCCTCATGGGGGTATTCTAAGGCTTTTGAACCAGTGTATCAACAATAAACTGTTCAACAAGAATGTGTGATGGAAAGTGATATATAAATACACTGTACTACTAAGGTGTTCCTGGTCAGTCCCATACCACACCACGGCCTTGCTGTGTGACCTCAGGCAGGATTCCAAGAGATTGGCTGCTATGCAGACAGGTCATCATCACCATCTTCATCATCACCATTACCACTGCCATCGTCATCATAGCGCTTTTAGCTCATAGAAGCCTCACAAAACCTGGGGAGGTAGGTATTACCCCAGTTTGCCAAATGAGAAAACTGAGGTTCAGAGAGGCTTAGTGAGAGTCTTCTCTGTCATGTGGCCTCTATTTCAAAGGAACAGGCTGAAAGCAGAACACTGATTCAACAGAGGCACAGAATGTCAGGCCAGGAAGAGGTCTTAGTGATCTCCACATCCTTTCCCTCCCTTCACTGATGGCAAAGCTGAGGCCTGGAGGGAAGAAGTGCCCTTTCGAACTTCACACAGTGCCACCTGTGAAGCCTCATTCAAGAGCCAGGGTTTGAATGCAGTTCCCTTGCCTTCCAGTTTAGTGAATATTCCCCACCCCACCATGGAGCTCATTTTAAAGTTGATGTAACTGAGATGGACAGCAAGCAAATACATGGTCCACCCAGCTACTGGGATGAGGGCCTGGCTAAGATATGGGCCCCGAAGAAAGGGCACGGCAGCAGGATGGCTGGAGGTAAGAGGC
The DNA here is from genome assembly GCF_029407905.1 of Bubalus kerabau. Classification (NCBI taxonomy): domain Eukaryota; kingdom Metazoa; phylum Chordata; class Mammalia; order Artiodactyla; family Bovidae; genus Bubalus; species Bubalus kerabau. Next base: position 94,227,948 of record NC_073629.1, on the reverse strand, counting down.
TTTGCACCTCCATCCTATTCTCTCACAATCAGGAAATGTCTCCAGACATTGACAGCCAATTACCTCCTCCGATTGGAAATGATTCCAAGAGACTTAAATTTGTCAGTTGTTAGAATAGCTGGGGCAAGAGGTCTGAAGACAATTAGTTTAGACCTGGACAGATCAAACTTGTTGGCCCAAAGAACTGGACAGTCTGCAATCATTAGCACCTTGATCTGAGCCCACACCTAGATGCTAGGGAACTTCCATGTGCCTTGGCCCTTGAGACAGCCTTCCCACCATGCAGATACCCCCCAACTGCATCCTGACTCCAAAGTCAGCTCAAACAGCATTCTTATAGGAAGATCTTTTGGACTCCCACAGCCCTTACAACTTCCCCGTGTCACAGCCCAGACCACGTTGGGTTGTCACTGTCTATGTGCCACTCTCCTCCATTATAGACTGTCAACTCCAGGGTATGATAAGGCAAGTCTTCATAGAGAGGCCTCAGCAAAGTTAGCTAATTGAATAAATGAATCGAGAAAAAGTAGGAGAGAATATCCAAGAACCCACCCTTACCCCAACTCCTGCTCCATTTCCATTCTAAACACCAGGCCAAGGGTGGCAGTCTCTGCCCTAGCTCAACTCCTGGATTTGGCCTTTAGATCAGGTTCCTCTGGTAATGAAACCTCAACTGTTCCACAGCTTCCCCTGGTTTCCCCTGCTCATGGTCAACTCCAAGGATCCTGAGTTGCCTTTAGACTAACATCCCCAGAAGCTGAACTCCAGCCCTAGGAGTCCCATCTACAGATGGCCCACTGGGCAGCAGCTTAGCCAGGCTACCCTAGAGTAGCCATAAGCTTGGCATGACCTCTGGGCATGCTGTGAGATAAACACTGAAAACACAGAAATGGACAAGGTGGTCTACTGGGGTCCTGAGTCTGCAAGGTATTTGAGCTATATCTCAAAGAAGAATAGGCAAAGTCAGGAAGGAATAGGCATCTACGTGCAAAACTGACAGAAGCCCATGAGCCAGCCTGGTGCCTATTAGCTCAAGGCCCTAGCAACCAACCCTCACTGACCTCTTGTAGGGCACTGAGTAGGGGATGTAGAAGATTTAGAGGCTGAATCAGAGAGAAGCCTGACCCTAAGGTACCACTAAGCAAGGAGGATACCAGGACATCTAGAAGGAGATGTTCTAGGAACCCAAACACATCAACATTCCAAAAATACTAAAATTCTAACACACCAATATCCCAGCATACCACATTCTTTTACCCTGCCATTCCATTACGGGGGGCACTCCACCCCACCAGCATTCCTCTTTCTACTATTCTAATGTTCTGCCCCACCAACATTCCTCCGTACCACCACTCCAACATTTTAAAATACCATTATGTATTACACTTGAAACTTTCAATCTTCCAACTTCCTTCAAGTAAAAGCATTTGTTTCTTGGTTCATTTACACCAATTACTCCTTTAGAAAATTAAAACCCATGGCTCCTTCTCCCCAGGAGGAAAAAAAAAAGTATGTACACATAAATTTTGCAGATCATTGCAGATTTTTAATGACTATTGGCAAGGTACATTGACTCTAAGAATTGTTTAATTTTATCCCATCTTAAAATCTAGAAAAACATTTAAGTAAAACATGATCATTAAGACAAGATTGAGAAAAACAAAACAGAGACCAAGTGGAGCCTGGGATGGTGCAAAAAGTACAGAACTTAGTGACAAATTCAGCTAAATTCATGTCCCACCTTTTTAGCTCTAAGACTTTCAGGAGCCAAGGCAAAAAGGGAAGCCTGTGCACTTACACAGTTCACTGTGTTCATGAGATGAAAACAAACCACTTATTCCTTAGGAGACATACAACTATTCTTGGTACGAAGGTCAGACAAGAATTTCTCCTGAGAGCCTCCTAAAGAATGACAGAGTGGACCATGACCTCAACAGGGCTCTCACGCAGCCCCAGAGATGTGTTATGTGATAGAGACCAACTTGGTCCAGTTGCTCAGTTTTACCACCGAAAGTCTTAAGCCCCAGAAATGCTTTAGTCCCAGGCAAACTGAGATGGTTGGTCACTCTATTTGTGAACTACAGTCCAGTCAAAACTTACCTGGGCTAAGGTTCTACAAAGCTGTGTAAAAATTAACCTTGGGAACCTTTCGATCCCCCATTACGTACAGTACAGAACTGTTTCTCAGCAGCCCAGCCAATTTGTCCTCTAGCTCTGGAACAGATTTCTGTTTCTTTAGTGAGGTATTTGATGAAGAGATTGGCTTGCTTGGGGCCAAAAGTACTAGAATAACACTCACTGTGGCAAAATGCACACACACCATGGATTACAAGAGGCATATAGAGACTGATATGAACAGAAGGAATAGCATTTGCCTCTCCCGTGACACACTCATCTTGAGGCATATGCTGAGTGAGTGAAATATTCAGTATGTTAATTGGGGTTTTTCTTTCCATCTCTCTTTTTATTCACAGCAAGTAAGGCTGAATTTCTGTAAGTTAAAGGGAAACAGTACCCACCTCACATGGTTTGTGTGAGAGTTGAGAGTTAATATTTACAAAGCACTTAAAACAGTACCTGACACAGAGTGAGTGCTTGCTGTTGTTATTAACATAGATACGGTGGCACTCAACTCTATGTCCCACAGCAATCCTAATATAAGTTGATGGCAATTTGGGAAAAAGAAATTCAACGACAGGGATGAGTTTTAGAGCCCCAGCCCTAAGTTGGAAGTTCATAGAGGGATACTCTCTAAGATTCTAGAGGAGCTGAGGACTGCCTGCCTTCAGACAATCCTCCTTGAGCCCTGGTTCTGAATCCAAGGTCTTAAGCTTGAGTGGCAGTGAACCCTCTTTGGTGAGGGCCATGACCCTTTCAGCCCACGCCTTGCCTCAGAAGATACCCAAATATCACCCAGAAAGCAGCAACCCTCCAAGCTCCCCAATGGGTCCAGACTGCACACCCCTGGCTGTCTGGGATCTGTCCAGAGGTCTGCACAATATGAAATGCTATGCAGATGTGAGAGACCAAGATTAGTATACAGTGGTGCTAAGTTTAGAGTACAGAGGGATAATGAGACTGGAGCCTGGCCAGTGCCCATAGAGGAAAGGAGGGAGCACTTAGGCAATTAATTAAGAAGACACAGAGCACGTCATATTTGATAATTATGTGGAGGTCAACAATTGGTAAGAAACCCCAAAACAGCTGGGTTCCTGATTCCTCCTCCAGCAAAGCACACATTTCCCAGAGGATTACTATCTCAGAGATGAAAGAAATAATGATTAATTGATTAATTTAAGAAAGAAAGAAAGAAAGTGAAGTTGCTCAGTTGTGTCCAACTCTTTGCAACCCCATGGACACCAGGCTCCTCCGTCCATGGGATTTTCTAGGCAAGAGTACAGGAGTAGGTTGCCATTTCCTTCTCCAGGGAACTTCCCGATCCAGGGATCGAACCCAGGTCTCCCACATTGTAGACAGACGCTTTATCGTCTGAGCCACCAGGGAAGTCAATTTAACAAAGAGTAGATGCCTACTCTGGTCTAAGCAGCGGGCTAATGTTCGTGAGCTCGGACCTAACTCTGAAGGTGGAAGGTGAAAGTTCCTTGACTGCTGGTCAAATCTTAGCTCTGCTGTTGCTGCTAAGTCGCTTCAGTCGTGTCCGACTCTGTGCGACCCCATAGATGGCAGCCCACCGGGCTCCCCCGTCCCTGGGATTCTCCAGGCAAGAACACTGGAGTGGGTTGCCATTTCCTTCTCCAATCTTAGCTCTACCACTTACCAACTCTGTGATTGACAAGTCACTGACCTTTTCTAAGGCTCAGTTTGTTGTTGTTTAGTCCCTTAGTCATGTTTGACTCTGTCGGGACCCCATGGAGTGTTGCCCACCAGGCTCCTTTGTCCGTGAGATTTCCCAGGCAGAAATACTGGAGTAGGTTGCCATTTCCTTCTCCAGGCACAGGGATCAAACCCAAGTCTCCTGCATTGCAGGCAGATTCTTTACCACTAGCCACCTGGGAAACCAAGGCTCAATTTTAATTGTTGTTTAGTCACTAAGTTGTGTCCAACTCTTTTGCGACCTTGGACTATAGCCTGCCAGGCTCCTCTGTCTCAATTTACATACCTATTAAATGGAAATAGAAGAAAATAATAGAATAGGAAAGACTAGAGATCTCTTTAAGAAAATTAGAGATACCAAGGGAACATTTCATGCAAAAATGGGCTCAATAAAGGACAGAAATGGTATGGACCTAATAGAAGGATAAGATATTAAGAAGAGGTGGGAAGAATACACAGAAGAACTGTACAAAAAAAGATCTTCACGACCCAGATAATCATGATGGTGTGATCACTCATCTAGAGCCAGACATCCTGGAATGTGTTCCAAGTGGGCCTTAGAAAGCATCACTACGAACAAAGCTAGTGGAGGTGATGGAATTCCAGTTGAGCTTTCAAATCCTGAAAGATGATGCTATGAAAGTGCTGCACTCAATATGCCAGCAAATTTGGAAAACTCAGCAGTGGCCACAGGACTGGAAAAGGTCAGTTTTCATTCCAATCCCAAAGAAAGGCAATGCCAAAGGATGCTCAAACTACCACATAATTGCACTCATCTCATGTGCTAGCAAAGTAATGTTCAAAATTCTCCAAGCCAGGCTTCAGCAATATGTGAACCGTGAACTTCCAGATATTCAAGCTGGTTTTAGAAAAGGTAGAAGAAACAGAGATCAAATTACCAACATCCACTGAATCAACAAAAAAGCAAAAGAGTTCCAGAAAAACATCTATTTCTGCCTTATTGACTATGCCAAAGCCTTTGACCGTGTGGATCACAATAAACTGTGGAAAATTCTGAAAGAGATGGGAATACCAGACCACCTGACCTGCCTCTTGAGAAACCTATATGCAGGTCAGGAAGCAACAGTTAGAACTGGACATGGTTGGAGAAGGAAACGGCAACCCATTCCAGTTTCTTGCCTGGAGAATCCCAGGGATGGGGGAGCCTGGTGGGCTGCTGCCGTCTATGGGGTCGCACAGAGTCGGACATGACTGAAGCGACTTAGCAGCAGCAGCAGCAGCATGCAAAGATATGAGCTCTCATTTTCTTCATCTCCCCTTAGATGGCAGTTTGCATGTATAAAAATGAACTCATATATAGACAGATACATTATATATGTAATATAAGGGCTTCCCCGGTGGTGCTAGTGGTAAAGAATCTGCCTGCAACGAAGGAGACAAATGTTCAATCCCTGGGAAGATTCTCTGGATAAGGAAATGGCAACCCGCTCCAGTATTCTTGTCTGGAGAATCCCATGGCCAGAGGAGCCTGGCAGATTACAGTCCATGGGATCACACGACTGAGCACACACGTGGCAACACAGCTGTAATATGACATTGTTTTTCTCAATTTTTTTTCTATAGTTTGAGTTAAAGATTCTGATATGATTTTCTAGTGTCTTAGGTTTTCCTCTCCCTTAACTCTGATGTAAATTACTGTGTCTTGAATAGCTCTTCGCATGGTGAACAATACCTTTGGTTCAGTGGTTTTCAAAAAAAAAAAAAAAGAACTGGACATGGATCAACAGACTGGTTCCAAATAGGAAAAGGAGTACATCTAGGCTGTATATTGTCACCCTGCTTATTTAACTTCTATGCAGAGTACATCATGAGAAACGCTGGGCTGGATGAAGCACAAGCTGGAATCAAGATTGCTGGGAGAAATATCAATAACCTCAGATATGCAGATGACACCACCCTCCTGGCAGAAAGCAAAGAAGAACTAAAGAGCTTCTTGAAGAAAGTGAAAGAGGAGAGTGGAAAAGTTGGCTTAAAGCACGACATTCAGAAAACTAAGATTATGGCATCCGATCCCATCACTTTGTGGCAAATAGGTGGGGAAACAGTGGAAACAGTGGCTGACTTTATTTTTCTGGGCTCCAAAATCAGTGCAGATGGTGACTGCAGCCAATGAAATTAAAAGACGCTTACTCCTTGGAAGGAAAGTTATGACCAACCTAGACAGCATATTAAAAAGCAGAGACATTACTTTTCCAACAAAGGTCCGTCTAGTCAAAGCTATGGTTTTTCCAGTGGTCATGTATGGATGTGAGAGTTGGACTGTAAAGAAAGCTGAGTGCTGAAGAATTGACGCTTTTGAACTGTGGTGTTGGAGAAGACTCTTGAGAGTCCTTTGGACTGCAAGGAGATCCAACCAGTCTATCCTAAAGGAGATCAGTCCTGGGTGTTCATTGGAAGGACTGATGTGGAAGGTGAAACTCCAATACTTTGGCCACCTGATGCGAAGAGCTGACTCATTTGAAAAGACCCTGATGCTGAGAAAGATTGAGGGCAGGAGGAGAAGAGGATGACAGAGGATGAGATGGTTGGATGGCATCACCGACTCAATGGACATGAGTTTGGGTAAACTCTGAGAGTTGGTGATGGACAGGGAGGCCTGGCATGCTGCAGTCCATGGGGTCACAAAGAGTCGGATATGACTGAGCGACTGAACTGAACTGAACTAAATGGAAATAATGCTAAATAATACCTACACTATAGGATTATCCTGAGGATTAAAAAAAAAAAACAATAACTGACAAACATTTAGATACAAATGTGTGTTCAGTTCGCTTAGTTGTCTTAGACTCTTTGTGATGCCCTAGACTGCAGCCCACCAGGCTCTTTCATCCATGGGATTTTCCAGGCAAGAAGACTGGAGTTGGTTGCCATTTCCTCCTCCAGGGGATCTTCCTGACTCAGGGATCAAACCCAGGTCTCCTGTGTCTCCTGCATGGAAGGCAGATTCTTTACCACTGAGCCGAGTGGGAAGCCCTTTCCATATGTAAACTCATTTAATAACAATAACTCCAGGAGGTAGATACCCTTCTTATCACCATTTTCCAGATGATGAAATGGAGACAGAGAGAAGTCAATTAAGTTGCTCCCAGTCACACAGCTAATACGTGGTGGAGCCGGGATTGAAAGCAGGCAGCATGGCTGCAGAGCCTGTGTTCTCAACCACTCTACTATCCTCTGTTTTTTCAGTGAAGTGCTTAGCACAACTCCTTGCTCATTGTAAGCACTCTGTTGAGGTTACCTGCCAGTATTATGATTATATTTTTAACAGTTTCATTGAGCTATGCTTTACATATCAGGGTTACATTTTGACTATTAGAAAAGCCTTTCTCACACTGAGCTGAAATCCCCCTCAGATCAAGCTCCTTCTCTGTGGGTTCCTGTTGTACCTCCAGAACCTCCTTAGAGGCTGTCTTTCCCTTGCTGGGTTACCGCCTCTTAGAGATTTGCAGTCTCAGGTCAGACCTGTTATGGTAGGACTTGACCTGGCTTCTTTCCTGTCTGTTGGTGACTCAATCATTGGCCCATAGGATTGACAAGCCTCTGACAAGTCCCAGAACCACCACAGGTCAGGCCTGGCTGCCTCCCACCCCAGAGCACAGCATCTACACAAACTACAAAGTGTGTAGCGTCCAGTGGAATGAAAATGAAAAGACAGGACCCCTTGTTCAAAAATCATTAAGAATCTCAAGGTGGTGATGGCAGAGCATTAAACTGAGCGTGGGTCCCTGTGCAATCACTCAGCTGGGATATCCATGAAACTGGCACTGCACAGCACCCTGCGTCTTCGGCTGTTCATCACCTCACCCCATCCTCAGCCCATCCTACCGTGTGCCCACATGGAGGCAGGACCTGGGACACTCCTGCCACATCTGAGAAACAGGAAGCATTTGACATCAAGAGCATTAAAGCCCACTTGGGCTCTAGAGTCTATCAGTTAGCCACAAGCCTACCTGAAACCTCAGTAGCTGTAAGATTCAGTCCTCCTCCCTATCTCCTTGGCTCCCTTGGTCAGAAACAGCCCTCTGGGTTTAGTGGATGTTGGTGCAAACACCAGACTAGGAGTTGGGAACTTAGCATTGCCTTGCTAGACAACTGGAGGTATTGCATGCCCTCTCTGGTGTCAGTTCCTTTACCTCTTAAATGGTTAAATTCAGTATCAAACGAAATGTTTTTTCACTGAGCACTGACCAGGCAGGTTCACATCATAGTAATCATATCATTAAACTAACTACTTATTATTTGCCAGACATCATTACGTTACCAGACATATCACACCACTGTATGTTCCCCCATTTAATCCCTGTAACAATCCTATGAGTTATTTTCCAGAACTCCAAAATAAAGACTTGACAGGGGTAGTGATTTTTGTCTGATTTTTTTCACTGCTAGAACAATGCCTGGCACACAGTAGGTGCTCAAAAGCTATTTGTGGAACAAATAAATGAGGAAACAGGCTGAGAGAGGCTGCGATGTGATTTGTCCAAGGTCTTATCATTAGGAAATGCCAGGGTCAGGATTTTAATCCTGCCTAGCTCCAAAATCTATGCTTATGCTTATTCACCTGCCATGTGGGTGTGATTCACATTTTATAGGTGAGGAAACAGGCTCAAGTGAATGGGGATCTCTGCTGGCTCTTAAATCCTGTGTTTCTTAGCATATGGTCTGCACTTTGCAGGAATAACATCACTTTGAAAGTTGATGTCATTTGTCTCCTCTGCCCAGGATGATTCTGGGGTCTCAAGAGGACTCTTCTCTTCTCACAGAAGCAGGGTGACTAGCAAAGGCACTCCAGGCTCAGATCCTGCTCTGCTACATACTCACTGTGACCTCGGACAAGTTCTTAGTATTTCTGAACCCCAATTTCTTCACCTGTAAAATGGATCCTATACTTCCTAGACCTCCCTCCAAGGGCGTCCCCTCCTCCAGAAGGTGCCCTGCACACAGGGGACCCTTAATAAACCTTATTACTCCACCCCAGAGCAGCGTCAAGGTCAAAGATTGCGGCCGCTGAGGGCCAGAGTCTGCTGGGGCCTCCTGGAACCTGATCGGAGGCCACCAGCTTGGGGAGAGCAGGGTCAGCTGCTATTCCTGGAGCTGATGGAACCCAGCCAGGTTTCAAGTTCCCTCAGGGAGCCCTGACCCAGGCAGCTTGGCTGGTCATGTGAGCAGTGAGCTCTGACCTCAGCATATTCTCCCGGGCCCTCCACATAGCCCAAGCTGGAAAGAACCCTGAGGCACAGAGCGTGTTGCAGGGAGACCACGTCCTCCTGAAGCTGACCTCAGCCTTTTAACTATGTTCATTAGCATCAGCTTGGTGCCCAGAAGGGTGCTATTTGGGAAATCTCCCAGAGATTTCAAGGAATTTTTAACATCTGAATGACAGCCTTAGAGAAAGAGGGACTAAATTTTAACCCCAGATGCATACTTGCAGAATCTGTGAGTCTTTTTGCAAGTTATTTTGTCTACCTGGGCTTTAATTTGGCTGAAAAATGGTGAGAATAAAGCTTCCTTAGAGGACTTTTGAGAAGATGAAAATATCTGGTACATAGTAGATGCTCAGTAAATGATCGTTATTTAGACCATGAGCGCCTAAATGATAGCGAACTTGTCAGATTCAGCTATGTCTCCAGTGCCCAGCCTAGGGCCCAGCCAAGGAGACAATCTCAGTGTTGGTTGAATGAATAATGAGTTACGGAGGCACTGAAAAGAAATCCCTCATGGAGCTCCCATCTTTCACCACACTCACACCCCACTCCAAACCCCATGTAGGTTCAGTCACCTCTTCATCAGCCCTGACAGGTGAGCATCCACCCTCGGCTTGCATGCTCCCATGATAGAACGCTCGCTACTCCCATGTCTTTCCATTCTGTTGAGTAAAACGTTCTTCCTTCTACTCAGACCTCTATGAATTGAAGTCTTCCTCCTTGCAGACTCCATCCACTGGGCCTGATTTCACTCTCCAGAGCTGTACAGAGTAAGCCTAGCTCCAGTTCCAGAAAAGAGTCCCTCAGTGACTTATTACACAATTTGGAATGTGTCAGGCATTAAGCTAAGCACCTCACTTACTTTATCTCATTTTACCCTTTAGCCCATATGTTAACCCTGAAAAGTAAATACTATTCCTAGATCAGAGATGAGGAAAATGAGGCTCAGAGAGGTAATGTAGCACATTAGAATGTGGCAGAGAAATGATTTAAATCCAGATTCTTCTCCAAAACACTACATTTTCAACATCCTATGGACCACTGGAAGATAAGATTTATTCCCAGAGCTCTTTCCCTTCCTTTTCCTTCAATAAAGATTTATTTAGTACTTTATTTGTGAGGTTCTGAGCTAGGCCCTGCGGATAGATGAGTCAGACATAATGCATGTGCTTAACACACTTACAGCCTGTCTAAACCATGTGAAAAGAAGTAGAGTGAGAAGCACAAGGACTGTCATAGCACCACAGACCTGGGGCTCCAGGAGGGCTTCCTAGACACCTGAGCTGAGATTTGAAGGGCTGTTAGGAGTTGGCTGGGCTTGTGCCAACCAGGACAAGATGTTTTGATGGAACTATTATGCAAAGAGCTGAAGCAGTAGAGCTCAGACTGCATGGGGGTCTTGATGCCAAGGAACTCAGACTATATACCATTTGAGTGGGTGCATAAGAATCTCCTGTGATTTGCTTATTTAAAAATCCTGATTTAGCTGAATTCCCTGATAGCCAGGTTGTTAGGACTCTATGCTTCCACTGTAGGAAGTGGGTCCGAGCCTTGATCAGGGAACTGAGATCCCGCAAGCCACGGGCATGGCCAAAAAAAAAAAAAAAATCCCAATTTTCTCTTAGTACATCTGGGTAGACCCAAGAATCTCTATTTTAAGTAGATGCCCCAAGAGACTGAGGAATAGAAGTCAACACCGCTATAAGGGAAAAGAGGTCTTTGAAGGATTTCACAGAGGATAGAATTCTTGATCCCTGTCTTAAGAAAAAAAGTAATTATAATGAAGGGCAATGACCATTAATTCTTAGAAGTTCCAGAAAGATATTCTTAGTATTCTAAGAAAAAGGTGTGGCATATTTGTACTTGTGATTCTTTAGCCATGAGGATGTTAATATTGGTTTGTTGGCCTTAAGTTATTGAGCGTGTTCTTTAAGGTATCAGGGTGGCCTGTATTGGGGCATTTTCTTTGTTTCAAAAACATTGTTTTTTGTAAAAGTCACCTTTCTGAATAGAATTGAAGAAGGAGTACTGATCCATTCATGTGCTGGCTCCAGCTTAGACAGGAGCGTTTCTAGTTCCCATTTATTTATTGTTGGCTGTGCTGGGTCTTCACTGCTGCATGGGCTTTTCTCTAGGTGCCATGGACTGGCTTCTCATTGCAGTGGCTTCTTTTGTTCTGCAGCGCAGGCTCTAGAGCATGAGGGCTTCAGTAGCTGCAGTTCATGGGCTCAGTAGTTGTGGCTTCTGGGCTCTGGAGCACACTCTCAGTAGCTGTGGTGCACAGGCTTAGTTGCTGCTCAGCATGTGGGATCTTCCTGGACCAGGGATTGAACCTGCATCTCCTGTTTTAGCCACCAGAGGAGCCCCAGGAGCTTTTCTTGATGAGCAGTTAGTTTCAAAACCAGTACAGCCCTACAGCTAACACAGATTCTTGGCTGTGCAGAGGAGCCTGGGCCTGATTTGTCTTGGGGTGGTTGGGAGGCTAAGATGCTACTCTGTGCTGTTCATCCAATAAGAAGCCACTGATGGCCTAATATGTGCCCAGGCTCAAGTCCTCGTGCATGAGGAACTCAGAGTCTTATGGGATGTGGAGAAGATAAATACACAAATAACACAGTGTGATCAGCACTGGTAAGTGGATACTTGGGCCACTATTGGGCAGAGAAGGCCTCTATCCTGACCTGGGGGATGAAGGAAATGCTACCACAACCTTAAAAGATGAAGGATATTCTACTTGAAAGGTAGAAGGGCATTACAGAAGAACCAGCAAAACAAAGAGCTCGGCTGAAAAAAAAAAGAAACAAAAACCAGCCTGGGTGTTTTTTGTTATTTCTTTTTTGAGGGGGGATGGGTGGAGCAGGGGTGGGGAGTACAGAAACTATAGGCAGTTCCCTTTTGTAGAAGCCTGTTAGGAGCAAGATGGGGCTAAATACTGAGGAGGGTTGTGGGGGTAGGGAGACTTATATGTTGGGGAAGGAATTTTGGCCTTTCCTCTTTAGACAGTGGGGAGGCCTGATTTATAAACTGTAACACAATCACCATTCCTCAAGCCTGGGGAGGGGCACCAGCTGGGAATAGTTTCCACTCTGGGCCCCCAGCAGGTGCAAGTCTTCTCAGTGACTCTGTCTCCACTGGGGCAGAAAGGAGGGAGGAGGAAGGAGGCAGGCCCACCCCCACCCCCACACCAGGCCTGCCTCCTGCAGCTGTTTTATGCCCTGTACACCCCTAGAGAGCTGAGGCCCATCAGCTCCCTGGATGGGAAAAGAATGGCAGCAGAGGCAGCCTGTTTTAAAAGCTAGACTACCTCACAAGCCCATGTTGCCACGTGGAGAGAAAACAATTCTCCAACTGTAAAATCAGGTCCCATAAACATCTTTTTAAAGAAAAAGTTATCATTCTATAAGAGCTAACCTTCCTAACCACCTTAGTAGAAGGTATTGTTATCCCCATGTGAGAGGTGACAAAATTGAGACCCAGAAGGTCAGGTAACTTGCCCAAGGTCACACAGACAATAAAAGGCAAAACCCATACTGAAACCCAGGTTAAGACCTTTAGACCTAAGAACTGGAAAGAGTCTGGTACCCCCAACCTTAATGCAGAATTCAAAATAAGAGATCTAAATTGCAAAATAAATGTCAGGAAGTCAAAGCAGTTTTGACCTTTTTTTCCCCAAAGCAATTCCTTGATGTTTTCTAAAAACATAAATTATTTTTTAATTTGTATTTTCTCATTCTTTAACACGCACACTTAGTAATTCTTTAACTAAGTTAGAGTTTCTCACATCCGTAGGGGCTAAAGTCTAGAAATTGTCCCTCTGCCAAGCTGCCTTTCGCAAAATTTTTCAAGCAGTTTCATAAAACTTTGACATACTAAAATGTAAAGCATTTTTAAATAAAAACAAACAAACAAACCAGCAAACAGCTCAAAACTGTTTTTTGTCACCATTTCGATCTCATGAGTTCCAAATCAATACGAATGGCTCTTGGGTCCATCCATGTACCCAGGCTGGAAATTTTTTTTTTTAACCCCATGCTTAACTCCATTCTCCTCCTACTCCCACGAGGCTCTTTAATCCATTTTCCACACCATAGTGATCTGGTTTCCAAATGTGCTTTCATTCTCCCGCTCAAAACTCATCGGTGACTCTGCATGACCCACAAGATAAAATCTCAATCTTGAGGACCACCCCCCGCCCCCTAGCCTCCCCCTCCCTCTCCCTCTCTGGGACTCCTACTTCCCTTTCTTTCTCACAGCAATGAGCACTACACTGTGAGATTTAAGTGAGAGCACTAAATGAAAACACAAATCACCAATTATGAAACTTCTTCCCCGTTAGACCACCTAGCCCAAAACTGGGATGGAAGGAAAATGTTGGAAATAGTAGCCTGCTGGCCAGAAGACGGAGTAATGATCTTGCTTGCTCAGACCAGAGCATGAAAACCCCTTTTCAAACCTTGCCTCAGAGGTTGCACAAATGTGAGAAACCCAACAATGCTTTTATCAACCTATCGCTTACCATAGCAACACGGGTACGCAATGCCCTTGGACCCTGCTGGACAATATATTATGATTTGCATTTAATAACCATTGTGAAACATAGCATTTGGATACTGTTAATTCTACTCCATTGTTCCCGGCCCCATCTCAGTATCTGATCCAAAGAAGACTGGCATCATGGGTCCCATGCAGGAACTGGTCCATAAAAAATATAACCCAGCATATCTGACACCAAAAATCAAGTTAACCCAATTTTTCAAGATTAAAAAACACTATTCAATTGAAAAGATGTGATTCTTAAAAAATAGTTAAACAACAATGCTATTGGGCTGAATGAAGTATGCTGGTAGGTGATAAAGGATAATGAAGGATAATTGTTTCTTCTACTCTGCTCCAAACTGCATTTCATGAGAACATAAAACTTCAAATCCCTGGGGAGGGAGGAGGGAGGAGGGTTCAGGATGGGGAACACATGTATACCTGTGGCGGATTCATTTTGATATTTGGCAAAACTAATACAATTATGTAAAGTTTAAAAATAAAATTAAATTAAAAAAAAAACAAAAAACAAAAAACTTCAAATCCCGCATTAAAAAAAAAAAAAATTAAATGTTTACAGTTTTTAAAAAATTGTGGTTGTTTAGTCTCTAAGTCGTGTCCGACTCTTTTGCAACCCCATGGATCATAGCCCGCCAGGCTCCTCTGTTCTTGGAGTTTCCCAGGCAAGAATACTGGAGTGGGTTGCCATTTCCTCCTTCAGGGGATCTTCCCAACCCAGGGATGGAACCTGTGTCTCCTGCATTGCAGGCAGATTCTTTACCACTGAGCCACCAAGGAAGCCCAAAATTGTGGTAAAATACACACTAACATAATTTAGCCACGTTAAAATATACAGTTCCGTAGTGTTAAGTATATTCACATTTTTGCTCAGGTTTATATCCAGAACATTTCATCTTCAAAATCTAAACAGTATTACTCATTAAACAACTCCCTTCTTCCCCCACCTCCTAACAGGTGGGAACCACCCTTCTACTTTCAGTTTATGAGTTAAGGTATTTATAAGATTAAAATACCTCATCTAAGTGGAATCATACAATACTTCTTTTTGTGACGGGCTTATTTTACTTAGCATAATATCAAAGTTCACCAGTCTTACAGCATGTCAGAATTCCCTTCAAGGCTGAATAACATTCCATTGCATGTATATTCATTTTGCCTATTCACCCATTTATAAACGTTGGGTTGCTTCTGCCTTCTGGCTTTTGTGAATGCTGCTATAAACATGGGTGTACAAGTATTTCTTGGAGACCCGGCTATCAATACTTCCAGATATATATGCAGAAGTGGAATTACTGGACCATATGGTAATTTTATATTTAATTTTTGGAGAAACTGCCATATTATTTTCAATATGCAGTAGTGGTTGCACTATTTTATATTCCCACTAACAAAGTATGAGGCTTTCCATTTCTCCACATACTCTCCAACACACGTTTTTTCTTTTTTTTGGTAAGAGCCATCCTGACAGGTATGAGGTAATTATCTCATTGTGGTTTTGATTTGCATTTCCCACACTTCAAGAAAATTAGCGATACCAAGGGAACATTTCATGCAAAGATGGGCTCGATAAAGGACAGAAATGGTATGGACCTAACAGAAGCAGAAGATATTCAGAAGAGGTGGCAAGAATACACAGAAGAACTATACAAAAAAGATCTTCACGACCAAGATAATCAAGATGGTATGATTACTCACCTAGAGCCAGACATCCTGGAATGTGAAGTCAAGTGGGCCTTAGAAAACATCACTATGAACAAAGCTAGTGGAGGTGATGGAATTCCAGTTGAGCTATTCAAATCCCGAAAGATGATGCTGTGAAAATGCTGCACTCAATATGCCAGCACATTTGGAAAACTCAGCAGTGGCCACAGGACTGGAAAAGGTGTTTTCATTCCAATCCCAAAGAAAGGCAATGCCAAAAAATGCTCGAACTACCGCACAATTGCACTCATCTCACATGCTAGTAAAGTAATGCTCAAAATTCTCCAAGCCAGGCTTCAGCAATATGTGAACCGTGAACTTCCAGATGTTCAAGCTGGTTTTAGAAAAGGCAGAGGAACCAGAGAACAAATTGCCAACATCTGTTGGATCATCGAAAAAGCGAGAGTTCCAGAAAAACATCTATTTCTGCTTTATTGACTATGCCAAAGCCTTTGACTGTGTGGATCACAATAAACTGGAAAATTCTTCAAGAGATGGGAATACCAGACCACCTGACCTGCCTCTTGAGAAACCTATATGCAGGTCAGGAAGCAACAGTTAGAACTGGACATGGAACAACAGACTGGTTCCAAATAGGAAAATGAGTACGTCAAGGCTGTATATCGTCACCTTGCTTATTTAACTTATATGCAGAGTACATCATGAGAAACGCTGGGCTGGAAGAAGCACAAGCTGGAATCAAGACTGCCAGGAGAAATATCAATAACCCCAGATATGCAGAAAGCACCCTTATGACAGAAAGTGAAGAGGAGCTAAAGAGTCTCTTGATGAAAGTGAAAGAGGAGAGTGAAAAAGTTTGGCTTAAAGCTCAACATTCAGAAAATGAAGATCATGGCATCCGGTCCCATTACTTCATGGGAAATAGATGGGGAAACGGTGGAAACAGTGTCAGACTTTATTTTTTGGGGCTCCAAAATCACTGCAGATGGTGACTGCAGCCATGAAATTAAAAGACGCTTACTCCTTGGAAGGAAAGTTATGACCAGCCTAGATAGCATATTCAAAAGCAGAGACATTACTTTGTCAACAAAGTTCTGTCTAGTCAAGGCTATGGTTTTTCCAGTGGTCATGTATGGATGTGAGAGTTGGACTGTGAAGAAAGCTGAGCGCCGAAGAATTGATGCTTTTGAATTGTGGTGTTGGAGAAGACTCTTGAGAGTCCCTTGGTCTGCAAGGAGATCCAAGCAGCCCATTCTAAAAGAGATCAGTCCTGGGTGTTCTTTGGAAGGACTGATGCTAAAGCTGAAACTCCAATACTTTGGCCACCTGATGGCGAAGAGTTGACTCATTGGAAAAGACTCTGATGCTGGGAGGGATTGGGGGCCGGAGGAGAAGGGGACGCCAGAGTCTGAGATGGCTGGATGGCATCACCGATTTGATGGACACGAGTTTGAGTGAACTCTGGGAGTTGGTGATGGACAGGGAGGCCTGGCGTGCTGCAGTTCATGGGGTTGGAAAGAGTCGGACACGACTGAGTGACTGAACTGACTGAACTGAATGACTGTTGATGTTAAGAAACTCTTTATATGCTTGTTGTCTACACCATTTATCTTAACCACAACAAAAATTACTTTATATTTTAAAACTAAAGTCACTCTTTAAAGCTTCTCTGCTCTTGGGAAAGTCTCTCTCTTATATCAACTTGAGAAGCAAGCAGGCTGTGCTTACAAGTACCTTCATACAGCCTGCCTTCCTTCTAAAACAGCTGCAAAACAGAAAGCCCTAAAACCTTGCTGCTGCTGCTGCTGCTAAGTTGCAGCATGTCTGACTCTGTGCAACCCCATAGATGGCAGCCCACCAGGCTCCTCTGTCCCTGGGATTCTCCAGGCAAGAATACTGGAGTGGGTTGCCATTTCCTTCTCCAATGCATGAAGGTGAAAAGTGAAAGTGAAGTTGCTCAGTCGTGTCCAACCCTTAGCGACCCCATGGACTGTAGCCTACCAGGCTCCTCCGTCCATGGGATTCTCCAGGCAAGAGTACTGGATGGAGTGTGTTGCCATTGCCTTCTCCGCCTAAAACCTTAAGTGATGACAGAAATAAGGATCATGTCATCTGCAGAAAAATGACAAGCTCGCCCCCTAGTGTCAAGTAAGGAAGATAACAGAAAAAGCAAATATTCTTAAAAGGCACAACCAGCACAAAGAAAATCATTTCTACCCTACCAAGAATCTGGAGAGAATAGGACAAACTACTAATCAATCAGGGCTTACCACGTGGAGCTAGTGGTAAAGAGTCCAGCTGCCAGTGCAGGAGACATAAGAGACTCAGGTTCAATCCTTGTGTCAGGAAGATGCCCCAGGATAGAACCCACGTCTCTTATGCCTGGAGTAGGGCATGGCAACCCACTCCAGTATTCTTGCCCAGAGAATCACCATGGACAGAGAAGCCTAGGGGGCTACAGCCCCTAGGGTGATAAACAGTCCGACACGACTGAAGCGACTTAGCAGGCACACACTAACCAATCAAGATAGTTTATTCACAGGAATAGTGAAAAAGGTTCAGTTCTGAGAGACAAAATGTATCATAAATCCCTTGCTTACAAATTTCTAGGGTAAGTAAGTTACTTTATTAACAGTACCAAATGAGTGGCCTGAGGATGTTATTTTTAACATGTGAATGTCTCCACTAACGGAAGTTTTCTGTTATACCCTCTTGAGCAACTCAAAAGCATAATGACCTTTATCTTTACATCACACGTAACTCCCAATCTCTGAATTTATTGAAAAATCTGACTCTAAAAACAAAAAAGCAGCCCACACCAATGACTGCATAAGTCAGCAGGTGGAAGTCCTGACTATTTAACTGTTCTTAGCTCCTTAAACCCGCTATTATGTAAATCAAGATACTTTGATTTTTTAAGCTCTCCCAACTAAAATAATGGTGATGATGGTGATTCCTTCAGGCCTGTGGCTACTAATTTTTCCAGATTCCTGCTCTCTCCTTCCCACCCCCACAATCTTTATGGCTCACTAATTTGCTGTTTTTCACAGAACAGGAAAAGAGTTTGAGAACCAAGATCTTATAAATGTGGATCACACCAGATAAACAAATATTGACCAAAATAAACATTTCAGACTACATCTGAGCAGGTGACACTGGGGAGTAATGGGTCTATGTAATCAGAGTTACTGATATTAAACACCAAGTCTTTCTTCTCCAGCAAGTCGACCTTCAAGGGCTCCATCAGAAATAGGAGGTGCCAGCATCGAGCTGTCTGTAGCATGGGAGGGTGGGCCACCCTAGCCAAACGTTAAAGGCTGGACACTTTTCTGCTGTTCTTTGTGCAGCTGCCGGGCCCGATTTTTTAGTTCCTCAGCCTTTGCTTCGTCCTTATCGACACCATCCCCAAGCTTGTACATACGGCTGGCATTAGCACAGGCCCAGACATGGCCCAAGTCACAGGCTTTCATTGCGTATTTGCATGCCAGGCCCATGTCCTTGGGAAAGCTGGGGGCACCCTGCAGGAACATGGCACTGAGGTTGAAACAGCTAGCAGCATAGTTGCCATCACAGGCCCTCGTGTAGTAGTCTCTGGCCCTCTCCAGGTTGGGCTGCCCATCCTCATTGACCTGTCCATCATGTGCCAGGAGACCAACATTGTGGCATGCTTCGGTGGACTTCTTTCCCGGCTTCTCACATGCCATCAGAAAGCAGCTGGAAGCAGCTTTCAGATCCTGGGATAGTCCACCTGGGAAGAAAGAAAAAAAGTCAATCCAAGCCAGGACAGAACCTGAATGTCTCAGGTCAAAGTCAGGAAGCAATTCCCAAATAAAGTTCATAAACTTTGAGCTAAGGCAGCATGAAAAGAAGATGGCCTGTTATAGTACACAGACCTTACAGCTTTTTCAGCCATGGAATCTTCTGCTCAAATGGTATCTTATAAGGATGCCCAAACAGGTAAAAAGGGTGAAATGACTAGATTCTCAGCCTTAGCTTCGTCCTTATTGGTAAACGATATTTACCTCTGGGGATAACAGCAGGATCACGGCATCTTATAAGCACTTCGCCAAATGTTTGTTAATTTAAATATATACTGAACATATATTAATTGCCAATTACTATGCTAGGTTCTAAGGAATAAAAAGATAATGACCCTGCCCTTGTGAATTTTGTGGTCTAATAAAACAGACAGTAAACACCACACAAGTAAATGTATGATTCTAAGTGTGACAAGCATATGGAGAAAGAGTACAGGATGCTATGAGAATGATCGAGGCTCTGAACTAAGAGGTGAGGTAAAGGAAAGTTTCTCCAAAGAAGTAACATTTGAGCTGTGACATAATGGAAAAAAGAATGAAAAGAAAAATATGGGGTGGGGAAAAAAACAGGCAAAGAAAACTGTTCCCAGCAGCAGGTACAGAATACAGAGAGAAAAGGAGCCCATGTGCTAGAACTCAGAAATCACTAAGGAAGGGCGGTGAGGCAGGCAGGGGCCAGCTCATGCAGGGTCTGATGGGTCTTCTTAAGGACCCTGTACTTTAACCTCAGAGCAATGGAAAACTGCTAATGGATCATTTTAAGCAGAGGTGGTGACAGGGACTGCTTTTTTCTTTAGTTTTTTTTTTTTTTGTTTTAACAGAACATTTCAAATCCCCTATTCTCAAAATCCCTCATTCCTAAAAAAAAGAGAAACATCTCAACATTAGTTTTTAAAGAAGTCATCCCAAATACACCACCTAGAAAAAAAACATCATTAGGAGAATACCATTCCAGTCATCTTTGTAGTGTGTGTTTGAATTAAATGTTGGCTGGCTGAATGGATAGCTATAAGTACAGTTGACTCTTGAAAGCTGTGAGGGATACCCACTCTCCATGCAGCCAAAAATCCGAAAATCCGAGACTAGTTTAAGGGTCAACCTTCCCTAAATGTGCTCCTGTGCACCCACAGACTGAACCAACAAGGGATGGAAATCACGGAGCATTACTATTGTATTTATTGTTGAAAAAATCCACATGGAAATGAACCTGCATCATTCAAACCTGTGTTGTTTGAGGGTCAACTGCACTTTGGAAAACCAGATTACACATGCTACTTGTAAATAAAAATTTAACTTTGATTTTACTTGCATTTATTAAGACAAACTGCTAACTTCAAATGAGTATTTCTTCAACAGAGATATTTCCTAAATGAGGCCCTGGAGTTATAAATTGTTAAAAACATTTAAACGTTAAAGTTACCGGGTTTTTGGCAGGGGGCAAGGGGCTGGGGCTGGGGGGTGTTTCATGGTGGCCCCTGCAGCAGAAGCACAGAGTCCTAACCACTGGACTGCCAGAGGATTCCACTTTTATTTTGTTTTAACCAAATTTCAGACAGTATTGACTCACAACTATAAAAGGGGAATTCTCCTACTTCTCCCCACCTCTCTTCTCCTGCCTTCTACTTTTTGTTAGATATGTTATTTCAACTCAGGGAGATACAGGAAACAGAGGTTAATGAAGCCTGAGCTCTGCAGGCAGAAAACTGAGGCTCCAGTCCTGGCTCCATCATTTGGAAAATTTATACTATTATTTCTTCAAAATTTTTTTTCTGTCCCAATCTATTTTCTTTCTGGGCTCCAATACATGCTGTGTTAGATTAAGGGACACTGAACCCTACAGGTTGAGACTCTGAGGGTTGGGGAATTTTTCTGCTTTTTTTGTCTCAGTGCTTCAGTTTAAGAGAAAATCTACAATCCTCTAAGTTCACTGATCTTTCAGATTCACTGTTTATTTCCTTTTGAAGTGTTCTATTTGTTGTTAAGCCTATCCAGTGAATTTTTCATTTCAAATATTATATTTTTCAATCACAGGAGTTCATTTGATTCTTCTTAATAGTTTCAGTTTCTCTAACGCAATTGCCCATCTGTTCATTCATTGTGCCCATCTTTTGTTTAAATTCTTTAACATATTTATTTTCCTGTTTAAAAAATATTTTGACTGTTAATTCCAACATTCCTGTCACATCTGGGTCTGTTTCTATTGACTGATTATTATTATTATTTTTTTAATGTTTAGTAATTCCTTATTCCTGCACATTGTAGATGATACTTTATTCAGTCTGGGTTTTGTTGTATTCCCTTACAAACTACTATACTCTGGTTTCTCTTCATATCACATAAATCTCTCACCTTTTACCAAAGACTGCTGAGTTTTGTTCTGGCAGGTAACTATTCATTCACTGGTGAATCAGCCTGATCCTTCTGAGGCTTGACCTTCTGAGGCCTGATCCTCCAGCAGCCTCAGTGGCCAGAAACTCTGACCTATGCCTCATCCATTCAGCAAGAGTACCATAATCTACTTGGCTTCTACCTTTCTGCCTAGTCTGAAAAGTACCTCCAGGCAGAAAGCCAAAGCGTGGGGCTCATCCTGTGTGTTCCCCTTTTCTCAGGGATCACACTACTGCACTGAGTTATCTTCCAATGTCTAAAAACAGATGCTTTATATATTTTGTGGAATCCATGGTTTATATCCTTAAAAGTTCATTTCAGTTGCTTTATGGAAAGATGATTAGAGACCTGAATTAATGATGCAGGAAAGAAAGGTGGCTTGAATAAATATAGTAGCAGAAAAAGAAGAGAGGATAGATTTGAAACATATTTTAAAGACAAACTGGTCATGAGCTACTCAGTAGGGAGAGACACCACTTGCTAAACTGAAAGACAACAGGGGCATAATAATTTGAGAGAAAGCAATTAAGAATTTCATGGAAGAACAAGGTGGTGGAAGAGTAGTGGACGTGGAGTACATCTCTCTCCATAGATACATCAGGAATACACCTTCAGACACAGAAATGCATACAGAACACCAGCTGAGAGTGGACAGGAGTACCTGACCAGAGGAAAATAATATATAGAACCATGTGAAACTTGGTAGGAGAAGGAACTAGGGGGAAGAACAGGAGCGTCAGGAGGACTGGACCTGCCCTTGGCAGGTGGGGAAACTGAAGCAGGGGTCCAAGCCCCATATCGGGTCACTTGTTTGAGCCAGAGGAGAAGCATTTAAGGTTGAAAGTGAAACAGCTGATCTGTGGCAGCCTAAATGGAATGAGAATCAGATAGTCCTGCCGCAGCCATACATACTCCAGACAGGGATGCAGGTCCCCTGGAAGGTGCAGTGGCGGGGAGCTGGAGTTTAGGGGTTGTGGAGCAACCCCAGGGCAAGAGCTTCTGCTGACTGCGGAGAGATGGATTGAGAGGATGTGAGGGAGGAGACTGTGGTGGGAAATGCCTGTAGAGGAGAGCTGGGCAGCCATGGATGCATGGGATACTGCTGAGTCATGCCTACGGGGTGGAGCCACCACCATAGCCTCTCTCCACAGGCCAGCATCGGCAGCTGAACAATAGAGGCTGGCCCACCAAACGCCCGATGCACTACAGGGCAGGGCCCCACCCAGGGTGCCCCTTTAAGTGACTGATGCACCTGAACTACAGAGGAGGACCCCCTCGAGGGTGCCCCTTTAAGTGCCTGATGCGTGGAATAACAGAGAAGGACCCCAGGCAAGGGAGCCCTCTAAGCACCTGAACGGGCAGAGCTACGGAGAAAGACTGGCCAAAGAGGCCTTCTGATTGCCAGCTACAAGAGGCTCACAAAAAAATTCTGATAAGGTGATAACTCCTGCAGCTGAGGCAGCCCATGTCCCTGCACACTTGGCGCCGCCAGGGTCCCCGCAAGCCAAGCAGCTGCACCACCTTCACGCTCAACTCTCACTGGGGCAGAGCTGCTACAGGCAAAAAAAGTCTTGCATCTATGCACACAGGGTTGCTTCAGTTATGTCTGACTCTTTCAGACCCTATAAACTGTGGCCTGCCAGGCTGCTCTGTCAGGGAGGGGGGTTCTCGGGGCAAGAATACTGGAGCGTATTGGCCAATACTGGTTGCCATACCCTTCTAGAGCACTATATTTCCTGCTGCCCTAGCCGCCAACTCCCCTGAGTACCTGGTGCTGCCAGAACCCCTGCGACCCAAAAAGCTGCACCAACCTCCACACCTTGCCCTTAGAGGGACAAACCCAAATCCTCCAGGGCAGCCTCAGGAGCAAATCCCAGTGGACGACCCACATGCAGAGGTGGAAATAAAACCACAATTGAAACCCAGGAGCAGTATGGATAAGGAAGAACACCCAAAACCCTCCAATCAGCTGTACAAGCTGCAGATTAAATCCACACGATCAACTAGGCAGACTCTGTGTCTATGGAATATATAAAAGGTCACTGAGAGCTCCCACAAAAGAAAACGTACTAGTTCTGATAGCTGTGGACATTGGAGGCAAGAACACACAGGAGTAGGACCAGATTAGAATCTGAGCTGCCCCACAGCAGGTCCAGAGATCAGCATAGTGCTGGAGGGCATCCTAGGGAGGTGAGGTGGACTGTGACTCCCAGCGAGGGAAAGGACTCTGACAACAGTGACTCAAGAAAAAATATTATTCTTATGCTTTGACTTGTTCTGTAGATTCTTTGGATTTTTAAATTTTTTTTTTCTTTTTTCCTCCCTCTGTGGTCAGTTCAGTCAGTTAGTTCAGTCGCTCAGTTGTGTTCGACTCTTTGTGACCCCATGAAGTGCAGCACGTCAGGCCTCCCAGTCCATCACCAACTCCTGGAGTTTACTCAAACTCATATCCATCGAGTCGGTGATGCCATCCAGCCATCTCATCCTCTGTCGTCCCCTTCTCCTCCTGCCCCCAATCCCTCCCAGCATCAGAGTCTTTTCCAATGAGTCAACTCTTCACATGAGGTGGCCAAAGTACTGGAGTTTCAGCTTTAGCATCAGTCCTTCCAATGAACACCCAGGACTGATCTCCTTTAGAACAGACTGGTTGGATCTCCTTGCAGACCAAGGGACTCTCAAGAGTCTTCTCCAACACCACAGTTCAAAAGCATCAATTCTTCGGCGCTCAGCTTTCTTCACAGTCCAACTCTCACATCCATACATGATCACTGGAAAAACCATAGCCTTGACTAGACAGAACTTTGTTGGCAAAGTAATGTCTCTGCTTTTGAATATGCTATCTAGGTTGGTCATAACTTTCCTTTCAAGGAGTAAGCCTCTTTTAATTTCATGGCTGCAATCACCACCTGCAGTAATTTTGGAGCCAAAAAAATAAAATCTGACGCTGTTTCCACTGTTTCCCCATCTACTTCCCATGAAATGATGGGACCAGATGCCATGATCTTAGTTTTCGGAATGTTGAGCTTTAAGCCAACTTTTTCACTCTCCTCTTTCACTTTCATCAAGAGACTCTTTAGCTCCTCCTCACTTTCTGCCATAAGGGTGGTGTCATCTGCATTTCTGAAGTTACTGATATTTCTCCCGGCAATCTTGATTCCAGCTTGTGCTTCTTCCAGCCCAGCGTTTCTCATGATGTACTCTGTATATAAGTTAAATAAGCAGGGTGACAATATATAGCCTTGACATACTCCTTTTCCTATTTGGAACCAGTCTGTTGTTCCATGTCCAGTTCTAACTGTTGCTTCCTGACCTGCATATAGGTTTCAAGAGGCAGGTCAGGTGGTCTGGTATTCCCATCTCTTGAAGAATTTTCCACAGTTGATTGTGATCCACACAGTCAAAGGCTTTGGCATAGTCAATAAAGCAGAAATAGATGTTTTTCTGGAACTCTCTTGCTTTTTCCATGACCCAGCGGATGTTGGCAATTTGATCTCTGGTTCCTCTGCCATTTCTAAAACCAGCTGGAACATCAGGAAGTTCACGGTTCATGTATTGCTGAAGCCTGGCTTGGAGAATTTTGAGCATGACTTTACTAGCATGTGAGATGAGTGCAACTGTGCGGTAGTTTGAGCATTCTTTGGCATTGCCTTTCTTTGGGATTGGAATGAAAACTGACCTTTTCCAGTCCTGTGGCCACTGCTGAGTTTTCCAAATGTGCTGGCATGTTGAGTGCAGCACTTTCACAGCATCATCTTTCAGGATCTGAATAGCTCAACTGGAATTCCATCACCTCCACTAGCTTTGTTCGTAGTGATGCTTTCTAAGGCCCACCTGACTTCACATTCCAGGATGTCTGGCTCTAGATGAGTGATCACACCATCATGATTATCTGGGTCATGAAGATCATTTTTGTACAGTTTTGTGTATTCTTGCCAGCTCTTCTGCTTCTGTTAGGTCCATACCATTTCTGTCCTTTATCGAGCCCATCTTTGCATGAAATGTTCCCTTGGTATCTCTAATTCTCTTGAAGAGATCTCTAGTCTTTTCCGTTCTGTTGTTTTCCTCTATTTCTTTGCATTGATCGCTGAGGAAGACTTTCTTATCTCTCCTTGCTTTTGGAACTCTGCATTTAGATGCTTATATCTTTCCTTTTCTCCTTTGGCACTATGAAATCTAATTAAGCTTTTGAGATTTTTCTCTGTCACATTCTTTATTGTTGTTATAAACCTCTGTCTCTACATTGAAAGTGAAAGTGAAGTCGCTCAGTCATGTCCGACTCTTTGCAACCCATGGACATCAGGCTCCTCCGTCCATGGGATTTTCTAGGCAAGAGTACTGGAGTGAGTTGCCTTTTCCTTCTCCAGGGAACTTCCCGACCCAGGGATCGAACCCAGGTCTCCTGCATTGTAGACAGACGGTTTACCGTCTGAACCACCAGGGAAGTCAGTTCTGTGGAGTCTTCCTTTTTTTCTTTTCTTTTTTTTAATTTTAATTTTTTTAAACCTATTATTATTTTTTCCAAGTTTATTCCTTTGTTTGCTTTTCCTACTGTTCTTTTGCCCTTGCAGTTAATCTTTAATGTATATAAATCTTCTTTATCTACCTCTTTTTGACTTTGCATATCTATTCTTTCTTTCTTTCCTTTCCTCTCAACATATTTGTTAGTTTTGTTTTCATTGCTTTATTCCCCACTTGGCACCTTGCTTTAGTTTTGTTTTCCAGTTTGTGCTTTAGTTAAATTTGTTCTTAACTGGTAAATATAATTTATTATTTTCTTTGTTCGCCAAGTCAATCAACTGTACTTTATTTCTGTTGAACTGTTTTGACTTTGCTCAGCGGTATATATGTATACGTGTATATTCCATTATTTTAATTATTATTTGCCTGATTTTGTAATTGCCATTTGTTTGTTTTCTGATTACTGGATATCTGTTTTAATCTCACTTAATGTCATAACCATTTGTAGAATCTTCGTTCCTGACCAGAGATCAAGCTCTGAGCCTTTGGAGTGGGAGCACTGAATCCAAGACCCTAGACTACCAGAGAACTAACCCTGCTGCTACTGCTGCTAAGTCGCTTCAGTCATGTCCGACTCTGTGTGACCCCATAGACGGCAGCCCACCAGACTCCCCTGTCCCTGGGATTCTCCAGGCAAGAACACTGGAGTGGGTTGCCATTTCCTTCTCCAACGCATGAAAGTGAAAAGTGAAAGTGAAGTCGCTCAGTCGTGTCTGACTCTTAGCGACCTTAGCGACCCCATGGACTGCAGCCTACCAGACTCCTCCATCCATGGGATTTTCCAGGTAAGAGTACTGGAGTGGGGTCCCATCACCTTCTCCCTAGGAGGCATCAAACAGTGAGAACTCACACAAAGGAGACCACTTGAATACAAGACCCAGCATCACCCAACCACCAGTAGCACCCTGTGCAGGACGCTTCATCTAAACAACAAAAGAAAAATACAAACCTAATCATCAGCAGACAGGATTACCACCTCACACAGCCTTGCCTATCAGAGAGGAAAAAAAAAACTCAGCACAAATCTCACCCTATACGAAGCTTACACAAACCTCTGGACCAACTTCAGGAGGGAAGAAACCAAAAAGAAGAAAGAATTCAACCTTTAAGCCTGGGAAAAGGAGACCTCAAACAGTAAGTTTAAAAAAAAAAATGAAAAGGCAGAGAAATACTACATAAATGAAGGAACAAAGTAGAAACACAGAAGTCCAAATAAATGAAAGGAAACAGGCAAACTATCTGAAAAAGAATTCAGAATAATGACAGTCAAGATGATCAAAAACCTTGAAAACAAAATGGAGAAAATGCAAGAATCAATTAACAAAGATTTAGAAGAATTAAAGAATAAACATACAAAGACAAACAACACAATTACTGAAATTAAAAATACTCTAGAAGGAATCAATAGCAGAATATCTGAAGCAGAAGAACAAATCAGTGAGCTGGAAGATAAAATGGTGGAAATAACTTCTGAAGAGCAGAAATGAAAAAAAGTAAAGGAATGAAAAGAACTGAGGATAGTTCTCAGAGACCTCTGGGACAATATCAAATGCACCAATAATTGAATTATAGAGGTCCCAGAAGAAGAAGAGAAAAATAAAGGGTATGAGAAAAGTTTTGAAGAGATTATAGCTGAAAATTTCCCCAACATGGAAAAGGAAATAGTCAATCAAGTCCAACAGGCGCAAAGAGTCCCATACAGGATAAACCAAAGGAGAAACGTGCCAAAACACATCAAAATAACAAAGACTAAACACAAAGAAAGAATATTAAAAGCAGCAAGGGAAAAGCAACAAGTAACATTCAAGGGAAACCCCATATGTTTAACAGCTGATCTTTCAACAGAAACTCTGCAGGCCAGAAGGCAATGGCAGGATATATTTAAAGTACTGAAAGGGAAAAATCTACAACCAAGATTACTGTACCCAGCAAGGATCTCATTCAAAATTGATGGAGAAATAAAAAGCTTTTCAGACAAGCAAAAGTTAAGAGAATTCAGTACCACCAAACCAGCTTTACAACAAATGTTAAAGGAACTTACATAGTCAAGAAATACAAGAGAAGAAAAAGATCTACAAACTCAACCCCAAACAATTAAGAAAATGGCAATAGGAACATATATATCAATAATTACTTTAAGTGTAAATGGATTAAATGCTCCAACCAAAAGACACAGACTGGCTGAATGGATACAAAAACAAGACCCATATATACACTGTCTACAAGAAACCCACTTCAGACCTAAAGACACATACAGACTGAAAGTGAGAGGATGGAAAAATTTATTCTGAGGACGGCTTTCTTATCTCTCCTTGCTAGTCTTTGGAACTCTACATTTAAATGGGTATCTCTTTCCTTTTCTCCTTTGCCTTTAGCTTCTCTTCTTTTCTCAGCTATTTGTAAGGCCTCCTTAGACAATCATTTTGCTTTATGCAGAGTACATCATGCAAAATGCCAGACTGGGTGAAGCACAAGCATATGAAGATGAAGCATATGCAGGCAGGCAGATGAATCATATGCAGACGAAGTACAATCATGTGAAATGCCAAACTGGATGAAGCACAGATTGCTTCTGAAATCTGAAATCAAGATTGCTAGAAATATCAATAACCTCAGATATGCAGATGACACAACCCTATGGCAGAAAGCAAAGAGGAACTAAAGAGCCTCTTTATGAAGGTAAAAGAGGAGAGTGAAAAAGCTGGCTTAAAACTCAACATTCAAAAAACGAAGATCATGGCATCCAGTCCCATCACTTCACAGCAAATAAATGGGGAAGCAATGCAAACAGTGACAGACTTTATCTTCTTGGGCTCCAAAATCACTGCATATGGTGACTTCAGCCATGAAATTAAAAGATGCTTGCTCCTTGGAAGAGAAGCTATGACCAACCTAGACAACATATTAAAAAGCAGAGACATTACTTTGCCAACAAAGGTCCATCTAGTCAAAGCTATGGTTTTTCCAGTAGTCATGTCTGGAAGTGGGAGTTGGACCATAAAGAAGGCTGAACGCTGAAGAACTGATGTTTTTGACTGTGGTGTTGGAGAAGACTCTTGAGAGTCCTTCGGAATGCAAGGAGATCAAACCAGTCAATCCTAAAGGATATCAATCCTGAATATTCATTGGAGGTTGACTGATGCTGATGCTGAAGCTCCAACACTTTGGCCACTTTTTGCGAAAAGCTGACTCACTAGAAAAGACCCTGATGCTGGGAAAGGTTGAAGGCAGGAGAAGAGAGGACAAGATGGTTGGATGGCATCACCGACTCAATGGACATGAGTTTGAGCAAGCTTCAAGAGATAGTGAAAGACAGGGAAGCCTGGCGTGCTGCAGTCCATGGGGTCACAAAGAGTCAGAGATGACTGAGTGACTGAACAACAACAAAAGTCCTTATGAAAAATATAATAAAATATGATATAAAGATAAGACATATATTCAGAAACTAACATCTAAGAACATTTTTATTTTTCCATGCTATATTGTACAGCTGAGTTCACACATAATTTTCTGTTCAGCTTTCTTCACTGAATATTATATTATAAACTCTTCCTGACATCAACAAAAACTATTTAGAAACATTATTTTTTAATGGGTTAAATAACATTCTAGTTGACGGAAGTAACATTATTTAACTAAACTGCTACTATTGGCACACAGATTTTAAAAAAATAATAATGCAGCTATATATTACTTACAAATCATAAATTAATGAAAATGGGCTAAAGAAAAGCCCCTCTGCTTAAGCAAGGGAACTTTATATTCCTGTTAATGCTAAACTTTCTTCAAATTTGAGACTACCACAGACTGTGTTCCATGTGAAGGCAGAAATAGTCCACAAAGTTCCAGAGATTTAAAAAAGGCATCCTCTTCAGCAAACTTTGACTGATTGTCCTTCTAACCAGGCTTCACTGGGCACTAGGAACAAGTGATGAATGAATTATATCATCCTCAAAAAGCTTATGAACTAGTCAGCAAAAAAAAGAGCTGCCTGTCTTAGGTTATATTCCCAACTTGTGGTGGTTTTCAAACAAGCCCATAAATTCTTGATAGTCCTTCTTTCAAGAGGTAGAATTTTAGTTCTCTCCAATTAGTGCAGGCTAAACTTACTGACTCACTTCAAATAAGCGGAATGGGACAGGAATGAAAAGCATGTGACTTCCAAGAGTAGGTTATAAAAGACCCTGTGGATTCCATCTTGATCCTTCTTTTGGATCACTCACTCTGGAGGAAGCCAAATGCCATGTCACAAGGACATACAAGTAGCCCATGAAGAGATCCATGTCACAAGGAACCAAGGTCTCTTGACAACAGCTGGCAAAGAATGGAAGCCTTCACAGCCAAGTGAGTGAGCCAGCTTAGGACTGAAGAGTCTAGTTCCAGTCAAGCCTTCAAAAGACTACAGCCCAGCTCCCTGGCTAGTGTCTTGACTGCAACCTAATTGAGAGACCCTGAGGCACACAGCTCACCACTCCCAAATTCCTGATCCAAAGAAACTATGTGAAATGATAGGTTTGTTGGGATAATTTGTTATTTAGCAATAGGTAATTCCTAGGAGGCACAGAATAAAGAATCTGCCTGCCAATACAGGAGACACAAGAGATGTGAGTTCAATCCCTGGGTCAGGAAGATCCCTTAGATTAGGAAATGGCAACCCACTCCAATATTCTTGTTTGGAAAAATCACATGGACAGGGGAGCCTGGTAGACTACAGTCCATGGGGCTATAAAGAGTCGGACATGATGAGCATCACGCAACACAAGGCAATTTAAACACTTCTCAATATCAACTGTAATTAAGGCATAAGGATAAAAGACAGATGGAAAGGAAGTGATTACTAATCCCTTCTTCTGTGCCAGGCACATGCTGATACCTTTACCTACATTACCCTATTTAATCTTCACAAAGACCTATGAAGAAAGTATTGTTTTTTCTCCATTTTACAGGTGATATAACTGATACACAGAGTTAACATTCCCTAAGGTCTGCAACCCCACATCCAAGGAGCAGTGGCTGCGCCAGTGCAGGAGGGCCGAGAGGAGCTACTCCATGTTCAAGGTCAGGAGGGGCGGCGGTGAGGAGACACCCCTCGTCCAAGGTAAGGAGCAGCGCCTGCACTTTGCTGGAACAGCCGTGAAGAGATACCCCATGTCCAAGGTAAGAGAAACCCAAGTAAGACGGTAGGTGTTGTGAGAGGCATCAGAGGGCAGACACACAAACCATAATCACAGAAAACTAGCCAATCTAATCACACGGACCACAGCCTTGTCTAACTCAATGAAACTAAGCCATGCCCTGTGGGGCCACCCAAGACAGGCGGGTCATGGTGGAGAGGTCTGACAGAATGTGGTCCACTGGAGAAGGGAATGGCAAACCACTTCAGTGTTCTTTCCTTGAGAACCCCATGAACAGTATGAAAAGGCAAAATGATAGGATACTGAAAGAGGAACTCCCCAGGTCGGTAGGTACCCAATATGCTACAGGAGATCAGTCGAGAAACAACTCCAGAAAGCACGAAGGGATGGAGCCAAAGCAAAAGGAATACCCAGCTGTGGATGTGACTGGTGATAGAAGCAAGGTCCAATGCTGTAAACAGCAATATTGCATAGGAACCTGGAATGTCAGGTCCATGAATCAAGGCAAATTGGAAGTGGTCAAACAGGAGATGGCAAGAGTGAACATCAACATTCTAGGAATCAGTGAACTAAAATGGACTGGAATGGTGAATTACTCAAATGACCATTATATCTACTACTGTGGGCAGGAATCCCTTAGAAGAAATGGAGTAGCCATCATGGTCAACAAAAGAGAGTCCAAAATGCAGTACTTGGATGCAGTCTCAAAAATGATAGAATGATCTCTGTTCATTTCCAAGGCAAACCATTCAATATCACAGTAATCCAA
Source organism: Bubalus kerabau (assembly GCF_029407905.1). Taxonomy (NCBI): domain Eukaryota; kingdom Metazoa; phylum Chordata; class Mammalia; order Artiodactyla; family Bovidae; genus Bubalus; species Bubalus kerabau. The sequence continues at coordinate 94,196,042 of NC_073629.1, read as the reverse complement.
GTCTATGCCCCAACCAGTAACACTGAAGCTGAAGTTGAACAGTTTTATGAAGACCTACAAGACCTTTTAGAACACCCAAAAAAGATGTCCTTTTCATTATAGAGGACTGGAATGCAAAAGTAGGAAGTCAAGAAACACCTGGAGTAACAGGCAAATTTGGCCTTGGAGTACAGAATGAAGCAGGGCAAAGGTTAATAGAGTTTTGCCAAGAGAACGCACTGGTCATAGCAAACACCCTCTTCCAACAACACAAGAGAAGACTCTACATGTGAACATCACCAGATGGTCAACACTGAAATGAGACTGATTATATTCTTTGCAGCCAAAGATGGAGAAGCTCTATACTTCAGCAAAAACAAGACTGGGAGCTGACTGTGGCTCAGATCATGAGCTCCTTATTGCCAAATTCAGACTTAAATTGAAGAAAGTAGGGAAAACCACTAGACCATTCAGGTATGACCTAAATCAAATTCCTTACGATTATACAGTGGAAATGAGAAATAGACTTAAGGGACTAGATCTGATGGATGGAGTGTCTGATGAACTATGGACAGAGGTTTGTGACATTGTACAGGAGACAGGGATCAAGACCATCCCCATGGAAAAGAAATGCAAAAAAGCAAAATGGCTGTCTGGGGAGGCCTTACAAATAGCTCTGAAAAGAAGAGAAGCCAAAAGCAAAGGAGAAAAGAAAAGATACAAGCATGTGAATGCAGAGTTCCAAATAGCAAGGAGAGATAAGAAAGCCTTCTTCAGCGATCAATGCAAAGAAATAGAGGAAAACAATAGAATGGGAAAGACTAGAGATCTCTTCAAGAAAATTAGAGATACCAAGGGAACATTTCATGCAAAGATGGGCTCGATAAAGGACAGAAATGGTATGGACCTAACAGAAGCAGAAGATATTAAGAAGAGCTGGCAAGAATACACAAAACTGTACAAAAATGATCTTCACGACCCAGAAAATCACGATGGTGTGATCATTCATCTAGAGCCAGACATCCTGGAATGTGAAGTCAAATGGGCCTTAGAAACCATCACTACGAACAAAGCTAGTGGAGGTGATGGAATTCCAGTTGAGCTATTTCAAATCCTGAAAGATGATGCTGTGAAAGTGCTGCACTCAATATGCCAGCACATTTGGAAAACTCAGCAGTGGCCACAGGACTGGAAAAGGTCAGTTTTCATTCCAATCCCAAAGAAAGGCAATGCCAAAGAATGCTCAAACTACAACACAATTGTACTCATCTCACATGCTAGTAAAGTAATGCTCAAAATTCTCCAAGCCAGGCTTTAGCAATGTGAACTGTGAACTTCCTGATGTTCAAGCTGGTTTTAGAAATGGCAGAGGAACCAGAGATCAAATTACCAACATCTGCTGGATCATGGAAAAAAGAAAAGAGTTCCAGAAAAACATCTATTTCTGCTTTATTGACTATGCCAAAGCCTTTGACTGTGTGGATCACAATAAACTGTGGAAAATTCTTCAAGAGATGGGAATACCAGACCACCTGATCTGCCTCTTGAGAAACCTATATGCAGGTTAAGAAGCAACAGTTAGAACTGGACATGGAACAACAGACTGGTTCCAAATAGGAAAAGGAGTACGTCAAGGCTGTATATTGTCACCCTGCTTATTTAACTTATATGCAGAGTACATCATGAGAAACGCTGGGCTGGAAGAAGCACAACCTGGAATCAAGATTGCTGGGAGAAATATCAATAACCTCAGATATGCAGAGGACACCACCCTTATGGCAGAAAGTGAAGAAGAACTAAAGAGCCTCTTGATGAAAGTGAAAGAGGAGAGTGAAAAGGTTGGCTTAAAGCTCAACATTCCGAAAACTAAGATCATGGCATCTGGTCCCATCATTTCATGGGAAGTAGATGGGGAAACAGTGGAAGCAGTGTCAAACTTTATTTTTGGGGGCTCCAAAATCACTGCAGATGGTGATTGCAGCCATGAAATTAAAAGACACTTACTCCTTGGAAGGAAAGTTATGACCAACCTAGATAGCATATTCAAAAGCAGAGACATTACTTTGCCAACAAAGTTCTGTCTAGTCAAGGCTATGGTTTTTCCAGTGGTCATGTATGGATGTGAGAATTGGATTGTGAAGAAAGCTGAGTGCCGAAGAATTGATGCTTTTGAACTGTGGTGTTGGAGGAGACTCTTGAGAGTCCCTTGGACTGCAAGGAGATCCAACCAGTCCATTCTAAAGGAGATCAGTCCTGGGTGTCATTGGAAGGACTGATGGTAAAGCTGAAACTCCAATAATTTGGCCACCTCATGCGAAGAGTTGATTCATTGGAAAAGACCCTGATGGGGATGACAGAGGATGAAATAGCTGGATGGCATCATCAACTCGATGGACATGAGTTTGGGTGAACTCCGGGAGTTGATGATGGACAGGGAGGCCTGGTGTGCTGCAATTCATGGTGTTGCAAAGAGTCAGACAGGACTGAGTGACTGAACTTAACTGAAGGTCCGCCTAAGGGATTCCGCAGGTGGCTCAGTGATAAAATAATCTGCCTGCCAATGCAGGAGATGTCAGTGATCCCTGGATCAGGAAGATCCCCTGGAGAAGGATATGGCAACCTGCTCCAAAATTCTTGCCTGGGAAATCCCATGGGCAGAGGAGCCTGGCGGGCTACAGTCCATGGGGTCACAAAGTTGGGCATGACTAAGCATACACAAGGTCTGCCTAACTTGAAAGGCTATGCTCTTCCCTCCAGCACTTTGCTGAACTCTTGACTCCAAATTTTCCTACAACATGCTTCCCCAATGCCTGTGAAGACCCATCTGTAAAGAGAACTCAGTGTGAGCCTCACATGTGGCCTCACCACTACCATCGATAATAAAGACCAAAGAAAGCAAGCCCCTCCTTACCTTTCCCAGTCACATAATAGGCCCCCAGTTTGTAGCAGCTATCACTGTGTTTGTTCTCTTCACAGTTGAACTTCAACACCTTGGCAGCCTCATCAAAATTCTTCTGGATCCCTTCCAAATAGTCCACCAGCCGATAGCAACCTGTGAGGAAAGGGCAAAAGCTGTTGCTCAAGTCTGGGGGAGTGGGGAGGGTCCAGGTGTGGCAGGCCGGATGTGCCTTTTATTAGGACAAGCCTCTGTCCTCCTGAGGTGTGGCAAGGTGACTTCACCACAAAAAATGCATGTTCAGCCACTCCTACAAATGGCACTGTCTGCCCTCAGCCTGGGACTGACCAATGTATAAAGCGGGAAGACCTTGGCCCCTACAATGGCTCTACTACTCACCAGCCCTTCTATTCTCTGTCAACAAGGCCCAGAGATCCACTGGCTTCAGTGATGAAACTTTGCTAGCTTTGGAACTTTTCAGAAGTTCAGCATTTAAACAGTGAGAACCAAAAGGGTCAATAGGCCAGTCTTCATGGCAGCAAGAAGCAGTTCTTTGATGACTATATCTTAATCCTTGGTCAGGCTGGGTACATGAAGAAAGAGTTGAAATTGCAGCTACCAAGACTCCCTCTCCTTGGTAGTCTCTATTTCCAGCAAGCCTCTCCTTAACAACTCTCCCCTCTGTATCTTTTCTTCATCCACAATAACACCCATCTCTTGTTAACTTTCATTCAATGAATATTTGAGCATCTATCTGCAACAATATAGGAGACACTGCTTTAGTTGCTGGGAATATAGTCACCTGTCCTCCTAAAAGTTACAGCCTAGAGGAGGAAACACAATAAATAAATAGCTTAACAAGATGCATTCAAACCTTAATAAACACCATCAGTGAAATAAAACAGGATGATATGACAGTTTGCTGGGCATTTTGGGGGAAATGGTTAACACAGACCAGGTAATCAGGTAGGGTCTCACCGAGGATTTCAATGTATGAGCTGAGATGTGAATAACAAGAATGAACTAGCTATTTAAAGACAATGAAATGGGAAGGAGACAGAAAGACTCAGGCACAAGGAACAGTACATAAAAAGACTTAAAAGAGAGAATAAGCTTGACACAAATAAGGTATAATGTAGCTGGATCCAGGAGGGGCAGGAAAAGAGAAAAAGGCAGGGACCAATCAGAGGGCCTTACATTAGATAGGAAGAAACGGATTTTATTCCAAGTCAATGGCAAACCACTGGAAGGATTTATGAAGGGAAGTGATATGATTCAACTTGCATTTTTAAAACGTCACTCTAATAAACATGTCTGTATGTATCTGGATGAATATGGAGGAAGTCATGTGTGAGGGGACCCACTCCAACACTGATAATGACAAAAATGTGTTTCTTCTGTCATCTGAAAATCTAGTAAATAACATAATGAAATTAAAATTTAAGTATCAGTTTATGAGTAGAGAATAGATTTAAGGGAGTTAGGGTGCAAATGGAGAGTCAAGTTAGAAAGTCACTTCAGTAATCTGGCTGAGAAATGATGATTTTGAAGAGTACTACAGAACTAGCTATAGAAACTGCCTCCTTTCAGACTCTCTCAAGAGCAGCATCCTGCACTTCTTATATGCCCACCCACCCTTCCTTCACTGCTTAGTGTATCTCCAGGGTACAAAAACACATGCATGGCTCTCGACTGCCTACACAGTAACGGCTTTCAAATGCCTTACCCCAGCCTTCAAGATCTGACACACTGTGGCCCAAGGTCCATCCCTCCTCAATCTTATTTCTAACTACATTCTGACTTCAGTTTTCTGAAAGAGCATTTTCTTCACTCCCTCCATGTAATCAGCATTACTAGCCTATTCTTCCTGACCTCTTCCAGGAGTCTTCCCCAACCATTCTGCACCTCATGGATTCTTTTAAACCATCCTACTTCAGAGCAACTCTGTGTAGTTGGTCAGCTTGGAGCAAGGCTGCAAGCTATTAGAAGGCAGGGCCAATATCTTTTTTTTTTTTTTTTCTTTAAAAGTATGGGTACTTCCCTGGTGGTCCAGTGGCTAAGACTCCAAGCTCCCAAAACAGGGGGGCCCAGGCTGGATCCTTGGTCAGGGAACTAGATTCCAGATGTGACAACTAAGAGTTTGCATGCCACAACTAAGACCAGGTGCAGCCATATAAATAAATAAAAGGGGAAAAAAGGCACTAAGAAGAAAACCACCCAAAGGTACTGGCTGCTCTGGATGGCCCCTTCTGGACATCACCATCAACCCACAACTGAAGTCAACTCAATGTTCCCAGAACACACGGGGCACATTCATACCTCAGGGGCTTTTCACTAGCCCTTACCTCTGCCTGGCATGCACCTCTGCCTGGCATGCACCTCCCTTACTTTTTTCAACACTTTGTTCAAATGCTACCTTCTCAGTGATTCACCCTGACCACTCAATTTAAAGTTGCCCTCCTGAACGGCTGAGACCTCTCAGTTCTTTTTCCCACTGCACTTACTACCTTCTAACACACTACTTCATTTATTAGGTTTATTTTCCAATAACCCCCACGAGAATGTAAGCTCTACGAGGACAGAGCATTTTATCAGTTCCCTGATGTAGCCGTAGTCTCTCTGCTTCCAATGCCCTAGCGCTTCTCTTCCTTCTCGCCAGGCCTCCGGGCTCGGTGCGGCTCCCGCTGCGTGCCCCGCAAGCGCACGCACGCACACACACACACACACACCAGTCAGCGACCCACAGACACCCGCGTCCCCTTCCAGATCCCCTCAGAGGTCGCTCGCGTGACCCGTCAGTCCCCGTCCCCGAGGCCGGAGCCTCCACGTGTCCTTAAGGCCCTGCAGGCGGCTCTCACCGTCCGGGTCCTTCTCGCGGTAGCACTGGTAGTTGCACTCCACTTCCATGTTCTCCAGAAAGGACTTCACCTGTTCCTCGTCCTGAAAGTCCACCAAGCCGGCCATGGCTCTCGGTAGCCCAGTTAAAACCACCCCGCCGCTCCGACCCTGCCCGCGCCGCACGTCCTCCCGCCCCCACGGTCACGTGAGTCGGTGAAGGGGCGGGGCCTTGGAGGGGCGTGCCGCCAAGGTCCGCGCTCAGCCCTGCGCTGGGGAGGCGGAGCGTCCTGAGCTTTGGGCAGTCATTTGTCCTCAAGGTGTTGGTCTTTGGCGGTCCCAAGTTTTCCTCTGGTCAGCCCACACGTAAAGCCGGTAGCAGTCTTTCTGCTGCTGCTGCTGCTAAGTCGCTTCAGTCGTGTCCGACTGTGCGACCCCATAGACGGCAGCCCACCAGGCTCCCATCCCTGGGATTCTCCAGGCAAGAACACTGGAGTGGGTTGCCATTTCCTTCTCCAATGCATGAAAGTGAAAAGTGAAAGTGAAGTCACTCAGTCGTGTCCGACTCTTCGCGACCCCATGGACTGCAGCCTACCAGGCTCCTCCATCCCTGGGATTTTCCAGGCAAGAGTACTGGAGTGGGGTGCCATCGCCTTCTCCGAGTCTTTCTGCAGCACTTTATGTTTGTGCCAGCCCTGTGGTGGTTATGTTTCTCTGCCTGAGGTCATTTATCACATTCGTTAATTCGGTATTCCCTAAGCCTGCGTCACCAAGTGCTTGGTTTTAGTATTACAACAGCTGAGGGAGTATGGTTACTGCCTTTAAAGAACTTGCGGGTTAGCAAGAAGACCTTTGTATTTTGAGCACCTACTATGTTCCAGGTGTAGCTGGACAAACTAGTATTCATAAGTCAATACAAGCACAATGAAAGGACTGATACATCTCTATTTTCCTCCCAGACCTACCCACTGCTTCCAACATGAATGACCGAATGACCTAAGGAATGGATGGCTATGGAAGGTGATAACTAGAACACTGTAGCTGTACTGGTTGTAGTAATAAGACTGTTATAATAAGGCTGTTGTAGTAGTTATAATAAGACTGTTAATGCTTAAACAGTGCTGAACTTTGTTCCAGATTCTATTCTAAGAGCTTGATAAATAATTCTCCTTTAATTCTCATGGCACTCACTGTGACCTTGTGGTCACATTATTATCCTCATTTCGCCAATTAAGAAGAGGCATAGACAGGTTAAGCAACTTGTCCAAGGTCACACAGGAAGTGAGCGTTGCTGTGCCATAAATTTTTTTTTTTTAAACGAAAGAATGAGATACAAGAGGGACATGTCAAAGATATGGGAAAGAGGAGAGGAACTTCAGCAGGTTTTTTATTTTTCTCCTGCTCAGAATCATTGGTTTCATAAAGCCTAGACTGAACACTGTCCAAACATAGTTCCTATTCATCTTTGAGTCCCAGCCGATCCCTGTCTAGAGCCTTCAGTGAAGCTCAATCTGAGATTTCCCATCACCTATAGCTTTAATCTATCCCTAAAGCCATCAGAGAGTGGACTACTTCCGACTGCTTCCTTATTGAAGAGCAGCTTACTGCACATGGGAAATGTCTTTGAAATCCCAGTTTTGTTTTAAAAATTCATAGGATTTTTTTCTTTAAATTTGGCCACAGCAGGCAGAGTGTGGACTCTTAGTTCCCCAACCAGAGATCGAACTTGTGCTGCATGCACTGGGAGTCCAAAGTCTTAACCATTGGACTACCAAGGACGTCCCAATATGATTTTACATTCAATTCCATAATACATCATTCATAGCATAGCATATTCCAGTTGCTGTGCCACATTTACTACTGGTTTCTCAGACCCCTGATTACCTTCAAAGATCTCTCAGTACAGACATGTACTGACCTTTGACTGTGAGTTCACCTTCCTTCACCTGTCGTCCAAGGTCCTGCATAATCTGACCACAGCCTCACCTCCTGCCTGCCTTCCCCTATACCACACCCAGCTTTCTGTGCTCTGAATCCGTCCCAGGTTTGTGTCCCTATTACTATTGCTCCTGATGCTTTGACTACCCTTCTCAAATCAGAGAACTTCTCCTCTGTAAAGTCTCTGATGCAACAACCATACATTCCCAAAGTACATTTAGATGCTCCCACTTCAGTTTTCCATCCTACTTGGTTTATTCTGATATAATATAATAGGAGATGACTGGTATTGAGGGGCAGACAGATCTCAGTCAGAATCTATGTCCTATGTATACAAAATTGTGTCCTTGAGCTGGTTATATTTGTGAGCCTGATTCCTCCTCTTTAAATGCAGATCCCCTGTATGGCTGTCAGTAAAACTAAAATTTCATGTATGCAGTATGCTTAGCACAGTGCTTACCTCAGAATCGTCCTTGTTCTAGAAATGTTTGTTAAGTCCAAAAAGACATGAACGTCTGTGTCCCCCCACGTAATGTGAGCTCTGTGTCCCTTGGGCTGGTCACAGGACCAAAAATAGAGCAGAGCTTGGTGAGGGTGATGTAGATAACCAAAGTCAGGGATTAGGTCACAAGTATGTAATGTGCTGTGCTGTGCTTAGTCGCTCAGTCATGTCTGCCTCTTTGCGACCCAGTGACCGTAGCCCTCCAGGCTCTTCTGTCCATGGGATTCTCCAGGCAAGAATACTAGAGTGGTATGCCATGCCCTCCTCCAGGAGAGCTTCCCAACCCAAGGATTGAACCCAGGTCTCCCACATTGCAGGTGGATTCTTTAATGTCTGAGCCACCAGGGAAGCCCAAACATGTAACACTTTTCCCTTAATCTTATTTGCAGAGTTGAACTGCGTTGAAATGAGACAACCTGAGCAGCAGAGGGCGATAGACATTTGGGTAAAAGATGGAAGAAAGGCTGAGCCAAGTACGAAGTCATATTTTTAAAAGACTTTTAAGGTCATCAAAAGAGCAACCAGCTTCCTTTTTTCAGTCCTGTCCTTATGTATGTAGTTTTATTCCCCTCTAGTCTTATAAATGTTTGCATTTACTTTGAAAAATTATTTATTTTAATTATTCAAGTGATTCATGAATATGTGCTTACTGCAAGTTAATCTCATGTCTTCTACCTAAAAACCCTTTTTGATAAGCATAATATAGCTTGTAGATGGTTGCAGTGAAATTAAGTTGCTGAGAAGTTAAGTGATTTACCTTAAGACACACAGTGAGAGGACCAGGAGAAATCAGGCCTCTTCGAATCCTAGAAACCATCTCAGACCCTGTAGGAAAGAATTCAAGAGCATTATAGTGCTCACTTCCTGACTCTAAACTTAAATTCAACTAATAATATTAATTTTGAGTTTTCTTTTTATTATAATTAACATTTATGGCATGCTTATAATATCCCTGGTGGCTCAGACAGTAAAGAATCTGCCTGCAGTGTGGGAGACCTAGGTTTGATTCCTGGGTCAGGAAGATCCCCTGGAGAAGGAAACAGCACCCCACTCCAGTATTCTTGCCTGGAGAATCCCATGGACAGAGGAGCGTGGCGGGCTACAGTCCATGGGGTCGCAGGGTCGGACATGACTGAGCGACTAACACAACATGTTAGGCGCTTCACACATCCTATCTTATTTTTTTAATGTTCACAGATTTCCTTTTTTTAAAGTTAATTTTTATTGGAATATAGTTGCTTTACAATGTTGTGTTTATTACTACTGTATAGCAAAGTGAATCAGCTCTCAGATCAGATCAGATCAGTCGCTCAGTCGTGTCCGACTCTTTGCGACCCCATGAATCACAGCACGCCAGGCCTCCCTGTCCATCACCAACTCCCGGAGTTCACCCAGACTCATGTCCATCAAGTCAGTGATGCCATCCAGCCATCTCATCCTCTGTCATCCCCTTATCCTCCTGCCCCCAATCCCTCCCAGCATCAGAGTCTTTTCCAATGAGTCAACTCTTCGCATGAGGTGGCCAAAGTACTGGAGTTTCAGCTTTAGCATCATTCCTTCCAAAAAAATCCCAGGGCTGATCTCCTTCAGAATGGACTGGTTGGATCTCCTTGCAGTCCAAGGGACTCTCAAGAGTCTTCTCCAACACCACAGTTCAAAAGTATCAATTCTTCAGCGCTCAGCCTTCTTCACAGTCCAACTCTCACATCCATACATGACCACAGGAAAAACCACAGCCTTGACTAGACGGACCTTTGTTGGCAAAGGAATGTCTCTGCTTTTCAATATGCTGTCTAGGTTGGTCATAACTTTCCTTCCAAGGAGTAAGCGTCTTTTAATTTCATGGCTGCAGTCACCATCTGTAGTGATTTTGGAGCCCAAAAAAATAAAGTCTGACACTGTTTCCACTGTTTCCCCATCTATTTCCCATGAAGTGGTGGGACCGGATGCCATGATCTTCGTTTTCTGAATGTTGAGCTTTAAGCCAACTTTTTCACTCTCCACTTTCACTGTCATCAAGAGGCTTTTTAGTTCCTCTTCACTTTCTGCCATAAGGGTGGTGTCATCTGCATATCTGAGGTTATTGATATTTCTCCCGGCAATCTTGATTCCAGCTTGTGTTTCTTCCAGTCCAGCGTTTCTCATGATGTACTTTGCATATAAGTTAAATAAACAGAGTGACAATATACAGCCTTGACGAACTCCTTTTCCTATTTGGAACCAGTCTGTTGTTCCATGTCCAGTTCTAACTATTGCTTCCTGACCTGCATACAAATTTCACATATACATATATACCCTCTTTTTTGGGTTTCCTTCCCATTTAGGTCACCACAGAGCACTGAGTTCCCTGTGCTATATGATAGGTTCTCATTAAGTGCCAAAGAATTGATGCTTTTGAACTGTGGTGTTGGAGAAGACTCTTGAGAGTCCCTTGGACTGCAAGGAGATCCAACCAGTCCATTCTAAAGGAGATCAGTCCTGGGTGTTCATTGGAAGGACGGATGGTAAAGCTGAAACTCCAATACTTTTGCCACCTCATGCGAAGAGTTGACTCATTGGAAAAGACTCTCATTCTGGGAGGGATTGGGGGCAGGAGAAGAAGGGGACAACAGAGGATGAGATGGTTGAATGGCATCACCGACTCGATGGACATGAGTTTGAGTGAACTCCAGGAGTTGGTGATGGACAGGGAGGCCTGGTGTGCTGTGATTCATGGGGTCGCAAAGAGTTGGACACGACTGAGCAACTGCACTGAACTGAACTGAACTATCTATTTTATACATAGTACCAATAGCATATATATATATCAATCCCAATTTCCCAGATTTCCCACCACCCTCCTTTTCTTGTTGATATCCATATATTTGTTCTCTACATCAGCGTCTCTACTTTTGCTTTACAAATAAGATCACCTATACCATTTTTCTGGAATCCACATATTTGTGTTAATATATGGTATTTGTTTTTTCTCTTTCTGACTTATTTCACTCTGTATGACAGTCTCTAGGTCCATCCGCGTCTCTGCTAATAATCCAATTTCCTTTCTTTTTATAGCTGAGTATCTAATTTATTCTTTACAAAATTACACATCATTTGTTCAACAAACATTCCCTGGATGTTTAATAATAACTAGGGCCTAAGGTGGAGAAGGCAGTGGCACCCCACTCCAGTACTCTTGCCTGGAAAATCCCATGGATGGAGGAGCCTGGTAGGCTGCAGTCCATGAGGTCGCTAGGAGTCGGACACGACTGAGCAACTTCACTTTCACTTTTCACTTTCATGCATTGGAGAAGGAAATGGCAACCCACTCCAGTGTTCTTGTCTGGAGAATCCCAGGGACGGGGGAGCCTGGTGGGCTGCCGTCTATGGGGTCGCACAGAGTCGGACACAACTGAAGTGACTTAGCAGCAGCAGCAGGGCCTAAGGGGTGCAGAATTGAAGAAAGCAAGATTTCAACAAGAGCATACAACTTTTAGAAGATGAAAAGCATTTGTTAATAATTATATGCTGAAATGCTCCTCCTAATGATTAAAGGAAGGCAAAGTTAAAACAGTGGTATTTTTTAATCTTTAGATCAACAGAAATTGGCATCCTATATTTGTGAGGGTGCTGAGAAACGAGCATTCCCATACACTGCTGTTGGAAATAATAGATTGATACCTCCTCCGTAGATATTAATTTGGTAATATCTATTAACATTTAAAGTGTGCTTCTATATTTTTGGACAGTGGGAGAAAATATTTGCAAACTGTCTAACAGCTGAGTGACTAAGCACACAGCACATCCCACAATAGACTTGTATCCAGAATATATAGAGAGCACTCACAGCTCAACAATAAAAAGATAATTATTAAGAAATGGGCAATAGAAACTTACATGGTAGTCCAGTGGCTTAGAGTCCAGTTTCCCAATGCAGGGGGCCCAGTTTTAATCCCTGTTCAGGGAACTATTAATAGATCCCACATGCTGAAACTAAGCATTCCCATGCCAAATCTGGAAGATACCACATGCTGCAACTAAGACCCAGGGCAGACAAATAAATAAATACATTTTTTTAAAGAAAGAAAATAGGCAACATATTTGAGTACACATTTCACCAAAGACATTGGATGGGTAATGAGCACACAAAATAACACCCAGCACAGGGAAATGCAAATAAAAATCTACAATGACGTAATGCTATAAAATTACTAGAATGGCTATAATCAACAAGACCAGTATACCAACTGTTTATGAGGATATGAAAAAAGATTAGAACTCGTATACATTTCTGGTCAGAATGTAAAATGCTGCAGTCACTTTGTATTTTTGTTTATTTGAATCTTATCTTGTACTAAGGACACTTAAAATGAGATCTACCCTCTTAGCAAATTTTTGTATACAAATACATTATCATTGACTATAGGTACAATGTACAGTGTTGTACAGAAGATTTCCAAGAGCTTGTTAATCTTGTTTAAATCCAACTTTGTCCCCTAGGTTAGTAGCTCCCAGTTTTCCCTTCTTCCTAGCCCCTGGCAACCGCCATTCTTCTGTTCGAGTCTATGGATTTGACAATTTTAGATATGTCATGTAAGTGGAAATATGCAGTATTTGTCTTTCTATAACTAGTTCATTTCACTTAGCATAATGTCCTGAAGTGTCATCCATGTCGTAGCATATTGCAGAATTTCCTTCTTTATTAAGGCTGAGTAGTATCCCATGTATATTTATTTGTTGTTGTTTGGTCACTAAGCTGTGTCCTACTCTTTGTAACCCCATGGACTGTAGCCTGCCAGGCTCCTCTGTCCATGGGGTTTTCCAGGCAAGGATCTTGGAGTGGGTTGCCAATTCCTTCTCCAGGGGATCATATATATATCTATATATATATCCACTCACCTGTCAATGACATTTAGTTGTTTCCACATCTTAGTTAATTAATGTTGTGGAACCAAACTGAAATGAATCACTTATGTCAGGGAAAAAATGGAGATGGTCAATGCAAGCACATAAGGAAAATTTAACCTTATAGAAATTTACATCTCTCAGAAGTCAGCAGAATATGCCACCCAATCTTCAAACACCAAGTCTGTTCACACTATTTCTAGATTTTTTCCCCCCGACTCAGCTACCTTGGTCCAAATAAGGAAGACCACCAGACAACCAATTAGCTGAAAAAACCAAATAAGTTCCACATTTATTCCATAAAAATTCCTTCAGTTCAGTTCAGTTTAGTTGCTCAGTCGTGTCCGACTCTTTGCGACCACATGAATCACAGCACTCCAGGCCTCCCTATCCATCACCAACTCCCGGAGTTCACTCAAACTCACGTCCATCGAGTCAGTGATGCCATCCAGCTATCTCATCCTCTGTCATCCCCTTATCCTCCTGCCCCCAATCCCTCCCAGCATCAGAGTCTTTTCCAATGAGTCAACTCTTCGCATGAGGTGGCCAAAGTACTGGAGTTTCAGCTTTAGCACCAGTCCTTCCAAAGAAATCCCAGGGCTGATCTCCTTCAGAATGGACTGGTTGGATCTCCTTGCAGTCCAAGGGACTCTCAAGAGTCTTCTCCAACACCACAGTTCAAAAGCATCAATTCTTCAGCACTCAGCTTTCTTCACAGTCCAACTCTCACATCCATACCTGACCACAGGAAAAACCACAGCCTTGACTAGCCGGACCTTTGTTGGCAAAGGAATGTCTCTGCTTTTCAATATGCTGTCTAGGTTGCTCATAACTTTTCTTCCAAGGAGTAAGTGTCTTTTAATTTCATGGCTGCAGTCACCATCTGCAGTGATTATGGAGCCCAGAAAAATAAAGTCTGACACTGTTTCCACTGTTTCCCCATCTATTTCCCATGAAGTGGTGGGACCGGATGCCATGATCTTCGTTTTCTGAATGTTGAGCTTTAAGCCAACTTTTTCACTCTCCACTTTCACTTTCATCAAGAGGCTTTTGAGTTCCTCTTCACTTTCTGCCATAAGGGTGGTGTCATCTGCATATCTGAGGTGATTGATACTTCTCCTGGCAATCTTGATTCCATCTTGTGCTTCTTCCAGCCCAGCATTTCTCATGATGTACTCTGCATATAAGTTAAATAAACAGGGTGACAATATACAGCCTTGACGAACTCCTTTTCCTAATTGGAACCAGTCTGTTGTTCCATGTCCAGTTCTAACTGTTGCTTCCTGACCTGCATACAGATTTATCAAGAGGCAGATCAGGTGGTCTGGTATTCCCATCTGTTTCAGAATTTTCCACAGTTTATTGTGATCCACACAGTCAAAGGCTTTGGCATAGTCAATAAAGCAGAAATAGATGTTTTTCTGGAACTCTCTTGCTTTTTCCATGATCCAGTGGATGTTGGTAATTTGATCCCTGGTTCCTCTGCCTTTTCTAAAACCAGCTTGAACATCTGGAGGTTCACAGTTCACGTATTGCTGAAGCCTGGCTTGGAGAATTTTGAGCATTACTTTATTAGCATGTGAGATGAGTGCAATTGTGCAGTAGTTTGAGCATTCTTTGGCATTGCCTTTCTTTGGGATTGAAATGAAAACTGACCTTTTCCAGTCCTGTGGCCACTGCTGAGTTTTCCAAATGTGCTGGTATATTGAGTGCAGCACTTTCACAGCGTCATCTTTTAAGATTTGAAATAGCTCAACTGGAATTCCATCCCCTCCTGTGAGCAACTCAGAACTCATTGCTCCTTGTAGCCTGGAGTTTCCTGGCTTGCATGTTGAAAGCCTTGCAATTAACTCATCTTTCTGCTGATTTGTTTTCAGTATGTGGGGTTTGAATTTGTCAAAAACCAAATTCTGTGTATAGTGAAGCAATGCATATGGTGATGCTAATATTTCCTCAAGAGTCTGATTTCAGCTCTTTTGGATAAATGCCCAGGAGTGGGGACACTGGATTAAATGGTAATTTAATGTTTAAATTTTTGAGGAATCTCCATACTGTTTTCCACAGTAGCTGCACCATTTTGCATTCCCATAAACAGTGTGCAAGGAAAAAAGTGTGCGAGGATTCCAATTTCTCCATATCTTTGATATTGCTTGCTGTCCTGACAGGTGTAAGGTAGTATCTCATTGTGGTTCTTATTTGCATTTTCCTAATGATTAGACCTTTGAAACATCTTTTAATATGCCTGTCAACCATTTGCACATCTCATTTGGAGAAATGTCCATTCAAGTCCCTAGCTCATTTTTAGATCATGCTATTGCCAACATCCGCTAGATCATGGAAAAAGCAAGAGAGTTCCAGAAAAACATCTATTTCTGCTTTATTGACTATGCCAAAGCCTTTGACTGTGTGGATCACAATAAACTGTGGAAAATTCTTCAAGAGATGGGAATACCAGACCACCTGATCTGCCTCTTGATAAATCTGTATGCAGGTCAAGAAGCAACAGTTAGAACTGGACATGGAACAACAGACTGGTTCCAATTAGGAAAAGGAGTTCGTCAAGGCTGTATATTGTCACCCTGCTTCTTTAACTTCTATGCAGAGTTCATCATGAGAAACGCTGGACTGGAAGAAACACAAGCTGGAATCAAGATTGCCGGGAGAAATATTAATAACCTCAGGTATGCAGATGACACCACACTTATGGCAGAAAGTGAAGAGGAACTAAAAAGCCTCTTGATAAAAGTGAAAGTGGAGAGTGAAAAAGTTGGCTTAAAGCTCAACATTCAGAAAATGAAGATCATGGCATCCGGTCCTACCACTTCATGGGAAATAGATGGGGAAACAGTGGAAACAGTGTCAGACTTTATTTTCTGGGCTCCAAAATCACTGCAGATGGTGACTGCAGCCATGAAATTAATAGATGCTTACTCCTTGGAAGGGAAGTTATAACCAACCTAGATAGCATATTGAAAAGCAGAGACATTCCTTTGCCAACAAAGGTCCATCTAGTCAAGGCTATGGTTTTTCCTGTGGTCATGTATGAGTGGGAGAGTTGGACTGTGAAGAAGGCTGAGTGCCAAAAAATTGACACTTTTGAACTGTGGTGTTGGAGAAGACTCTTGAGAGTCCCTTGGACTGCAAGGAGATCCAACCAGTCCATTCTGAAGGAGATCAGCCCTGGGTGTTCTTTGGAAGGAATGATGCTAAAGCTGAAACTCCAGTACTTTGGCTACCTCATGCGAAGAGTTGACTCATTGGAAAAGACTCTGATGCTGGGAGGGATTGGGGGCAAGAGGAGAAGGGAATGACAGAGGATGAGATAGCTGGATGGCATCACTGACTCGATGGACGTGAGTTTGAGTGAACTCCGGGAGTTGGTGATAGACAGGGAGGCCTGGCGTGCTGTGATTCATGGGGTCGCAAAGAGTCCGACACCTGAGCGACTGATCTGATCTGATCTGATTAGTTTTCTGCTATTGAGATATAGGAGTTCCCCGCATATCTGGAAGATTAGCCCTTTATTGGATATCTGGTCTGCAAACATTCCCTCCCATTCCATAGATTGCTTTTTCATTAAGCTGACTTTTCTTTGCTGTGCAGATGCTTTTTGTTTTGATGTAGTTCTACATGTTTATTTCTGGTTTTGTTGCCTGTGCTTTTGGTGTTATTAAAATGTGCTTACAGGGAATTACCTGGTGGTGCAGTACTTTGAACTCAGCGCTTTCTCTGCCTGGCCCAGGAACTAAGAGCCCCCAAGCCATGTGGCTGGAAAAAAAAAATTGTTGTTATATTTTTAACCTGGAAATTCAACTTCCAAAAATGTATCCTACAGCAATTCTTATGTAAACAAAGAAATATTTACTGCAGTCTTTGTTGTTGCTGCTGCTGTTTTTGTAACAGAAGCAACACATATCCAAGAATAACAGCTTTAACTACAAGGTAGACATTTTAAAAAAAATGAAAGAGGTCTTTTCACACCAACTTTGAAAATGTTCAAATATATTGTTAAGTGAAAAAGAAAGTTGTGTAAATGACTTAATTTTTGTTTAAAAAATAACCTTCTGTATATTCATAGGAAAAAAAAAAAACCTGAGAGAAAACACACTGAACTGTTAATAGTTAACTATGGGCTGGGAAGAAGAGAGGGAGTAGTGCATTAGGAATGTACAGTATTTATATTACATTTTAATTTTTTTAATAGTCCTATATTACTTCTGTAAGCAGACAACAATACAAGAAATTTTAAGGGGATGATGTCTTTACTAGACATGTTCACTTTTATGGGTCATTTCAGAGGTTTCATACCCATTCTATAAACGAGTTCTGAGAAATAAAGTGATTTCAAGGTCACAGAGCCCACCAATTCTCCCCCAGAGGTCACTTGACAGTGAGCTGACAGGACCCGCCCGAGCAGAGAGACGGGACCAATCACGTTTGCTGTGAGGTCACTTTGAAGGCCTGGGATTGGTGCTAGTGTCTTAAGCAGAGCCGGCGGTCAGCAACCCGGGCAGCTGCGTGTGGCAGAAAGCTCCTGAGGGTGGCGGGAGGCCTGGGGGTTGGTCTTGGGGCACCAGCACCGTGCCTCAGCATCAGATGGGCTAGCCGTAGAGACAGCCTGCCTTTCTGGCTCTGGCCAGTCAGTCCCCCAAGCCCGTGCCCGCATAGTCTGCAGCCGTTCTCCCTGCATCTCTCCCACCGAGCACAGGGAAAGGCAGGTCTCAGCCCTGCTCAGACTCCTTTTCAGCAGCGGTGACTACACATCACAGTCTCCGTATGACCTGCCTGATCTGAAGCCAGCACAAGCGATCAGAGACACGCCTCAGGCAATCTCTGCTTCCCTGCCTATCCTTGAACCTCCTGCGGCTATGCTGCTGAGCTGGAAAGACCCCTGCTTTATAGAGAAAAGGAGGGAGGGAGGTCCAGAGAGAGGAAGGGGTTTGGCTCAGAGCACACAGTGAGTTAATGACAGAACCATGGACCCTTCCTTCAGGACAGCAAATTCGATGGTAACCTTTCCAACTTTATCTTCACCTCCTCCTAACAAACACCTTCATTCTTCTCTGTCTCTGACTTCCTCTGTGTCTCAAGCCCATAAAACATCTGAAGCAGCAAGTTTTATCAAGAATGATAAAGACTTTAGAATCCCACACTTCCTGTAAGACCTTGGACTTATCTGCCCTTATCTTCCTCTCTGCTGTGGGATATTGTTCTCTACTCTACCGTATGAGAATAAATCAGAAATTGGGAGGCAGTTTGTTATAGAGCAGTGGTTTTCAAAGTATGATCCCCTGGACCATCACCACTGAAATCACCCAGGAATTTGATAGAAATGAATACTTTCCGACCCTACAACAGATCTCCTGAATCAGAAACTTCAGGGCCCAGCAATCTATGTCTTAACAAATTCTCCAAGTGATTCTGATGCATGCTAAAGTTTGAGAACCACTAGTATACAAAGGGTAAAACTACTGGGTTTGGAGTCAATTATCAGTTCTTCTAAAAGTGTCTTCATTCTGCCCAGTACTATTTGGGAGTCCTCAGGCAAAGCATGTCACCTACATGCTCTTTAGTTCACTTACCTGTGAAATGGAGGTAATGGTTCTATCTACATAACAGTGTTGTTTATTCATTTGTTCAACATTTTTTTGAGTGAATACTATATGACAAAGGACTTCCCTGGTGGCTTAGAGGGTAAAGCATCTGCCTGCAATGCAGGAGACCCAGGTTCAATCCCTGGGTCGGGAAGATCCCCTGGAGAAGGAAATTTTATGACAATCACTCTTCTAGGTTCTACAGATACAACAGTGAACAAAACAGACAAAAATCTCTGACCTCATGTAATGTACATTCTAATGAGACTTGAGGATTAATTAATATAATTATGATCATGTATAATGCTTAGTATAACATGGGGACATATTAAGCATTCAGCAAGCAGAAGCTATTATAAATGATGGAAAAAGCACTTGGAAGGAGTGAAATGTTCTATTAGACTAAGTTGTGAACTAAG
This sequence comes from Bubalus kerabau, assembly GCF_029407905.1. NCBI lineage: Eukaryota > Metazoa > Chordata > Mammalia > Artiodactyla > Bovidae > Bubalus > Bubalus kerabau. Next base: position 94,176,995 of record NC_073629.1, on the reverse strand, counting down.
AAATGTATGATTCATGCCCATGTCATCAAAATCTTACATAGGACTTGGTGCTGAGTAGGGCTTGGTAAATATTTGATGAATATATGTACAAAAGTCAGGGATTAATGATCTCTCTCTCGTCTGACTGGCTTTCCTTTATAATCCTTTAGAGTTGACAGCTCACCAAAAAGCCACACCCTCCATAAACCTTCTTCTCTTCCTACATTTGTTTATTTCACTCGGTCCAGTTATTGAAAGATAATTTTCTCCACATTAACAGGTGTTATGGGTCTGAAATGTAGGTGTATGATAAATCTATATAGAGTGAATGAATGGATGCCAGAGAAGCATAGAAATATACTGGAAATAGCACTGAAATAGGAATCAGAAGACTTCAATTCTAATTCCTATTCTGCCTCTTCTATAGTGTTTGGTCTTTTTTTTTTTTTTTTTTATAGTGTTTGGTCTTAACTTAAATCTGTTTTCTTTTCAGATCCCCAGTCTCTTCATCTGTAACATGGAACTTACAATCCCAGCTCCACCACAATGCTGAGAGGAGACAGACTAACCTTGATACCTAAGTTTTAAGGACGTCTCACACAACCGTGAATGTGTGGTCTCCTTATCTTACTCCTCAAGAAGAATTGCTAAAAGCAGTAAAGGAGATAATGTATATCTCTTTGCAAACCTTAAAACACTGTAAAAACTAGATACTATTTCAAATCAAATAGTCTATAACCTATAGAATTTATAGTTTGGAAATATCTCCTTATCCTTGCAACTGAAAGGGTGATCTGCAGCGTTGGCACCACTTGAGATCTTCGTAGGAATGCAGACTCTTGAGCCCCACCCAAACCAACTAAACCAGAATCTTCATTTTAACAACACCTGCCGCTGGCTCAGTGGTAATCTGCCTGCAATGCAGGAGACTGCGGTTTGATCGCTGGGTTGGGAGGATCCCTTGGAGGAGGAAATGGCAACCCACTCTAGTATTCTTGCTGGGATAGTCCCGTGGAGAGAGGAGCCTGGCAGGTTTCAAGAGTCAGACACAGTTTATCGACTAAACCACCACCACCACCACCACTGTGATCTGCTGATTCAAATGCACAGTGAAGCTAGAAGCACTGCTGTAAATCAGGGGCTTCCCAGGTGGCTCAGTGGTAAAGAATCTGCCTGCCAATGCAAGAAGCTCAAGAGATGCAGGTTAGATCCCTGGGTTGGGAAGATCCCCTGGAGGAGGAAATGGCACCTTAATTCAGGATTCTTGCCTGGAAAATCCTATGAACAGGGATTGTAGGGTTTGTAGGGCTATAGTCCATGGGGTCGCAAAGAGTCAGACATGACTGAGCATGCACACGTGCTGTCAATCAGACTTACAGGACATAAGCATGGAAAAGATTTGAAGACCATCTTCAACTCTCTCATTTTACAGATGAGTAAGTACACTGGAGCCCTGCAATGAAAGGGACTTGTCTTTCGAAAAGGCAGATCTGTGTCACCCACACCTCACGTTGCAAGCCAGTGGTTCCACATTGCCCATATCCTTAGCTCAGCATCATCTGGCTGCTGCTGACTACTCCGTTGATACCTCCCCATACAGACTAGATAAACCAATCACTCTGACCCCTACTCCTCTGCTCTAAACTCTTTGGGATATTTTCTCTATGTGGGCTCCCCTTTCCGCTTCACTCCAGGCTCTTGCCACCAGCTCAGACTATGACAGCCCCCAGCTCTCATTTAGGACACTTATCTAACCTTTACGGTTGACAGTGGGCATGGTTAGCCAGTTGAGGTCTCCTCAGCCTCCTGGAGCACAGTGGTCATTATCTGTTCTTACATTACTTATTTTACCAGACTGTGAGCTCCTTAAGGATTGAAACCAGGGTTCAGGTCCCAACACAGAGTCAGGCACCTTGTAAGACCTCAGTTTATTCCAATGTGACTAATGTTCTCTAGCATGTCTTCCAGGTCCAACTTTGTACATTTTTCAACTGTGAAACCCTAGAGAGCAGGGACTTGATATTCCTTCTCTTTCCATCTCACTCAGGAGGCTCCATGTATCTGAGTACATAGGCACTGACTCAGCACCCAGGCTGACTCGTTCAGCTGTTGGTGACAGTAGGCATTCCCATGATGTGCCCCTCAGAGTGGTTCACTGCAGCGTGTTCAGGGACGTTCAAGTGACACAACATGTTGCAGCACCAAGGGTAGGGAAGGGATTAGCCTTCAGAATAAGTCATTTCAACTCTGGGCTGAGATCTAGTGCCTTGTAAAAATGCTCACAAGAAAAGGGAACCCTCCGACTGTGGTGGGAATATAAGTTGGTGCAGCCACTATGGAAAACAGAATACAGTTTCCTTAGAAAACTAAAAATAAAGTTTCCATATGATTCAGCAATCCCACTCCTAGGCATGTATCTAGTGAAAACTATAATTTAAAAAGATACATACACCCAAAACTTCATAGCAGTGCTATGTACAATATCCAAGACAGGGGAGCAACCTAAATGTCCATCTACAGATAAATGGATTAAAAAGATGCAGTATATTTACACAATGGAATATTACTCAGTCATAAAAAAGAACGAAATCTTGCCATTCGCAGCAAGATGGATGCCCCTGGAGATTATCATACTAAATGAAGTAAGTCAGAAAGAGAGACAAATACCATATGATATAACTTATATATGGAATCTAAAATACTACATAAATGAACGTATTTTTGAAACAGAAACAGACTGACAGACATAGAAAAACTTACGGTTTCTAAAACGGACAGGGGATGATAAAAGGATAAATTGGGAGTTTGGGATTAGAAGATACAAGCTATTATATATAAGATAGATAAACAACAAGGTCCTACGGTTTGGCACAGGGAACTATATTCAATATCTTCTAATAAATCATAATGGAAAAAGATACAAAAAAGAATATGTACATGTATGTATAACGAATCATTTTTCTGTATACTAGAAACTAACACCGGAGAAGGCAATGGCACCCCACTCCAGTACTCTTGCCTGGAAAATCCCATGGATGGAGGAGCCTGGTAGGCTGCAGTCCATGAGGTCGCTAAGAGTCGGACACTACTGGGTGACTTCACTTTCACTTTTCACTTTCATGCATTGGAGAAGGAAATGGCAACCCACTCCAGTGTTCTTGTCTGGAGAATCCCAGGGACGGGGGAGCCTGGTGGGCTGCCGTCTATTGGGGTCGCACAGCAGAAACTAACACATTATAAATAAACTATACTTCAATTTAAAAACTAAAATAAAAATTTAAATGTACAGAATAAAATTATGTACTTTGCAAACATTTTAAAAAGTGTTCACAAGATTTCAAGCTGTGTCCCAAAAGTCAATTCCTGAGGCCTCCTATCTCCATACAAGAACTGGTACAAGTAGGTGCTCAGTACATGTTGATGAATGAATAAACGATTGAATGGGTAAAGTGTTCTGGATTTCTAAATGTAACCAAATGCTTTCAAAAAAGCAGTTGTGGGAATTCCCTGGTGGTCCAGTGGTTAGGAGTCTGTAGTTTCACTTCTGAGGGCTTGGTTCAATCTCTGGTAGGGGAACTAAGATACCGCAAGCCAAATGGCTCCACCAAAAAAATAAAAAAAAAAGAGAGAGAGAGAGAAAGAAGCAGTTGTACAGGGAGAGAGTTATAACCAAATGTCACATAGCATTAAAGATAAAATGCTTAAGTTCTTTACCTTTGCCCACAAGCCCTGTGCAATCTGACCCAGCCTGCCTTGCCAGCTTTGTCTCTTCCCCTCCCATACATACAATTTTTGCCTCATCCCAAAAGATCTGTAGCCCCTAAACACGTCATCTGCTTCCATGGTCCAGTGCCTTCACACACATGTTTTCCTATACCTAGAGTCCTTTCTCTTCCCCTCTTAATTTAGGTAATTCTTACTTGTCTTTCAAAGACCTGGTTAAACCTGCTTAACCAGGGAAGCCTGGGAAAGCCTGCTCCTGGGAAGCCTGCTCTGACTGCACAGCTGGGCTAGATGCCTCTTTTGTGCTCTGGTAGGTGCCTAGCTCCTTTTCATGAGTACTGATCATATTCTTTTGCTGTTGTCTACCTACCCCCCCAAAGATTTGAGCACCTTGAGGACAGAGACTAGGTCTTATTTGTTTCTGTGTCCTCAGTGTCCAGTATATGACATGACAGAAAGGAGAGACATTTATTGGGCACATTATCCAGCAGTAAGAATGGAGAGTGAAAGAGTTTTCATTAGTCAGGACCTTTGTCACCTGTAGAATTCCACGCTTAAGAAGGGCTTTGCAGGGACTTCCCTCGTGGTCCAGTGGTTAAGAATCTGCCTTGCAGTGCAGAGGACACAGGTTTGATCCCTGGTTGGGGAACTTAGATCCTATATGCCCCGGGGCAACTACACCAGCATGCTGCGACTACTAAAGCCAGCATAATGCAGAACCCACGTGCCACAGCTAGAGAGTCCACACACCACAGTGAAAGATCCTGCATGACACAACGAAGATCCTGCATGTGGCAAATACACCCAACTTCGCCAAATAAACAAATATTAAAAAAAACAAGCAAACAAAAGACCCGAAGAGACCTCAACCTTAACTCCAAGTTTGTAAGTTAATTTAAGAGTACTTGTTTTAGTGGTAATGTTTGGCAGAAACCAACAAAACACTGTAAAGCAACTATTTTTCAATTAAAAATAAATTCAATTTTAAAAATGAGTATTTTTAAAAAAGAAGAGCTTTGCAAAGCCTCATTTAATATTTGTTGATGAATAAATTATTTACACACATATGAAAAGGGCTGGGGCAGCGACTAGTAAATGACAGGCAAGGACGCCTGGGGAAGCAGAATTTCACTACCACCACCACTATCAACCCTGCTGCAAGTCCACAGGAGATGAATGAGCAGGACACTGACAGATGACCCTCTACAGAAGGGCACCCTGGGGACAAGACCCCAATAGTCTGATTGGAATGACTATTCCAAACTAGCTGCCACTTTTTCCTTTCTCCTACCTGACCCTGACAGAGAGTTACACAAGAGTTAATGACAAGAAAATATCATCTGGATCAGTTACCAGACCTGAGAATCAAATCAGTTTTACAACCTAGGGAAATTCACTCCTCTAAGCTTCAGTTTCCTCATTGTAAGAAGAAATAGTAATATCTAGCTTGCAGAATTGGCAGGAGGATTTTATAATAATAGTTAATACTTATATAACATATATCATTGCAGGGAATCAGATCCCACATGCCACAGTGAAGACTGAAGATCCCGTATGCTGTGCAACTAAGACCTGGCACAGCCAAATACATAAATATTTTTCTAAAAAAGAAAGAAATGTCACATAACTTTTCCAAGATCATACAGCTGGAAAGTGTGGAGCAGGGAGTGAAACCCAAGCATATTGGTTTGTTCCAGAGCCTTTAATCTTAGCAAGATCTTAACAAGTACTATACTCTGTCTCTTAAGATAATTTTGTGAGAGTGAAGATGTCTGGCTCATAATAGTACATAAGAAACAATGACCATAAGTAAAGTAACCCATGACCTGAGATGGCATAAAATGGATTAATATTAAGAGGTACAATATTACCTTATTACTCTTTAAAAATGTCTTATCTTTAAACTATTACATAGTGTTTATGTACAAGTCACATAGTTTATGTAATAGTCACATAGTCTTGTGATTGGAAGACTATTTTCTGCTTGAACAATCTGGGCTATTTTAAGATGCCCTAAAGGTAAGCTGGCTTTGCCTTCTCCTGAGGAACTGAAACAAGTTCTTAGCACTTCAGCCAGAGAACTTTTGAGGGGCTTGAAGATCTCATGAAATTAATTCCTCCAGTCAGGCCCTGAAGACAGAGACAAATTGAATCCAGTCAGTGCTCTCAAGGAACTCACAACTAAATTGGGGAGACAAACAAAAGAGATCATCTCAATATAGCACTGTTATATTGTAGGGAAACTTGTAAAGGACATTTAAGTTAATTATGGACAGAGTGATCAGGGAAGACCTTTCAAGAGAAGGAGGCACATGAAGTCTAGTATCAAAGGGCAAGTGAGACATTTGAAGACACCAAGAAGGGTTTTCTTGGTAGAGGGAATTCTATGAACAAATGAATGGGGGCTTGAAATAGCACTGTATATTCCAAGAACTACAGTACTGCAGTTCACTATGGCTAGAACAGAGCAAGAGTCATGAAATGGTAGTGCCAGAGAGAGGCAGAGGCCAGACGGGGAAATGCCTCAGTTGTCAAATTAAGGGGTTTGGCCCTAATCTTACAGGTGATGCAGAGCCATTGACTCAAGTCCCCCCAAAAATATAATATGGTTTAAAAGATAATCTTGGTAGCAAAGGTGGGTTAAATTAGAGGTTTAAAACTATAGATAGCTTTTAAGCACATGAAAAGATACTCAATATCATTAGTCATTAGAGAAATGCAAATTAAAGCCGTAATGGATATCATCTCACACCCACTGGGATGCCCATAATAAAAAAAGATGAACAACAACAAGTGTTGGCAAGGATATGAAGAATTTCGAACCCTCATACGTTGCTGGTAGGATTTGAAAATGGTGCAGCTGCTTTGGAAAACTGTTTGGCATGTCATCAAAAGTTAAATATAGAGTTCCATATGACCCAGTAATTCTACTTTTAGTTATCTACTCAAGAGAAATGAAGACATACATTCACATAAAAACATTTACATGCAGTTTTATAGTAGCATTATTCATAATAGCCAAAAATGGAAACAATCCAAATATTCATCAGCTGATGAATAAACAGAATATGGTACATCCATATGGAATACATAATGGAATATTGTTCAGCCATGAAAGGGTATAAAGTCCTGATACATGCTACAACATAGATAAGCCTTGAAAACATAATGCTAAGAGGGAAAAGTCAAACACAAAGGGCCACATAGCATATAATTCCATTTATATGAAATACTCACAATAGCCAGGTTCATAGAGATATAGATTAGTGGTTGCCAGGGGCTGGGGGTAGGAAGGAATGAGGAGTGACTGCTATTGAGTACACCTGTATGTGTCGCTTCAGTTGTGTCCGACTCTTTGTGACCCTATGGACTATATAGCCTGCCAGTTCCTCTGCCCATGGGGTTCTCCAGGCAACCATACTGGAGTGGGGTGCCATGCCCTCCTCCAGGGGATCTTCCCAACCCAGGGATCTAACCTGCATCTCTTACATCTCCTGAATTGGCAGGAGGGGTCTTTGCCAGTAGTGCCACCCTGGTAGCTTTCCTATTGAGTACAGGTCTCTGGAATTAGTGGTGATGGTGGTACAAGATTTTGAGTATACTAAAACCCACTGATTTGCATTTAAAAAGTGTAAGTTTTATGACATGTGAATTATATATATAATAGAGACTGGTGGCAGAATGACAAGTGAGGTCACTGAAATGGCCTAAGCAGCAGACTTCAAACAGGGGAATCCATACCCTTGGAAGTTCATGAAGAATTTCTGGGGGCCACACAGGCATAAATAAATTCCATATCTCTAACTTTTATGTGTCCATTCTTTTCTAAAACTAATCTGCCTGATAATGTGTTTTTTATTTCTCCTCTTTCACAGTAATTTTTCTCTCATCTTCAAAGGAAAGATATGCCACTGATGAATCTTGACTATCACTATGCAAGTATTGAAGTGAAGTGAAAGTCACTCAGTTATGTGTGACTCTTTGTGACCCCAAGGACTATACAGTCCAAGAAATTCTCCAGGCCAGAATATTGGAGTGGGTAGCCTTTCCCTTCTCCAGGAGATCTTCCCAACCCAGGGATCGAACCCAGGTCTCCCACATCGCAAGCAGATTCTTTACCAGCTGAGCCACAAGGGAAGCCTAAGAATACTGGAGTGGATAACCTATCCCTTCTCCAGTGGATCTTCCTGACTCAGGAATTGAACCTGGGTCTCCTGCATTGCAGGTGGATTCTTTACCAACTGAGCTAACAGGGAAATTCCAATGAAAGTATCGCCCTGGGCTAAAAATGTCTGGACCATCACTGAAAGGATAATTTGAATGTTCTGGACTTTTGATGGACAGCAAAGCAAGAGTGTTCAGTAGGCAATGATTAAACTGATAATAAAAATGTAGATGTCAAATTAAAAATGTATGAGGAGGGCCATAGTGTCTCAAAATTCTTCTAAAGGGTACCAAAAGATAAAGTCTAGAATTAGCTTTACCTTAGGATCACCAGGTTGCTTAACGTTCAAAACTCTAGTTTTGTGGTACCTTCAGATAATGGAACATTATTTAGCACTAAAAGAAATGAGTCAGTAAGTCACAAAAAGACATGGAAGAAATGTAATACTTAGCACTTTCATCATGTAAAAGAAACCAACCTAAAAAGGCTACATATGCCATATGATTCTAACTATACAACATTCTGGAAAAGGCAAAACTGTGGAGACAGTAAAAAGATAAGTGGTCGTCAGGGTTAGGGAAAGAGAGGGATAAATAGAGCACAGAGGATTTTTAGGGCAGTGAAACGTCATACATCTAATTATATTTTGTCCAGATCTTTAAAAATAAACTCATTTTTGAGCTTCTGCTCCTGTGATAGAGAACACAAAAAGGGAAATAAGTTTTTAGGAAAGATAGGGAGTTAATCTTTGAGCCTGAGGTTATGAGATATCAGTGGGATATCCAAGCACAGTCTGCATTTGACATTAAATGTAGAGGCCTGGAGCTTGGGAGGAAGATTTAGAATAAAAATTTTGGACTCTTCGGAATAGAGAGCTGGCCCCTCTCCTTGCCTGCATGAAGCCATTGGAGAGTTTGTCACCATTCAGGAAAAGCATAGAGAGTACAAAGATAAAGAGACTGTGATGCACGGATAGGATGTTTTTAGACTTCACACATGAAGGAATTTTCAGTTTGGCAAGGTTCAGGGTGCAGCCATAGGGTGCAGGGTGTGGTCAGTCTAATGACGGATGTGGAAAGGGGAGTCATTAGAACTGAGGAAGTCAAAGAATAGGGAGGCCAGAGGGCAGTACGGGTCATTAAGGTGAATGTTGAAGTCACCCAAGTTACTGTAGGATTGTACCAGCCTAGTGGCTCTTTAACTTTAGTGTGGATCAGAATAAGTTGGAAGCCTTGACAAAACATAGATTTCTGGGCCCCATATCCAGAATTTCTGATTTAGTTTGTCTTGACGGCCCAAGAATTTGCATTTATAATAAGTTCCCAGATGAGGCTGATACTGGTGGTCTGGGGAAAACACTTGGACAATTACTGCAATAGAATGAGGACTGAGGACTGAGTCAGGTGTTAAGGTTTTCTGTGACTGTGTTTAGTTGGTGAGAGTAATGAAGAGGGAGCGATACGAATCCTAAACAATGAATTTAGAAAGTGGCCCTGACAGTTGGACACTTCACCTGATGGTCAGTTCTTTGTTCATCTTAGGTACATACTTCTCACTACCATCTATACCAGAAATTTAGGTTGCCTTCATCTTCCCTCTCTGGTTTAAACCTCTACCTCCCAGCACTTTGATTTCTTGTTGGAATAAAACAAAGGCATGGAATACATTTCACCTTGATGTTTGAATCAGAAATAGCTAGAAGCATCTTAACTCTGAAACCATCAACTGCAAGGGAAGAAAGAAGACTGAATTGTCAAACTGCTTTCTAACCCAGAGATTTCATTATGTGTTGGGAAGTAAAGAAAAGGAAAAGAAATCACTGCAGAGGCCATGTATAGATTAAGTGAGTAACAGCTGGCATATTTCTCAGACTAATGCTCTTTCTTACAAAAAATGTTTTGTGCCTTTATGCAAGTCTCTGAAACATATATTATAAGCCTTAAAAGTTAATTTTATCTATTCACATTAAAGATCAGAAAAATACAGGATGGACTCATAACTTCTAATAAGAGAGAATGGTAGCGAATTCCCTGGTGGTCCAGTGGTTAGGACTGTGCTTTCACTGCCAAGGGCTAGAGTTCAATCCCTGGTTGGGGAACTAAAATCCCACAAGCCTCATGGAGAGGCTAAAAAAAAAAGAGAGGGAGAGAGAGAAAATGTAATCTTACTGATTAGTCACATAAGAAAATTCACTTTAACTCATGTACCATGATATTTGTTGGAGCACTGTTTACAATAGCCAGGACCTGGAAGCAGCCTAAATGTCCATCAACAGATAAATGGATAAAGAATATGTGATATATATAAATAGATAATGAAATATTACTCAGCCATAAAAAGGAATGAAATTGGGTCATTTGTAGTGATGTGGATGGACCTAGAGTCTGTCATACCGAGCAAGTCAGAAAGAGAAAAGCAAATACTGTATACTAACCCATATATATGGAATCTGGAAAAATGGTACAGATGAACCTATCTGGAAGGCAGGAATAGAGACGCAGATGTAGGGAATGGATGTGTGGATACAGGGTGGGAAGGGGAGTGTGGGATGAATTGAGAGAGTAGTATTAACATATACACATCACCACGTGTAAAATAGCTAGCTAGTGGGAAGCTGCTGGACTGCAGAGGGAGCTCAGCTCCGTGCTCTGTGAGGGGTGGGTTGGGGAGGGTGAGAGGGAGGCTCAAGAGGGAGAGGGTATATGTATACACATAGCTGATTCACTTTGTCGTTCAGCAGAAACGAACACAACATTGTAAAACGATTATACTCCAATTAAAAAAAAAAATCTCACTTTACATTATTGTAGGTCTAGGTCGGAGGAATTTGTTTCCTTTCTGAACAAAACTCTCTGTTCATTGTTCCTTGTTAATTAAGACAAGACAAGAGGATACTTAACTGGTTTTTAATCCACATTTCTCTTCTCTGGAGATGTATTTCTGATTCCACAGTCAGAAGTTTTCACCAATTTCCCCACGAGCGCTTAGAGCCACGATGTAAAGAGGATTTCTCATATATTAATACACTCTAATTTTTCAGAGTGCCCTGGCCAATTAAATATCACCTACGCCTTGTCCACCCTGGAGGCATAGATATCTAGGGGAATCAAGTTTCTTGCTAGGTAAGTTCTGAACTACAATGTTAGAACTGGTAGAGGGGATTTGGGGGCCACCCTTCCAGGCCATTTAACCCTTAGGACATTTTATAAATGATTACTCTGAGCCCCAGAGAGAGGAAAGATTTGCGCAAGGCTTCAGCATCTCAGGGTTCCAAGGCTCCTTAAAAGTATCAAATCCCACCTCCCTAGTGTCTGGAAAGCAGCCCTTCTGATTCCTGGCATAGTGCTCCTGTCTCATCCTGAGGTATACTCGCGTCTCAGCAGTGCGGAGAGCTATAAAATCCTGCTGTTTTTCTACTCAAATCACTCTTATTTGCCTTCTAGCATCTTACAGAAGATACTAGGAAGGAGAGACTTCCCTGGTGGCTCAGCAGTAAAGAATCCACCTGCAATGCAGGAGACACAGGAGATGCAGTGTTGATCCCTGGGTGGAGAAGATCCCCTGGAGGAGGAAATGGCAACCCACTCTAGTATTCTTGCCTGGAGAATCCCATGGACAGAGGAGCCTGGTGGGCTACAGTCCATAGGGTCCCAAAGAGGTGGACACTACTGAAGCAACTTCATGCACACAAACACACTATGAAGGAAGGTTAGAGTGGGAGAGTGATTTTCCCAGTGCCTTTCTGGACTAGTATCATCAGCATCTCCTGGGAACATGCTAGTGGCACAAAATCTCGAGCCCTCACTCAGACCTAATGGATCAGAAATTCTGGGGGAGACACCTAGCAATCTGCTTTAACAGGTGCTCCAGTTGATTCTGATAGACACTAATATTTACAATGGATTATAGTCGAAAAACAATTTCACATTAGAAAGACCTCCTGTTCACCAGGTCCTTCCTATCCTAGAGAGAAATTCCAATTCTCTCCAAGGCAATGAGGTAGTGGAATTGATTGTGGGGTCAGCATTAGTTCTTACATGACTGACTTGAGTGGTTTCCTATCTCTGAGCCTGTGTTTTCTCATCTATCAAATGGAATAGTCACCTTTTTAACCAGCCCCAGGGAATTGTTGGGAGGCTTGAATGTGAAGCTTGCTGATAAACTGCTTTCTAAAACACTGCTGTGACTTTGTAAGAGATTGCTAGAGTTCATATTTGGATTGCTACTTTCAGCCTGAAAAAAAATCCCTTTGATACTGCCTAGCTCTACGCAGAGTAGCCAACCCAGTGACTAGGGTGGACCTCTGTTAATAGAGAGAATGCTTATCGGAAACTTCTGCTTGGGTTCTGATGAGTAGTTGGAATGGGGCTCAGCACCTCACGCTCAAGAGAAACCAGCTGAAATTTCATCATACTAAGTTTTCTTTCTCTCATATTAAACTGGTAAGGAGGATCTTGTGCTTATTTCTAACTGGAAGTCTTTTTCATTATCCAACTGCTGCTGCTAAGTCGCTTCAGTTGTGTCCGACTCTGTGCAACCCCATAGACGGAAGCCCACCAGGCTCCTCTGTCCCTGGGATGCTCCAGGCAAGAACACTGGAGTGGGTTGCCATTTCCTTCTCCAATGCATGAAAGTGAAAAGTGAAAGGGAAGTCGCTCAGTCGTGTCTGACTCTTAGTGACCCCATGGACTGCAGCCCACCAGGCTCCTCTGTCCATGGGATTTTCCAGGCAAGAGTACTGGAGTGGGGTGCCATTGCCTTCTCCGCATTATCCAACAGAGTAGTACAAAAGACAGTAGACCTTTAGAATGATTTTCTCCCTTAAAGCTTCAGGGCACTGAGTAGTAAAAAATAACACGAAATCTTGCCTTAGAAAAATAAGTGAGTTGTGTTGAAATTCTTATTCCTTTGCTTTTGTCTTTTCCCATTTAACTTTCTTGAACTGCTGACTTTCAGAATTAGGAGAAAATTGAACAATTATTAAATTTGTTTTAAAACTCATTATTAGAACTCCTATCTATTATATCCCCAACATCTTGTCTATCAGCCCCTTTGATGACCAAGAGTTTACTATGTCACAAATACACAGCCTATCCCATGTGAGATAGTTTTTGCTCTTAGAATGTTCTCTTATTTTTTGAGCTAAAAATCTACCTTGGAAAACTTCCTATTCTCTCTTTGCCTCCAGCTTTGCCTTCTAGAGCAAAGTGGAACAAATCGATATTCTCGTCATAATAATAATAATAACAACAGCTGTTTAAGAATAAAAGAATCTTCCACATTCTGTAAACAATTGATTTTCTAGAGAAATAAATTATCATAAACCTTGAATACCTTAGATTCAACCTTGACTATAGTTAGAGACCAAAGGCCACAAGCTTCAATAGCAGGAACTTTTAAAGGATACAAGTGTTTTTGAGAGGATGAAGCACTCACTGAATTAACCATTAACTTCTGTTTACATAGATAAGAGGAAAGAATAGTATATAATTGTATGCCATATATCATTGAATTTAAGTTAAATTTAAGTTGAATTCAGTTAGTCTGAATCTTTTCTCATAAAGTTGAATTTCTGTGTTTATAAAAGGAGCAGACTTTCCCAATAATATCAAAAGGTTTATTTTCATAGTTCTAAAGACTCTATAAATTACTCTTTATCATCCTGAGATTATGAGTTACTATAGGAAACTATGTTTGTTGTAAAGTATTATATTTGTTCACTTTAAGTCATAAACTCTGTTTGCCAAAGGAGGTTGATTATATTCGCCAAACATGATGAGTAACTATTAACCTGCTGCTGCTAAGTCGCTTCAGTCGTGTCCGACTCTGTGCAACCCCATGAACTGCAGCCTACTAGGCCCCTCCGTCCATGGGATTTTCCAGGCAAGAGTACTGGAGTGGGTTGCCATTGCCTTCTCCTAACTATTAATCTAGTTCTGATTAAATCAACAATAATAAAAGTATACAGAATCTCTTATAATAGGGACATTATAAAGTCATTCCTCGTGGTAAAAAATTGTTTTAATTGTAAAATGAATAAGCAGCTCCAAATCAGTTTTATTTATTTATTTTTAGAATAGGTAACACATCCTTATGATTAAAAAGTCAAAAGGCTAGTCTGTGAAGATCTTCTACCTGTCTCCTGCCATCTAGTTGTTTTCCCTAGCAGCAATCAGACAATCGATGATGTCTATTTCTGTTAAATTCTTCCAGGGATATTTTCTGCAAATATAAGCAATCATGAATACATATTACTACCCTCACTTCTTACAGCCACACTAGTATGCAATATACATTTTTAGCACTTTGCTTTTTCACTTAACAGTGGATCTTGAAGATTATTTGAAGAACTTTCTCGTTCTTTTTTATGGCTGCCGGGTAAGCTTTGTAGGAATATACTACTACTGTATTTAACCAGTGTATTAATAAACAGTGTATTAATGTTTATGAATAAACATTTGTTTCCAGTATTTTGCTATTACAAACAAAATTTGTACACATGCTTGAGTGTATGTGTAGATTAAATTTTTAAAAGTAGAGGGAATTCCCTGGCAGTCCACTAATTAGGGGACTTTCCCAGTGGCTCAGCAGTAAAGAATCTGCCTGCAATGCAGGAGATGTGGGTTTGATCCCTGGGTGGGGAAGGTCCCCTGGAGGAAGGCATGGCACTCCATATTTTTGCCTGGAGAATCCCATGGACAGAGCCTGGAGGGCTATGGTCCACTGGGTTGCAAAGAGGCGCACACTACTGTATCTACTGAGCACACACGCACGTTCCAGTAATTAGGACTCTGCACTTCCACTGCAGGGGTCACAGGTTGGATCCCTGGTGGGGGAAGTAAGACCCTGTATGCCGTGTCACCAAAAATAAATAACTAAAAATTTTAAAAAATTAATAATAAAAAAGTCCTTGTGACTTAAATATTCTGAACAATTTTTTTTAGAGGTAGAATTGCTGGGTCCAAGGGAATAGTAATTTAAAAATTTGATAAATACCCCCACCAAGGGACTTCCCTGGTGAACCCGTGGCTAACACTCCATGCTCCCAATGCAGGGGGCCCTGGTTCTATCCCTGGTTAAGGGAACTGGGTTCCACACGCTGCCACTAAAGATTCTGCATCTGCAACTGAGACTTGGAGTCACCAAACATATAAATAAATATTTTTAAAAAATACCACTACTGAACTGTCCTCCATAAAAATTGTTTGAATTTACACTCCCACCAACAAAATATGAGAGTACCTGTTAAAACCACCACTACCACCACCACACAGTCTTATGAGTCTTATAGATCCTTTTCAATCTGATAGGTGAAAAATAATATTTCAAAAACATTCTAATTTGCATTTTTCTTATCCTGGGCAAGAGTGAGCATTTAAGAACCATTGCTATTAATATCTCTTTTTCTGTGACTATTGGTTCACGTCTTTGCACTTTTTCCTCTTGGATTTTGGTTCTTATAGATTTAATCTTTTTATATAAATATGACAATCACCCATTTTCTTATGATACAAACTGCAAATACATATATATATATATTTATATATAGTCATTTTTATCTCACTCTTCTTATGGTGGTTTTTGCATTGCAAATAATTTTTATTTCCACATAGTTGTATTTATCCATCTTTTATAGCATCTACATTTTGTTTTGTACTTTAAAAGATATTCCTCACTTTGAGATTATAAAAACTGCCATGGTCCCTTCAAAAACATTTTGATTTCTTTTCTTACCTTTTTAAAATCGTTGATATATTTTAAGTTTCTCTTGAATAGGAGGTGTAGGTCCAAATTAAATTTTTCTAAATGGCTGTCCATTTATTGTAACACCAAAAATACTGCCGCTTTTTTTTTTTAAACTGACTTGAAATTTTACCTTTATCACACAAAATTATCAAGTATATTTGGATGTACTTTTGGACTTTCTCTTCTATTTCATTGAATAGTGGTCAATTGTGGCTCCATTCTTCGTTGATGGCAGAGTCCTGATTTTTTTATGGTGATTTTCCACCACTACCATTGGTTTCTTTTCTTTCTTTTTTAAAATCATTGATATATTTTAAATATATTTAAAATTGGGTCCTCAGGGAAGGTGATCTTCAGCTCGAACACAGACAATAAATCATTATTGGTCTAAGCTAATACTAGTGGCCTTTTTTCTTTTTAAAAATATTTATTAATTTACTTGGCTGCTCTGTCTTAGTTTCAGCATGCAGGATCTAGTTCCCCGACCAGGTATCGAATCCAGGCCCCCTGCACTGGGAGCTCGGAGTCTTATCCACTGGACCACCACGGAAGTCCCTCTATTTTCTATTTGTTGGTTTATGCATGGTCAGTAGACTTGAGAAGAACCATACTGAATGGCTACTAGGAATAATAAAAATCTATTAGACATACAAAGGGGGATGTTTACAAGTCGGCAGTTGGATGTGTAAGTCTGAGATTCAGAAAAGAGGTCTGGAAATGGAGGTGTACTTTGGGGGATTATCACTACTTAGATTGTATTTTTTTAAAATGTGATAGGATATGATTATCAAGGAGTGAGTATAAATGGAAAAGGTAAGAGGTCAAAGTATTGAGCCCTGGAACACTGCAGTATGTAGAGGTCAGAGAAACGTGGAGAGATGAAGAGCAGCCAGTAAGGCAGAAGAAGAACCAAGGGAATGGAGTGCCATGTGGGCAAGGAGGAGGAATTGATTAGCTAAGTCTACTGCTCTTGGCATGTAAAGTAACAATGACCATTGATTTTTGTGAGTAAATGGATGTCACTGGTGTCTCTTGACAAGAGCATTTCAGTGGGGTGGTGGAGGTGAAAGCTCAACTGTACAGGGTCCCATAAGGGATGGGAGAAAGGAAAGGGAGACAGTAGAGTACTGGCCAGCTTTGTGAGACATTTTGCTGTGAAAAAGAGCAGAGAAATGGGGTAATGGTTGGAGGGTCAAGCCCAGTCAAAGAGGGGTTTTGTTTTATTTTAAGATGGGAGAAATAAATTTGTTTTGGTATGTCAATGGGAAGGAAAAACCACGATGTCGATGAGGACAACTGCTGGATAGATGACTTGAAGACAGTGCAGCAGCAGCACAGCAGCACTGTCCTCCTCAAAGTGGGGTCTGTGCACTAGTCATGGCCCAAAAGCTGGTCACCAAGTTTGTGACAGAAATTGAGAGTAAATATTTAGAAACTTTTATAACAATTTGACAGAAATTTTATGTCTATCGGATCTAATAACAGCAACAAAACACTCTGACCTGGAGTGGCCAAATTTGTAGAGATAGAAAGTAACCTGGTGGTTGTGATGATCCGAGGTGAGGTGGAAATGAAGAGTTCTTGTTTAAAGAGTACAGAGTTTCGGTTTGGCAGGATGACAAGACCTCTGGAGGCAGATGATGGTTATGGTAGCACAATAATGTGAAGGTATTTAATGCCACTGAACTCTATACTTAAGAATGGTTGGGAGGGTTAAAAAAAACTTTATCTGGGCTTGCATTTTTGTATGTCTATTTTTAAAATTTAATTTTTCTAGCAATTAATTTTTATCACATTTTATAAAAATATAGGTTTATGGCTAATTGGGGGGGGGGGAAACAAGTCTTTTTGCACAGATAGTGCGAGAATAATTGAGGAGGGTTTGACCTTAGCTAAAAGGTAAATGCTGCTGCTAAGTCACTTCAGTTGTGTCCGACTCTGTGTGACCCCATAAACGGCAGTCCACCAGGCTCCCCCATCCCTGGGATTCTCCAGGCAAGAACACTGGAGTGGGTTGCCATTTCCTTCTCCAATGCAGGAAAGTGAAAAGTGAAAGTGAACTCACTCAGTCGTGTCCGACTCCTAGTGACCCCATGGACTGCAGCCCACCAGGCTCCTCTGTCCATGGGATTCTCCAGGCAAGAGTACTGGAGTGGGGTGCCATTAAGCAAAGGAAGGCAGAGTATAACAGCACAGTCAGGAGCATAGCAGAGGTATAGGTAGGTTGGAGGTCATGGCACTGGTGGGAACCTAGAGATGTTTTCTTTTGCTTGCTTCATTTTCACAGTAAATTGGAAATGAAATCATCAGGCAAGTGAGAAGCTTTGGAAGTTTCAAGAGAGATCTTTGACATGGTCACCCAGTGGGGAGGGGGAGTGATGGAACTGGATAAATGTAGTAGGAGAGCCAAGCATTAAGGGCTTATTTGACAATAATGATATAGGATTGTACGTGGAGGTCAGTCAGTATGATTTCAGATTTTTCTCTACTCTACCCCATTTTGCTGCAGGTTTAGGATTAAAGTTTCCTCAGGTGAGTACAAGGGACAGAAAGAATTAGAGAAATGAAGGTGAATATCTAGGAAAGATTTTCACAACGGACATAGAAGCTAAGCTGTTCATGAAGGGAAATGAGGATATAGGATAGTGTGAAGAACAGTGAAAAATGTATTAGGACAGTGGATTCTGAGTCTTGGTCGACTTGATCAATTTTGGAGCTGGTATTAGAAGTGAGCTAGAAAGGAAGGAGGTTGAGGTGGAAGAGTTGGTGATTAAAACTGAGATTATATTAATAGATTTCAGCACAAGCTGGAATCAAGATTGCAGGGAGAAATATCAATAATCTCAGATATGCAGATGACACCACCCTTATTGCAGAAAGCAAAGAAGAACTAAAGAGCCTCTTGATGAAAGTGAAAGAGGAGAGTGAAAAAGTTGGCTTAAAACTCAACATTCAGAAAACAAAGAGCATGGCATCTGGTTCCATCACTTCATGGCAAATAGATGGGGAAGCAATGGAAACAGTGACAGACTTTATTTTCTTGGGCTCCAAAATCACTGCAGATGGTGACTGCAGCCATGAAATTAAAAGACACTTGCTCTTTGGAAGAAAAGTTATGACCAACCTAGACAGCATATTAAAAAGCAGAGACATTAATTTGCTATCAAAGGTCCGTCTAGTCAAAGCTATGGTTTTTCCAATAGTCATGTATGGATATAAGAGCTGGACTATCAAGAAAGCTGAGCACTTAAGAACTGATGCTTTTGAACTGTGGTGTTGGACAAGACTCTTGAACGTCCCTTGGACGACAAAGGAGATCCAACCAGTCCATCCTAAAGGAAATCAGTCCTGAATAGTCATTGGAAAGACTGATGCTGAGGCTGAAACTCCAATACTTTGGCCACCTGAAGCGAAGAGCTGACGCATTTGAAAAGACCCTGATGCTGGGAAAGATTGAAGGCGGGAGGATGACATTGTTGGATGTGATCGTGGACTCAACGGACATGAGTTTGAGTAAACTCCGGGAGGCCTAGCGTGCTGCAGTTCACGGGGTCGCCAAGAGTGGGACAGGACTGAGCGACAGAACTGAACTGAACTACAGTTATTGGAAATAAGAACAAAAGTATGAGCAGGGAAATGAAAAGCTGAGGCAAGGGTCGTCCCTAGTGGAGAGAACCATGAGAAGTTAGGGCATTGGAGGTATAATCTAAAGTAACTGAAATGATCAAGAATTATGATAATGGTAATTAATGACAATGAGCCAGAAGCACAGCGATATGTAGGTTACCCAAACGAGTGACTGCTCTAGTCTCCTAACAGGAGTTTTATTTTTAAAGCTCTGGTTATTTGAGCAAGTACAGCTCCCTTAAAAGCCTGGGAGAGCGAAAAGCCACAGAACCGAAGCTGTGCAGGAGCTTTTGTCGGGACTCCTCCGCCGAGACTGCGCAGTGAGGGCGGAGGCGGGGCCAATCGTGGGCTCGCGGGCGAGGGCGGGGCCTTGGGGGCGGGGTCTGAGCTTCGGGTTGGGCTGCGGCTGCGGCTGCTGCACTTCCAGCTTCTGAGGCCAGGAGGCCGAGGCCTGGGCCCAGCCCGGAGCCGCCGCTCGTCGGAGCCTCCTGGAGCCCCCGCGCAGGCTCAGCCTGGGGGCGGGCTCAGGCCCGGCCCGCCGCGGAACCCAGGACAGAGGCTGCATGCCCGAGGACCAGGCCGGCGCAGCCATGGTGAGAGAGCGAGGCCTGCCTGAACCGCGGCCGCCCGCCACCCTGGCCCCCGCGCGCCTGCCCTCCCCAACTCTGATGCCCCGTCTGCTCCTGCCTTTACCTCCCTTTCTTGTTACCTACCCCTGACTGATCCGCTCCTTCTTCCCCTTGTGCCCAGGCCACCTGCTGGGGTAACACCCCCCCCTCCCCCCAACCTCCCTGCATCTCTCTCCACTCGGTGCCATTCCCCCTTTTTTTTAAATCACCCCCCAGTGACAGCCTCTTTAGCGTTCCCCTTTGCCTCCCCCTCCTCGTCCTTTAATCCGACCTTCCTTTTCTCCTCTATGGTTTTGCCTTGTTCTCTCTTTTGGGATCTCTACACCTTCCTTCGGTTTCTTCGCTCTTTTTTGCTCCTGCTCTTTGCTCTCGCTACTTGCCCCCTTTCATCATTTTATCTCCTCTCTGTATCCTTTCTCCCCTTCGTCCTCCACCATCCACATTTCCTTTCCGCCTTATTGGATGTCCTCTCTTCCGCGCTCTCACAGCTGTCCCCATTTCCTTCTACGGGATTCAAGGGTCTAAGCAGGAACAATTTGAGGGCGGTTGCTTCCCAGGAGCTGTTGGGCGGGCAGATAGGGAGCCGGAGGTTTTCTTCTTCCTCTTCTTTTTTGTCGAGGGAAGGGAGTAGATTGGAGAGAGCTTGCAAGCCTGATTACCTAATGTCTTTGCAAAAACTGATGATAATGTGTTTTGGAGCGGCGGAGTGAGACGTGGGATGCGGGCCGACATGCATACTATGTCCTTATGAGATATCTAGCTTTTTGATAGAAGTAACTTAAAATGTTTTAAATCGAATATTTATTTTGAGCATCTTTTAATGTGGAAGTATAGTTTGGGAAATTAAAAAATATTTATTTACAGGCTTTTTTGTTACTCAGAACAAATGGTTTGTTTTTGTTTGGAGACTGAGACCAGGGCATCTGGAGATGGAAAATCAGCTTGGCAGTCAGTTTGTGACAGTCTTCTTAGTACCTCTGGTATCTTCATTTGTTTTACCATCTCAGCTTTTAGTTGGGAGAGCCTTACATTTACAGATTTTCTCTCTCCTTCCTGTTTGAAGCTTCAGTGGGTCTTTCATTGAGTTGGGTTACACATGGTTTGCAGTTCATTTGATTAATCCGTTGCTCCAGCATATGCAGCAATCTAAATTTCGGTCTCTGGGAGGAATGAGACATTCTAATCAAAACAAAGTCCTGGTAATTATGTTCTCCTAGGAGGATAGTCAATTTCTGTTTTTGTCCCTGTTTTTTGAACAGTGGTTCAAAGTTACTTAATTTGTGAACTTTCTCTAACTCACTGACTCTGCATTTTTAGGTGGTCATTCTCCAGTGTCTGCCTGCACAACAACCTTTCACATTCACAACCCATCACACAGCTATTGTATGTTAATCTGTTTCTTCCCCTGAAATGTGAGTTCTACACAGTTACTCTACCTTACTCCCGTTATTCCCAGTGCCCAGGCCAAGTAGGTGCTTGAAATGATTTCACTTTATGGTCTCATTTTTCCTATCTGACAAATGTGATCTTGAACTGAAATTTGAGAAAACTAGTGGACTATTCAGAAAGAGTGAGTTTGAGATTCTTATTTTTGGTGCAGAAAGGAAATTTATTAAGATGTGACCTTTTCAGAATAAAGAGCTGGTCCCAACAAATACACCAAGTGGCTAGATTTTTGAAAGTATTAGCCTTCCCACAGAGAGTGAATGTATGAGTACAGAGAGAAGTTATAAACACCTTTTTGGGGGTTTAGGATCCAAGTGTTCCATTTGAGCTGGGCTTGAGGGTTCATATAGATCATTTTGGGTAGGGGAAGAAAGTTGTGAATGTGAATAGGATTCACATAATAAGGATGTATTGTAGGTAGTAGGATTACTT
The DNA here is from genome assembly GCF_029407905.1 of Bubalus kerabau. Lineage (NCBI taxonomy): Eukaryota > Metazoa > Chordata > Mammalia > Artiodactyla > Bovidae > Bubalus > Bubalus kerabau. Next base: position 94,155,248 of record NC_073629.1, on the reverse strand, counting down.
TTATGTGGCATGAAGAATGCAGGAATGAGGATGTGTAGTAGGAAATGAGACTAGAATTAGATATATTAGACATGGTTATGGTTTAGACTTTGTCTCCAACTAACTGGAGTTTTCCTTGTTGAAATACATACACACAGTGTAAAAGTATATGTATGGGAGAGTTGAAGAGAAGGCAAAATTTTAGCTTATTATGAGCTAAAAATTATTTGTAGAGGCTACTTAAAAAATTTCCTTGTGTAATAGGTGTAACAGGCACTCAATAAATAGAATCAAATATTATTATAAAGCTTTGTGTTTGATATTTTTCAAAATTTTCATTGTTAGGTTGTGTTTTGAATAGTTGATGTGTCTAAGACGAGTTCTCAGATTTTATCATGAATCAGAATTATCTGGAGGGCTTGTGGTCTGCCACTTCTAGAGTTTGATTTATTAGGTCTGGAGTAGGACCTGAGAGTTTGCATTTCTAACAAGTACCATGTCATGCTGGTGTTCCTGATCTAAAAGCCGTATTTTTGAGAACCACTGGTTTAAGATGTAGTCCTTTTTATTCATTTAACAGTTTTTGGACTGCCATTGACTGGTGACATTGAAGATATTGCAAGTAATAAAACGGATGTGGTCTCTGCTTTTTTGTGTTTTGTCTGTGGACAGTATAGCATCAAGCAAAAAGAGTAATTATAAATGTGAAGAGTGCTAAAAAAGGAAAAGTGGCAGGATCATGATATGGGAAAGTTAGGGATGGCTTCCCAGAGGGTCTTACTTTTAGGAGAAACCTAAGGGACTGAATGACAGGAGTTGAGTTGTGTTGCAGAAAACCTGTTTAGAAGGAATAGCATATGTGAATGACCTAGTACTGTCTCTTGCCTGCTTAACTGCATATCCTGGAGTTCTCAGCTCGAGAAAGTCAGGGAAACCCCAACTCCCCTGCCTACTCATCAAAACAAAACAAAAACACTGCGAAGTCACACATTTCCGTTATGTAAGTCTCTTTGATAGAATACACATCAATTGTAATTTTATATTTCTTGCTATGATTTTTCAGTTAATATCTGTCTCTGCCTTCAGACTATAAAAATCATTGATACAGAGTGACTTGACTAGCTTCTAAGGGCCAGGTGATGTTCTAGGCATTGTGGTTAAAGTGGTTTAAAAAAAAAAAAAGACAATAAATATATTATGAGAATAGTTGTAAATGCTAAGAAGAAATAAATCAGGGTAAGGTATAAAATTAAATATATTTGTGTGTGGAACTATTTCAAATGATATGGTTAGGCAGCAGCATTAATAGCTGCTATTTACTGAACATGACTGTGTATAAGACCTGTTTTGTGTCTCATATTGTGTCTTTAACACCTAAATAGCGCCTGATGTATAACATGTGCTTAATAAATATTTGTTGAATGGATGGCTGACTTTGGGAAGGATCAGAAAGTCAGGTAGACTTTGTTGAGAAAGACCATTTCAGTTGGAGTTTTACCTTTTGAGGGTTTATTGGATAAGAGTTTGAGAAGGAAAGCTATTCTTGGCAAAGGGACTAACTTGAACATAGAAGCTGAAACGAAGGAGGCATGTTGCATGTGGGGAAATGCCTGCCGATGGGTTCGTTCCCAGGTCCTGGAAGATCCTACATGCCGCAGAGCAGCTAAGCCCGTGCACCACAACTGTTAAGACTGTGCTCTAAAGCCCAGAAGCTGGAACACCGAAGCCCGCAAGCCCTAGAACCTGTGGTCTGCACAAGAGAAGCCACGGCAATGAGAAGCCTACGCACTGGCAACTAGAGAGTAGCCCCTGCTTGCTGCAACTAGAGAAAAATAAAAGCCCTTGCAGCAACAAAGACCCACATATTCAAAAATAAAAATTAATTAATTTTAAAAAATACATAAGAACTGACTTTTAACCTTAAATTAGGAATTCTAGCTTTTTTATACTTTAAAAATCAGTAGGTCCTTTTTTAAAAAATTTTTATTTGACTATAGTTGATTTACAATATTGTGTTAGTTTCTGCTGTACAGCAAAGTTAATCAGTTATACATACACATATATCCACTCTTTTCTAGATTCCTTTCCCATATAGTTCCCTGTGCTATACAGTAGGTCCTTATTAGTTAACTTTTTTATATAGTAGTGTGTATATGTCAATCCTAATCTCCTAATTTACCCCTCCCCCTTTCCCTGATGGTAACCATCAGATTGTTTTCAGTATCTGTGACTCTATTTCTGTTTTATAAAGAAGTTCATATATACCATTTTTTAAGATTACTTGAGTGCTATCATATGAAATGTCTTTCTCTATCTGACTTATTTCATTCAGTATGACAATCTCGAGGTCCAGCCATGTTGCTGCAAATGACATTATTTAGTTATTTTTTTATGGTTGAGTAATATTGCTTTGTATATGTATAATACATATTGTATGTGTATTGTACATATAAAGATATAAAAATATGTTCTTTATTCATCTGTCCATGGACACTTAGGTTGCTTCCAAGTTCTGGCTACTGTAAATAGCGCTGCTGTGAACATTGCGGTGCATGTACCTTTTTGAATTATAGTTTTCTCCAGATATATGCCAAAGATGAGATTGTTGGATTATATGGCAACACTATTTTTAGTTTTTTAAGGAACCTCCAGTCTGTTTTCTATGACTGCACCAATTTACATTCCCACCAACAGTGTAGGAGGGTTTTTCTTTTCTCCACACCCTTTCCACCATTTACTCTTTGTAGATTTTTTGATGATGGCTCTTCTGACTGGTGTGAGATGATGCCTCATTGTGGTTTTGATTTGCATTTCTCTAATAATTAGCGATGTTGAACATCTTTTCATGTGCTTTTTGGCCATCTGTGTGTCTTGTTTGGAGACATGTATGTTTAGATCTTCCATCTGTTTTTTGATTAGATTGTTTGATTTTTTTTTTTTAATATTGAGCTGCATGAGCTCTTTGTATATTTTGGAGGTTAATCCTTTGTCAGTTATTTTGTTTTGCTTTTGGTTTCCTTGGTTGTGCAAAAGCTTTTAAGTTTAATTAGGTCCTATTTGCTTATTTTTGTTTTGATTTTCATTACTCTGAGCGGTGGATAAGTAAAAATTAGTAGGTTTTTCTATTTTTTTCTAAATGACAAGATAAAAAGAATGCTTCCAGGCTGCTGCTTACAACTTGTCTCCACAAATAAAACATTGGAAGTATGGATATTGCAGTAGTGCTAGTCACTTGGTTGTGTCCAACTCTTTGCAACCCCATGGACTGTAGCCCTCCAGGCTCCTCTATCCATGAGATTCTCCAGGCAAGAATACTGGGATAGGTTGCCATTTCCTTCTCCAAGGAATCTGCCTGACCCAGGGATCAAACCTGGGTCTCCCGCATTGTAGACAGATTCTTTACCATCTGAGCCACCAGGAAGTATGGTTAGTTTACTTCTAATATTGAAAATCCAAACTGGATAGAATTATCATCACATTTCTTTTTTTAATACTTAAAAATACTGAGATATCTTGAGGTACCATTTAAGAGTCCTGATAAGATAAATGCACTCATTTACTCCTATTGTGTCATCACAACTTAGGTTTCCTGTCTTTCTTTCACCAACAGTTCATTATAAGAATAAAAATAATTTAAAATTCCTGTGTTGTTCAGTGTGTAACAATTGAGTGTCTGTAATATGATGAGCCAGTTTCCTAATTTCCACTAATTCACACATGTTCAGTAGATCAATTTTTGGATACTCTCAAACTATTCTGTTTTCAAATATTTTAAGAATATTTTAAGTAATTTTTTCATTATATAGTAAAAAACAATACACAAATCAGTGTCTATTTGTGCATAACTGAGTTACCTTGCTGTACAGCAGAGATTGGTACAACACTGTAAATCAACTATACGTCAATTAAATAAAACTTAAAAAAATACAAAGCAAAATATCAATGTTGAATTTAATGATTGAGTCATCCTTGAATTAGGAAATTTTGGCTGGAACACTACTTTTTTCATAGGTTCTAAAGCTAACCCTTAAAAACACACAACCAATAAGTAGCAGAAATAGTCATTATTTGCGGTGGAATAAAAGATATTTTTAATGCTAGTAATTAATAGAGGAAAATGTTAAGACAAAGTTCTTGAATGCTGGGACATTTATTTAGAGTGCATGATCTCACACATTTAGTGAGCACACAGTATCAGCTGATGTACTAATTAATCTTCACAATTCCATGCGGTTGATGATGTTTTCTCATGGCACAGTTAAGAAAACTGACTTAGAGAAATCAGGCAATTAAGGTCATATACCAAATAAGTGACTGAACAGGATTCAAGCATGGGTTTGTCTGACCCCTAAGTCTGTGCTATTTCAAACACCTTCCCTGGACTCTGAGATTTTCAGAATCTAAACTGAATTCAAGCATTTAAAATATTTGTCCTGTTGTTTCCATTTTAAAAGTAATTTAATATTGAGAGAAAATTGGTCAAAGAGTGTGTATAATTTTATGGTTCTTGATCTGTCTTGCCAAATCACTTTCTGTAGAGCATTTGTAGAGTGTCAGATGTTGGTGGCATTCTGTCTTTAGCATTTAGATACCTTTTTCATGTTGAAAAGCTTGAGACACATGACAGGAATATACTCTTAGAACACAATAATTAGGGGGGAAAGCCCCAGAGGCTGGTGGGAATCAGTATTCTAGTAGCATCTGTTGGGCATTGAAAGTGTACATTTCAAGATATTATTGCGTACAGAGCATACTTGGTATGCATGTACATTTGTGGATTCTTCATTGCACATAAGAAACCTAGAGTTTAGGGCCCACTGGTTTACAGTGGTCTTACAGGGCTGCTGCAGCCACACAGATTGTACTGCACAACACAGGTAGCTTCTGTACCTGTGGCCAGCAGTGGGTCTACAAATATCTGTATCCTGTGTACTTGGCAGCGTAAATCACATAGTAGGAGTCCAGCAAATAGTTCTGCGCAGTATACGAGGATTCTTAAGATCTTAATTCTTTAATGAGCTAATCATTTTATGAGAAAAAGTCCTTGCATTTTATGTTTAGTCATACTGAGCACACATACTGTTTATCATGCGTCTAGTTTTGCTTAGACTCTTCCTTTAGCCTGGAATGCTGTCTGCTTGACTAACTTTCAGGTTCCCTTTAAGCTCTCCCTCTGTGAAGCCTTCATTTACCCTCAGGTAGCCTTGGGCTTCTCCTTTTCTTATGCCTCCCTTGTACATTGTATGTGCTTTGGGTACGGAAATTACGGTATGGTGTTAGTATTTTTAATGAGGCTGGCTGTCTCTCCAGATTATGAACTTTCTGTGGGTAAGTACAGTATTGTGTTTTTTCAGCTTCATGTCTTAAACAGTTGGCATAATTCCTGAGACTGAAAGAATGTGTGTACTTTGTAGAGAATTGCATAAGGTGAATGTTTACTGAGATGTGAGTCATGAAAAAGGGGGAAATAGATGAACACTTTGTACAGGTCCTCTGAGGAGGGAAAAAGAGTTTTGATGGGTAAGAAATTTTGGATCAGATAGTTTCTCTTACTAGCATAAGTAGTAGTTTTGACTCGGGATAAACATTTCTTTCGAGAGTTCATCAGGAAGAGCTGGGGAAGAAACCAGATGATTTTGAGATGAATTGCAAAGCACTATCCCTTTGTATAAACATTTACAAATTATTTGTCTATAATTTGTGGAGGTACCCTTTCAAAAGAATAGAATATTTAAATATAGATAATAAAGAATCAGTTACTTGTAAATGTAGAGGGGTGGTTAAATTAAATATTTTGTTAACTCTATATAAAGATTTTTTTTTCTTTTTTCCGATCTCCAGTTCTCCCTTCTATGAACACTTTGCTTAGCTCTCAAAGCATCTTAATGCATGTTCAATGTCATAGTCTCCTTTTCTAAGGGCATTTAAAAAAAAGTCTCAGTGCTCTTAGTTATGTAATATCAGTTATTTTCTTTCCATAGGCCTTGTAACCTCTGGCAAGTCGTTTCACCTCGCTGTGCCTCCAATTTTAAATCTCTAAAGTGAAAAGGTTGTATTAAATCCTCTCTCTGTGACCTTTTACACCTGTTAAAAACTGTAGTAAGATCCTAGCATGTTAAAGGTAAATATTTTAGTACAGTAGGTACATTCTGTTACCTGTAGTGGCAGACTGCTTTAATAGGTTTTAATTTCGGGTGAACCTGAGCTCTTACCTCCATTAATATACTATCCAACTTTTCACAGCGGAAACCCTTCTTTCAATTATGTTAATATCTCCATAGTATGTTAGTATTTTAAAGGCATTTTCATACATATCCCATTTATTCCTCGGTGCCATTTTGTGAGGTAGTCAAGATAGAGGTTTAGCAGACAAGAAAACTGAGAAGTTAATTTCTTTACCTAAGGTCACACAGCTACTAAATAGCAGAGCTGGGACTGACTGCAAGCCCAGTGCTCTTTCCATTATTAACCCAGCTTCTCTGTTTACCATATTATATTTCAAAACTAATGCTAGTAGTTAAGAGGAAAATAATGCTAAAGAATCTCTTTGAATTAGTGATTGTTATGATCTGCTCGTCTGCTAAGTGACTGCTGACCTGAATTTTTGTATTGTTTCATGGAATAGCTTTATTACATGAGCTAAGATGGAAGGGAAGGGGATTTATTTACCTTTGCAAGCCTTGATCTTTTGTAGATAGAAATCTAGCTTCTTGCTCTTTAACACAGAGCCCTTTGCCGCACTGGCCAAGCCTTGAAGTGATACATGCAAGAAGGTTGCCTTTAGTTCATTTCAGTTCAGTCGCTCAGTCGTGTCTGACTCTTTGCAACCCAATGAACTGCAGCGTGCCAGGCCTCCCTGTCCATCACCAACTCCTGGAGTTTACCCAAACTCATGTTTGGTATTGAATCGGTGATGCCATCCAACCATCCCATCCCCTGTCGTCCCCTTCCCCTCCTGCCCTCAATCTTTCCCAGCATCAGGGTCTTTTCAAATGAGTTAGCTCTTCGCATCAGGTGGCCAAAGTATTGGAGTTTCAGCTTCAACATCAGTCCTTCCAATGAACACCCAGGACTGATCTCCTTTAGGATGGACTGATTGGATCTCCTTGCAGTCCAAGGGACTCTCAAGAGTCTTCTCCAACACCACAGTTCAAAAGCATCAATTCTTCGGTGCTCAGCTTTGTTTATAGTCCAACTCTCACATCCATACATGACTATTGGAAAAATCATAGCCTTGACTAGACAGACCTTTGTTGACAAAGTAATGTCTCTGCTTTTTAATATGCTGTCTAGGTTGGTCATACCTGCAACTTTATTTGGTGTCTAGGGATCTCTGAAGAGTAGTTGGTGGTTTTTGCTTATTTTTCTGGCCATACTGCATGGCATGTGGCCAGGGATCGAACCCATGTCCCTTGCAGTGGAAGCATGGAGTCCTAACCATTGGACTGCCAGTTGGTATTTTTTAAAAAAGAAAATAACTCCCCTCAGTCCATGCCAAATAATTGAAAATATCTGTACCCTTGAGTACAGTATACCTGTGCCTTTACTACTACCGCAAGGAGGGGAGAACTCCATAAACTAAAAAGAGATATCCCATGGAGTACTTCTAAAACAAGGAGTCAAAGATTGTTTCAATATCTTAAAGTGTCTTATATCCATGAAGTCAAATGACACTGTCTGCTTTTCAATCCCATTGTTTAATTTTATTGCTAGACTTGGGACTTAATATTTCTCTCTGAACATATGGTCTCTTTCTCTGGGGGCAAATAAATACTTTAAACACACCTAACAATAAATTTGTGTTGACTGTTCATTTATTCATTCAATAAACATTTAGTGCCTATCTGTTAGACATTCTTGTTGGCTCTGGGAATATAGCAGTGAACAAAACATAGTGTTCGTTTTATGGAGTTTACATTGTATAGTAATAGCTAACAATTATTGAGCATTTATGGCTCCCTTGGTGGCTCAGATGGTAATGAATCTGCCTGCAGTGTGGGAGACCCAGGTTCGATCCCTGGGTCGAGAAGATCCCCTGGAGAAGGAAATGGCAGCCCACCAGTATTCTTGCCTGGAGCATTTCATGGACAGAGGATCCTGGCAGGCTACATGGGATCACATGGGATCCCATGGGATCACAAAGAATTGGACACGACTGATTGACTAACACATACACATACACACTGAGCATTTAATATATGCCAGAACTTGATGCTTTTGAACTGTGGTGTTGGAGAAGACTCTTGAAAAGTTCCTTGGACTGCAAGGAGATCCAACCAGTCCATCCTAAAGGAGATCAGTCCTGGGTGTTCATTGGAGGGACTGATGTTGAAGCTGAAACTCCAATACCTGGGCCACCTCATGAGGAGAGCTGACTCATTTGAAAAGACCCTGATGCTGGGAGGGATTGAGGGCAGGAGGAGAAGGGGACGACAGAGGATGAGATGGCTGGATGGCATCACCGACACAATGGACATGGGTTTGGGTGGACTCTGGGAGGTGGTGATGGACAGGGAGGCCTGGTGTGCTGTGGTTCATGGGGTCGCAGAGAATCGGACACAACTGAGCAACTAAACTGAACTGAGTCACTGTTCTAAGTGTCTTACACCTAAAATTTATTTATGGCAACAATCCTGTGATGTAGGTACTGTTATTGTGTGCTTTTATAGATCAGGAAACTGAGGTACAGGGAGATTAAGTACTCATGCCTAAAGTTACATCGTTTTGTAAGTGGTAGAGCTGGCATTTTAATCCAGGCAGGCTGACTTCCAAACCCACACTTTTCACCACAGTATTTATTACATAGTCCTTCAGAGAGACGTCAGTAAAACATTTATTTCTAATACTGAAATTGTCAAGTTTGTGATCTTTGTAGTCACCTGGTTATTGGTCCAGTCTTTAGGAAAAAATCATCTGGGGATGTGGAAAAAACCAGTATCAGAGCCTTTGCCTTCTATTGGAGGGTGTGTTAGTCCTAGGAACTTTTCAGGTAGGAGGTAAGATCTTGAATCTGATTCATGAATCATAACCGAGACAACTGCATAAAGCCAGGACCCTGACACCTGACATCACGCCATCGGTGAAAACATAGACTAAAAAATATCCGCCTCATGGTTAGGGAAACAGAGGAGCTTACTTGTCTTGACATGGTCTCTGGATGGGAATAGTCTCTCTCAAGAATTTACAGTCATGAACTTTCTGCCTTATGTGCCTGAAACTTGAACTCATATAACTTATGCAAGATCATGGTATTAAGTCGGAAGGGAACATTTACTGAGTAATTACTCTGCCAGACATTGTGCTGGGGGCTTTAAAAACAGTTTCTCACTTCATCCTGACAATAGCACCATGAGATAAATACTAATATTATCCCCATTCTGCAAAGGATAGGACAGAGGATCAGAAAAGCTAAATAATTTGCAGTGTAACACTACTGAATTCAAATCAAGGTCGAGTATTCTTCCTGTTAAGCACAGGGTCTCTGGAAACATCATTTCATTTTTGTGCCTCAGCTTCCTTAACTGTGAAATGAAATTTGTAATATTTTTCCTTTTACTTCATAAGGTTATTATAGGTATCAAATGATAATAAAGGATGTGATTTTGATTTTTTTTACTGTTAGATACTGTTCCTGGTATCATCTTATATTTTTCCTTTTAATTAACTAATCAAAAGAGAGACCTCATTATTTAATAGTTTTGAAATCCACAAGGTCTGTCTTGAGGAATTAAGGCAGTCTTACTATTTTTTTGTATCAGATGTTTCCTGAAGTAGTTTCTTGAGAAATATATTAATTTCTCAAGTAACTACTAATTCATGTCATCTAGTAACTTACTAATTCATTCAACAAATAAGTTATCTGATGCATTTTTTGGGACTTTAGGCCCTAAGTATAAAGGATGCCTGATCGATGAGGACTTCATTTTTTATCACTCCAGCAACAGTGGAAGCCCCAGTCTCCTCCTGCAGTAGACTACAGTTGCAATATGTAGTCAATCCCCAGTGTCCCCCACCTCCCCACTTGCTAGACATGGGTAGACCACTGCTCAGAAAGCTGAAATGCTTCTTTGCCCTGACCCTGGTGACATAGTAACCGAGTGAAGCTTTTACATATAGAAAACAAACCAACCAACAAATTATATAACTAAGTCATGGGAAAGTGACTGAGTATGCCTCTAGCTGAATATTGCATAGATGACTAAATACATCAAGAATGGAGAATATAAGGAAGAAAATTTAAAAAATTAGGAAGATTAAAAGAAAGCCATGAGAAGATTAGGAAGAGCTAATGAGTATCAGCATGTGATTCCTCAAAGACTCCTTAGGAAGAAGTCTGTTCTTCTGTATGATACTTAGAAGTGTTGCCAATCTCCTACTACATATGTACAAATGTAGCTTATTGTAATTCCCGTAATTGGGAAAGGAGATTTGTAATCAGTGCTTCAGCATTGTTGTATTGAGATGATGGTATTTTTTTTTATTGTTACTAGTTTTGTGTCTTAATTGTAAATTATCATTGACTTAATCTAGTGTGTGGTTATGTATATATTTGTACTAAAAGAACTTTTGACATAAAAATTTCCAGATTTAGACTTTGACAGTGTTTTGTAACTTGAATAGGAAACATCCATTTTTCTTGGTGAAGCAAATGTCGGTAAAATTCCCTTGTAGTGATATTGTTAATATGGTTTTGCGTTGGAACTTGAGAACCAGGAGGGATGGATAGGCTATGAGGTTTTTTTGCCCCACTTATGTGGATCTTAGACAAAAATCATTTGAGAACTACTAACTTGCCTTGAATTCGTAGTCTTGAGAGGGAGACGGCCATCTAAACAAGTAAAACTTATACAGTGGATAATTGTAATAGAACTGTATAGAGAATGTCATGTGATTATATCAGTTGTATTTTGGGATATGAGGAACAGCTTCATGGAGCAGTGGACATGTGTCCTGGCTCTTGTAGTGTTGGTAGGAATTTGATAGATGAGAGGAAGAGAAGGGTATTCTCAGGAGAGAGGACAGCATGTATTAAGAAAGGTAGGCATGACCGACTACCACTGGTGACATTTCTTCTCTGAACCTCAGCTTCTTCAACAAAGATAATCTCTTTTCTCCTTACTTCATAGAATCATAATAATGATTGTTTTCAAAAGACTTAGTATTTATTTATGTATTTAAAATTATTTTTGATTGCACTGGGTCTTCGTTGTTGCACACAGGCTTTGTCTAGTCTTGGTGAGCAGGGGTCACTCTCTAGTTGCAGCATGCGGGCTTTTCATTGCAGTGGCTTCTCTTGTTGCAGAGCACTGGCTGTAGGTGCTCAGGGGCTCAGTAATTGTGGCTCATGGGCTCTAGAGCACAAGCTTGGTAGTTGTGGCACATGGATTTAGTTGCCCTGCAGCATGTGGGATTGTCCCAGAATAGGGATTGACTGGTGTCCTGTGCATCGCAAGGTAGATTCTTAACCACTGGACCACCACTGGACTAGTGAAAACACTTTATAGATCGAAGAGTTAGACAGCTGTTAGATGATGAAGGTGTGGACCTACATCTTGGCTCTTGTAGCGCGAGCTGTTAGTCTCATTATTACTTTTTTTTCCTTTTCCTCATTTGAAAGCCTTCTGTGTCTCCAGGGAGGCCTGGCGTGCGTGGGGTCGCAGAGTCAGACATGACTGAGCGACTGAACTGAGCTGAACTGTATCTCCCCTAGGTAGTGTCATCTCAAGACCTCTCTTAACCTCCTTTCAGTGCAGTTGTTCTTTATTTTTGTTGTTCTTTTCTTTTGTTGTTCCTTCAAGGTTCTGGTTTGTGGCATCTAAAGACAGGAGCAGAAGAGAAGATACATGTTTATATACCTAGCTTTAATAGCAGGAAAAATTCTTTGTTTATGTATAACTATTTAAGCTATGATCCATGTCATTTAGCCTCAGAGCAGTGTCATAATCTATGGAATATAACCCTTCAGCCAAAAAGTCATTTAGTAATAACTCAGAGTCCTTATTTGCAAAATTTCTGGACACCTGAAATAGAACAGAGTTCACAGATATATTTCTTAAAATTTCTTTTTTATTTCCTATTTACTTCCCTTTATCTACATCATAACTGTCCCCCTGCCTTTCCCCTGAAACCCTTCTCAAGATGCCCTTTCCAACCCAGTCGATCACTGTTAGTTAGATGGTAAAACCTCAGAAATGTAAGACTGCATAGGGAAAGGGTGTAGGAGCAGTGGTGAGAAGTTACATTATGACCAATTTTGGAAAAATAAAAATGTGTGTGTACATGTGTATGACTTTCCCTGGTAGCTCAGCTGGTAAAGAATCTGTCTGTAATGCAGGAAGCCCCGGTTTGATTCCAGGGTCCAGAAGATCCCCTGGAGAAGGGATAGGTTACCTACTCCAGTATTCTTGGGCTTCCTTGGTGGCTCAGAAACCACCTGCAATTCGGGAGACCTGGGTTTGATCCCTGGGTTGGAAAGATCCCCTGGAGGAGGCCATGGCAACCCGCTCTATATTCTTGTCTGGAGAATCCCCTATTGACAGAGGAGCCTGGTGGGCTGCAGTCCATGGGGTCTCAAAGAGTCGGACATGACTGAGCGACTAAGCACAGCACAGCATGTATATTTTCATTCATAATTAATATAATTTTAATTATATGTATGCTGCTGCTACTGCTAAGTTGCTTCAGTCGTGTCTGACTCTGTGCGGCCCCATAGTCGGAAGCCCACCAGGCTCCCCCGTCTTTGGGATTCTCCAGGCAAGAACACTGGAGTGGGTTGCCATTTCCTTCTCCAATGTATGAAAGTGAAAAGTGAAAGGGAAGTTGCTCAGTCGTGTCCGACTCTTAGCGACCCCATGGTTACAGCCTACCAGGCTCCTCCATCCATGGGATTTTCCAGGCAAGAGTACTGTAATTAAATATAAAAGGTCTATTATAAAGTCTAATATAAAAGTCTATTCTTACTAGTTTGAATACATATATTGAAAAGTATGACTATCATTGATAAAATAGACACTGATTTTTGGTTATTTTGAAATATTTGAAAAGCACAAATGTGAACACAGCTCTTTTTTTTCAACATTTTCACAAGTTTTTGCTTTTTTTTCCTGTTATTTTTAATAACTGATACTTTTAAGGACTTCCCTCATGGTCCAGTGACTAAGACTCTGTGCTCCCAAAGCAGGGGACTAGGTTCGATGCCTGGTCAGGGAACTAGATCCCACATGTTGCAACTAAAACCCAGTCTAGTAAAATAAATAAATAAAAATAAATCTTATTTTTTAAAAAATAATAATTTGATACATTTAGTAGACCATAGAAAACATTTATGTAAGCCATGAAACATGGTAAACAAACGTCTAAAAACCAGCATCCAACGTAAGAAATAGAGGAAAACCACTGCCAGTTTTTCCTCTGTGTGCCCCATTCTTCTATGCTACTTCCACCCACCCCCACTGTCCTTTTTAATTTTAAATCTTTCCCTTGCTCTTCTCTGTAGGTTTACTATAACATATTGTTTAGTTTAGAAGTAGCTATATAATCTTCTGAAATTTGCTCAGTCATGTCCGACTCTTTGCGACCCCATGGACTATACAGTCCATGGAATTCTCCAGGTCAGAATACTGGAGTGGATAGCCATTCCCTTCTCCAGGGGATCTTCCCAACCCAGGGATCAAACCCAGGTCTCTTGCATTGCAGGCTGATTCTTTACCAGCTGAGCCACAAGGGAATCCTAATCCTATGCCTGTATAGATGTTTAGTTGAACTCTTGCTGCATATACAGTTTTTGTTTAGCTTAGATTAACTTTATTCTTAGCATTTTACTGTCTTTAACCAACAAGGATCTATTGTGTAGCACATGGAACTCTGTGTTATGTGCCAGCCTGGATGGGAAGGGGGTTGGGGGGAGAATGGATACATGTATATGTATGTCCCTTAGCTCTTCACCTGAACTACCACAATATTGTTAATTGGCTATATCCAAATACAAAGTAAAAAGTTTGAAGTTTGAAAAAAAAAACCAAAAACAGAAAAACTTAGCCCAAGCAAACTCAAAGGTATTTGATTATAGCTCAAGAAAACTTGAATTCTGAACAAAAATTATTACTCTACTACTGGAGAAATTCATTTAAGAATTCACATAACACATATCTAAGTAAACTTTTTTCCCAGAAATGAAGTTTAGAGACAAAAAATAGTTTTGACATTGTATCCTTCTCACACATATACATAACTGAAATTGAATAACTTTTCTCTGTTTCATCATTTCAGAATAAAATGTGAAAAAGATACTTTGAAGACTGGGTTCCAGAGTTATTCATAAACATATTATTATGTAATTATCTATATAGTTGATATACCATAATTTGCTTGCCATTTCCCATTTTAGAATTTGTATATGTATTTTAGGGGGGAGGTTAGAAAAACTGTGAATAAGTCTCTGTGTAAATTCCTTTGTTAATATCTCTGGTTATCCCTCCCCCCTCTTTTTTTAAAAATTTTTCTTTTTTGTTCCTGGTAAATTCTTAGATGAGGTCCTGGATCCAGGGACTGGGTGTTTTTAAGATTGCAATTAAGTCTTTTATATCCAGAGAAATTGTGACAATTTATACTTTGAGCAGCAGTATTTGAGAGGACCAATCTGGATATACTTGATTTGAATGATTCACAATGTCAGGATTTTATCCAGTTCCAGAAAACACCATGTTAACAAAAAAAATTAAAGAGCTGTGCTGTTCTTTCAGACTGGTGTTATTTTTCCTGTTTTCCATAGGGTGTTTTTTCAGCCAGTGTTGAGGGACCACGTCATTCTGCCTGCTGTACATGTGATAGTTAATTACAGGGCTTAGTTATCCTGTCTGATCACTCCTCTTGAGAATTTATCTCTTCTGTGACTCAGTTGTCACCAGTAGGGGGTGATATTTAAATCTGTATATTCAGCTCAGTTCTTTCACAAAAGCATTTTTAGTTCCTTTTCTGTACTTGCCTAAGCAGACAGACTTTTCACAGCCATAACAAATTCCCTTGAAGAAATAAGTCTTTGCCTTGTCTTCTTTTCAGTCTTGTTAGTGAGATCATGGGAGTATTAATTCCTATTTCATTTTTTATTTTCTAAGTTTTTTGGGACAGTTTCAGACTTACACAAAGTTGCAGAAATAACATGAATTTTCATATAGACATTCACCCAAATCCTCCAAATGTTAGCATTTTATCTTCTGTGCTTATCTGTGCTATTTCTACACACACACACAGACACACAGACACACAGACACACACACACACTTAGTTAACGACTACTTTAAATCTTGGAGTTTTTTTTTTTTTTAAACCTCAGCTTCTCTGTCTTCCACCCTTTTTCCTCCTTCATCTGACAGCACTCTATGGAATAGGGAAAATTAGAATTAAATATGTTGGTTCAAGGCCTAATTCTGCTACATTTTTAACTCGATGAACTTGGGTGCATTGTTCTTTCTGATCTCCAGTATCCTCATACACAAAACAGCGTCTATTACACCAGCTCGACAAGTCCGCTGTGAGGGCCAAATATAGGTCAAAAGGATTCTGTAGGAATGCTGGTCAATCCAGAGAACACTCAAGTATCTAGGAGAGTGCCAGGCATTATGCTGCTGCTGCTGCTAAGTCGCTTCAGTTGTGTCCGACTCTGCGACCCCAAAGACGATAGCCCACCAGGCTCTGCTGTCCCTGGGATTCTCCAGGCAAGAACACTGGAGTGGGTTGCCATTTCCTTCTCCAGTGCGTGAAAGTGAAAGTGAAGTCACTCAGTCATGTCCGACTCTGTGCGACCCCATGGACTGCAGCCCACCAGGGTCCTCTGTCCATGGGATTTTCCAGGCATTATGCTAGGTACTGGGAATTCAGAAATCAGCACCTGTTTCCTGTTTGGTCACTTACTGCATCTTGTCAATTCTTCAAATTGTTTTTCACTTTGGATTTTTCCCCCCATTTTCTTTGCTTCTGCCGTAATCCACAGCATTATCACCACTTGTGTGAGTCACTGTAACTACCAGCTGGTCCCCAAGTTGTTTTTTGGCATTTATGTCAGTGCCAAACTAATAATTGTTCTGAGGTATGGTACAGTATGGGGCTTCCCAGGTGGCTCAGTGGTAAAGAAACCACCTGCCAGTGCTGGGGCTGCGGGAGACTCAGGTTTGATCACTGAGTGGGGAAGATCCCTGGAGGAGGAAATGGCTACCCACTCCAGTATTCTTGCGGGATAATCCCATGAACAAAAGAGCCTGGTGGGCTACCGTCCATGGGGTCTCAAAGAGTCGGACAGACTGTAGCAACTGAGCACGTGGTGTGCGTGGGTGCGTGCATGGTGTCACTTCAGTGGTGTCAGACTCTTTGCCACCCTATGGACGGTAGCCCACCAGGCTCCTCTACCTATTGGTTTCTCCAGGCAAGAATACTAGAGAAGATTGTCATTTCCTTCTCTAGGGGATCTTCCTGACCCAGAGATCGAACCCATGTCTCTCACATATTATAGTGGAAAAGATATAGACTTCATAATAAAAAGATCTAGGGTTACATAGTGTGACTCTGGGCAAATCTCTTTACCACTATTCGAATTTGAACACTTTCTCTTTTAACAGGTAAATATCAGGGAGTGTGCTAGGTGCTAAGGATACACAAAAAGGGTTAATATGTTCCTTGAACTTGAAGAGCATCATGATCTAGTAGGGTAGACAGATACTGTCATAAGTAACTATGGTGTAACAGAAATTATAAAAGAAACTGGCTTTGGAGTCATATATAAAGAGCAGCTTATGTAGTGGTAGAAGCACAGCCTTAACTCTGGAATCAGATTGCCTGGGGTCCAATCCTGGCTCTGGCACCTATTAGCTGTATCATCTTGGCAAATTAGTAAGTCCTTAAGTTTCAGTGTCGTCATCGTCATAGAATAGGGGATACTGGTACAGTTTTAATAAGGAAATGAAATTATGTATGTAATGTACTTAGCATAGTTTATTGCATATAGTACCTAGCATATATGAACAAATAAAGCCCTATGATTATGATATTATTTTAGTATAGTGGTTTAAGAGCTTGAGAATACAGGTTTGGCCTCATTTTTTAGTTGGAGTTCCAGTTTATCAACATGCTGGCCGTGTGTGTGTATATCTATATGTTTTTTTTTCTTTAACCTAAACCTCAGTTTTCTTATTAAAATGTATATTGTAATGGTGCTTGATTGATAGAACCTAGAAATTCAAAGAGCTCATGTATCTAAAGAGCTGTGAACCAGGATCAGAGACAGCGTTTCATGAAAAATGTGTGTGTGTGTGCGTGTGTGTGTGTGTGTGTGCATGCGTGCTCTGTCACTACAATGATAGCTCTTGTCATTTTTATTCTTGCTCTGCCTTCTGCCGGCTCTTTTATCTTTCACAGTAAATTAATCTTTCTGAGCCTTAGTTTACCTGTTTTGTTCAAAGCGGGTTGTTTTGAAGATTGCAAATGTATATATAAAGTTGCTGGATTGTGCCTGTCACCACATAGCTGTCATTCAGTACATAGTAGCTAATAGATAATGGTGCAAATTAATCTCCCAGGTGCCGAGTCTAATTAATTCTGCCCTGGAAATTAGGAAAGGCATCATAGAACTAGTGAGGTTTGACTGATTGCTGAAGGATGTGTCAGATTTTGCCACAGAGAACTCAATCTAAAAAAAGTTTCAGAGATGTGAAAATGCTTGATACAGTGCTTAGGAAGAGATGGTTAATAGTAGGTTGCATTAGGGAGCATTCAGTTTAGTGTATCTAGTTAGTAACATGTTTAGAGGGAGAAGGAAACAGTAGAAAATGAGGCTGGAAAGGAAGGCTGGAGCCAGTTAGTAAAGGTTTTGAATACCTTGTTTAATGTTTATATTTTATTCTCTAGGTCTCTTTTCCAACTTCCTACAGCAGAGGAAACTTGATTTCCTGGGAGATAGAAAAGGGATTTACTTGAAACCAGTGTTAGAGATAGGAATTTCTTGGTAATTTTGTGTTTTATCTTAAAATTCATGCAGTTTTTGCCTTTTACTTAATACATTTGTTTCAGTACAAAAATATCTTTATTTATTAGTTACATAACTTGGTTCCCTTTCCCCCAACCTCCCATACTCTTATCCCCTCAAATAATCTTTGAGTGTGTTTGATGTTGTAAACACACTCACTCCGGTTTCTTACCCCTCCACCTGTGTTTAGAGTGCTGTGCTTAATGCAGTGCCCCTCTGTCCAGAACCTAGTCCCCAGGGAGCCCCAGCAAATATTTAAGCTTTACAAAAAAACAGAAGGTAATATTTGGAAATACAGTTAAACCATATAGCCCATTCCATTTATTTAATTATGAAGTTCATTTATTCTATAAAATTGTTTTCTTTAGTTAAAAAAAAAATGTGTCAAGTTAATACTGTAGTTTTAATCCCATGGCACGCTCCTGCTTGGGAGCTTCTTGAAATGTGTTCCAAGCATGAGAACTGTGGTTATGGATGATATGGAGCCTTTGAAAATTTTTTAGAAGAGTGATAGGATAAAAGCTATGCAGTGAAGGGTTGGATTGGTCCAGATTGGGTAGAAGCCATTTCAATTAATTAAAAAGAACTTTCTCATTTGTTCTTCCTAGAAATTTAGTCTTTGAACTGTGTGGGTTACCTTATGATCCAAACGAAATCAGACTTGACCTCCTCTCCCTCCTGCTTTTTTTCTAGTAGGAGCTTTGTTTTTGCCTTGCCTGGAGTGTGCCTAATTGGTGAAGGGAAAAGTCTCCCTGAGCAGGAATTTTCAAGAGATGAATTGTTTAGACACCGAATTTCAGCTTCTGCTTTATCCTTTCTTTGTTTGTCCTGTGCTGCTGTTGTCTGTTTAAAAATAAAGGGAATTCCCTGGAAATCCTAGTGGTTAGAAAGTGCTTTCACTTTTCACCATAGCCCAGGTTCAATCCCTGGGTGGGGAACTCATGCCTTGATGCAGCCAAAAATAATAATAATAAAATTAAAATTACTAATCTGTCAATACTTCTGTATTAGCTAAAAATACTGGAATTTGGGGAATCACAGATGAGAGTATAGTTTTTGGAGGAGATCTCGGATAACCTGAGTACAGTTCTAGTTTTGTCACTGGCTTGATATTTATAACCTCTGTGTTGTTTTTCTTTAAATGGAGATGATTTTCCTTGTTCTCATCACATAACTGCTTTCAGTATCAGGCGAGATAACATGTTTAGAATTTGTATATAAAGTTGAAAGATAGTATATTATGCTGGATAAGGGCATAGGCTCTTGGAGCTACATTTCCTGGGTCTGAATCCTGACTCTGACCCTTGCAAGCTGTGTTTCCAGGCATACTGCCATTATTCTGAGTTCTTTTGATCCTATTTATCTCATTGAATCCTCACAACAACTTTATGAATAGGCATTATTATTATCTGCATTATAAGATGAGAAAACTGAGGAGCAGAAAGTTTAGATAGCTTGTGTAATGTCACACAGTTAGTAAATGAAAAGTTGGGATTTGCACTCTAGTTCCAAAGCCCAGGTAATTAACTATTAGGCACATGTACTTCCCAATAGAAGAGCAGCTGACTAGAACAGTCTTTTTATGCTTGCTAATAGGAATTAACATAGAGATAAGGTGAAGTTTTCTCTGAAAAGGAAAAATTCGTGGGGGTGAAAAAATTGTTTTTGTTTGTGAACATATTTTATCAATTGGAGAAAATTTTTTAGAATAATTAATTCAGTATTCTAAATGTTCATATATTACTTCCTTAGGTTTGTTCTGTTAAAATGACGTCTAAAAATTATGTACTCAGAGAGTTCATGTCTCATCTCTGACAGTTACCTAACTTTCATTCATTTTCTTTTGTAAAATAAATAGATTATTTTGAAACTTACCAACTGAGGTCAAAGGGTAGCTTGTTTCATCTGGGTGATGAATTATAGACACTTAGAAAGATGGTACAGTGAAGAGTAGAAAAAGCAGGAAGAATTCATACTTACAACACAGGAAGTAAGACAGAAAATGCAAAATTCTATGATGCAGAAGTTGAATTTGAAGAATTACTTCCTCTGAACTTTTCTTATGTGTTCTAGCTACCTCTGGCTGCAGAGAAGAGGTATATGACCTTTGTTACAGATGGTCCTATGCCCAGGTAAAAATAAAAGGTTTATTAACATGGAAGAAAAGAAGAACAAATTTCATGGTTGGTAGCTCACAGCCTCTGTTACATTGGGCCAACCATTTAACTTTTGTGAAGTCTGTTTTCTCATCTTATAAATAATATCTTTGTTGTCCACTTTACTCAGTTATTACAATATCAAATGTGTCCATGTGAAAGCACTTTGTAAACTGTAAAATATGTAATTTTAAATAACTTTTAATTCTAGAAATCACATGGTATATAGAAAATTAGATTTATTCATATAAGATCAGTTTAGTTCAGTTCAGTTGCTCAGTCATGTCCAACTCTTTGCGACCCCATGGACTGCAGCATGCCAGGCTTCCCTGTCTATCACCAACTCCCAGAGTTTACTCAAACTCATGTCCATTGAGTCGGTGATACCATCCAACCATCTCATCCTCTGTCATCCCCTTCTCACCCCGCCTTCAGTCTTTCCCAGCGTCAGGGTTTTTTCCAGTGAGTCAGTTCTTCGCATCAGGTGGCCAAAGTATTGGAATTTCATCTTCAGCATCAGTCCTTCCAATGAATATTCAGGACTGATTTCCTTTAGGATGGACTGGTTGGATCTCCTTGCAGTCTAAGGGACACTCAAGAGTCTTCTCCAACACCACAGTTCAAAAGCATCAATTCTTTAGCACTCAGCTTTCTTTATAGTCCAACTCTCACATCCATACATGACCACTGGAAAAACCATAGCTTTGACTAGATGGACCTTTGTTGCAAAGTAATGTCTCTGCTTTTTAATATGCTGTCTAGGTTGGTCATAACTTTCCTTCCAATGAGCAAGCGTCTTTTAATTTCATGGCTGCAGTCACCATCTGCACTGATTTTGGAGCCCAGGAAAATAAAGTCTGTCACTGTATCCGTTGTTTCCCCATCTATTTCCCATGAAGTGATGTGACCAGATGCCATAATCTTAGTTTTCTGAATGTTGAATTTTAAGCCAACTTTTTCACTCTCCTCTTTCACTTCCATTAACAGGCTCTTTAGTTCTTCTTCACTTTCTGCCATAAGGGTGATATCATCTGCATATCTGAGGTTATTGATATTTCTCCCTGCAATCTTGATTCCAGCTTGTGCTTCATCCAGCCCAGCGTTTCTCATGATGTACTTAGCATATAAGTTAAATAAGCAGGGTGATAATATACAGCCTTGACATATTCCTTTTCCTGTTTGGAACCAGTCTGTTGTTCCATGTCCAGTTCTTTTTTTTTTTTTTTTTTATTTTTAAACTTTACAAAATTGTATTAGTTTTGCCAAATATCAAAATGAATCCGCCACAGGTATACATGTGTTCCCCATCCTGAACCCTCCTCCCTCCTCCCTCCCCATACCAACCCTCTGGGTCGTCCCAGTGCGCTAGCCCCAAGCATCCAGTGTTGTGCATTGAACCTGGACTGGCAACTCGTTTCATACATGATATTTTACATGTTTCAATGCCATTCTCCCAAATCTTCCCACCCTCTCCCTCTCCCACAGAGTCCATAAGACTGTTCTATACGTCAGTGTCTCATTTGCTGTCTCGTACACAGGGTTATTGTTACCATCTTTCTAAATTCCATATATATGCGTTAGTATACTGTATTGGTGTTTTTCTTTCTGGCTTACTTCACTCTGTATAATAGGCTCCAGTTTCATCCGCCTCATTAAACAATCTTTTTCATTTACTTATTTTGAGGACACTTTTGCCAAAGATGACTGGATATGAATATATCTATCTTGGCACAATTTCTGAATGAAGTCAAGTGTGTCTTTGTCTTTAGCAATCATGTCTGCTAAAATATGCTGCACTCCTGTTTCAATATCCTGGAGTGCGGAAAGCCCTTTCACATTGGGTTTAATATAAGACAGAAGACTCAGCTCCCCTGGATTCTCCAGCAGTGTCCTGGCTGCTCCTTCTAATCCCAGCTGCTTTGCTCTCTGGGCTTTGGTGCCTTTGCTCCCAGTTTTATATGGCGCTGACACGTGTTCTAGTTCTTCAAAAGTCTTACAGTTCAGCAAAGCTTTTAACAGGCACTCAGACATCTTCCCCTCCTTTTTAATTTTTTGGATTGTACTATGAGCCTTCTTTGCAACAGCCCGTAGCTCCTCTAGAGTTTGTTGAACTTCTCCAAGGAATCAGCATCAAGATTATTAATAAGCTCTCTTCGATAACATATAATGAAGGGAATTGTGTTATCATCATTAAAGAGACAGATAATATTGGCACAAACCCAAAGTTCAATATCAGTTCTCTCAGATAAAACCTGTACTATGTCCCAGTTCATTTCCACCTCCTCAATATTACTGATATTTTCTGGAAGCCTGACAGGCTGCCCCTGAGGACATGTTTCCGTCTTCACTTTCTTCAAAGGGGGCTGACCACATGTAAAGTCGTCTTTGTTCTCCTCTTCCTTGCACCCACCTTCCCACATGGCACTAGTGGATGGTATCTCTGTGCTATTATTTCTGCTCTCTAAGCTGCTGGCTTTGTTGGCTTCTTCATCAGTTTTCAGCTTTTTAGTCCTCCGAGCTGAAGGTGACTGAGCTGAATTTTTCCGTTTTGTCTTTGCTGTTTTCAGAGTCTGCCCAGTCTCCAATTTGTTTTTGTCTTCTAAATCAACATCGGCAATAGCGATAGAGTTATTCAGCTCCTCCTTGACAGCCACGTCTTCTGAGCCATCACTGATCTGCAGCGTGTTCTTCACTCGTGGTACTCTCTTTGGTTTGGATACCTTGGAAACAGGTGGCTTACGGCTTCTAGGGACTTTCTTTTGGGGTTCTCAGGCACTGTCCTGCTTATCATCTTCAGAGGCAGATGATAACTCAGAGAAGGAAGAAAATTCATCTTTGGATATCACAGTCTGGACCTTTGCTTTTGCTCTTCTTGGCAATGATGACATCTTCCCGCCCGGCGTGTCAGAAGCTCCGTGTGTCTGTGTGCCATGTCCAGTTCTAACTGTTGCTTCCTGACCTGCATACAGATTTCTCAAGAGGCAGGTCATACCATATAAAATAACCGATAGCAATTTACCCAGAGTTAACGACTGTTAATATTTTGATGTATTTATTTCAGTTTTATATTTATAGTTTTGTAAACTAATTTTTGTGACCTCTTTATTGATATATAATTCACATACCATTCAGTTCACCCATTTGAAGTGTACCAAATTCAGTGGTTTTTAATTTACTAATAGTTGTGCAAATACACAATCAATTTCAGAATATTTTCAAATATTTCAATATTTCCGTTTCAAAAAGAAGCTATGTACCCATTAGCATTTTCTTCTCATTTTCCTACAGCTCTTCCTCTCCATTAGCTCTAGGCATCCACTAATCTTTCTGTCTGTATAGATTTGCCTATTTTGGACATTCCACATAAATGGAATTCTGCATTATATGGTCTTTTGTGACTGGCGTCTTTCATTTAGTATAATGTTTTTGAGATCCATCTGTGATTCCATAATACAATGGAATAGTATTCCATTGTGTAAATATACCATATTTTGTTTATCCACTCATAAATTGATGATATTAGGCCATTTCCACTTTTCATCTATTATGAATAAAGCTTTTATAAACATTTATGTTCAAGTTTTGTGTAACTTACATTTTCATTTCTCTTAAGTATATACTTAGTGGAATTGCAAGGTTATATGGCAATTGCTAGATTTTTAAAAAAAGTGTAATTTATTTATTCTTGGCTGTGCTGGGTCTTTATTGCCATGTGGGCTTTACTCTCGTTGTGGACAGTAGGGGCTACTCTCTAGTCGCAGAGCCTGGGCTTCTCATTATGGTGGCTTCTCTTGTTACAGGCTCTACGGGGCACGGGCTTCAGTAGTTGTGATATGTGCGTCTCCTGGGCTCTAGAGGGCAGGCTGAATAGGTGCGGTGCATGGGCTTAGTTGCTCTGCAGCAAGTGGGATCTTCCCAGATCAGGGATTGAACCCATATCTCCTGCACTGGCAGGAGTCTTCACCACTGAGCCACCAGGGAAGCTCCTGCTGGATTGTTTTCCAAAGTGGCCGTACCATTTTACATTTCCACTTGCAGGGTACGAGAGTTCCAGTTTCTTCACATCTTCACCAACACTTGTTTTTATCTGTCTTTTGGTTATAGCCTTAATAGTAAGTGTGAGATATTACTTCATTGTAATTTTGATTTGCATTTTTCTGGTAACTAATGATGTTGAATGTCTTTCATGTGACTCTTGGTCATTTGCATTTCTTTGGAGAAATGTCCATTTAGACCTTTGCCTGTCTTTGAGTTGTCTTTTTATAATTGAGTTGTAAGAATTATTTGTATAATCTAGATACAAATCCCTTAACAGATACATGATTTGCAAATATTTTCTCCCATTTTTTGGGGTTTTCTTTTCACTTTCTTGATGATGACCTTTGATGCAAAAGTTTTTTTGTTTTTATGAAGTCTAGTTTATCTGCTTTTTTCTTTGGTTGTTTGTGCTTTTGATGTCATATCTAAGAAGTCATTCACCAATTCAAAGTCAGGAAGGATTATACCAATGTTTTCTTCTAAGAACCTAATAGTTTTAACTTTTACCTTTGGGCCTTTGATCTATTTTGAGTTAATTTTTATATGTGCTTTGAGGAAGGACCCCATGTTCATCCTTTTGCATGTAGATGTCCAGTTATCCCAGCACTGTTTGTTGAAAAGCCTGTTTTTTTTTTTTTCCCATTGAATTGTCTTGACAGCCTTGTTTAAGTCAACTGACCATAAATATGAGAGTTTTATTTCTGATCTTTGAGTTCTGTCTCGTTGATTTATGTGTCTGTTTTTATGCCAGTACCATACTGCTTTGTTTACTGTAGCTTTATAGTAAGCTTTAAAACTGACAAGTGTGAGTCTTCCAACTTTGTTGTTCTTTTCAGAGATTGTTTCAGTTATTCTAGGTCCATTGTATTTCCATATGAATTTTAGGTCAGTTTGTTAATTTCTGCAAAAAAAAGAAGCTGGAATTTTGGTAGGGATTGTACTGAATCTGTAGATCAATTTAAAAATATTATCTTCTGATCCATGAATATGAATGGATGACTTTTATCAGGTTGAGGAAGTTCTATAAACTATGTATTTTAAAAAACTTACCTTGTATTATGAATATTTTTGTATTTGAGTAATATATCTTTGAACTATAATTTTTAACAGCTGCATATTATTCAGCCATTAAAAATGTCACATGTGTAGTATCAATTTAATATGGTTAAGAGTTATGTTCCTGAGTCATATTTTTTTTTAAGATATTTTTATTTATTTATTTGGCTGCATCAGGTCTTCGTTGTGGCAGGGATTGAACCTGGGTCGCCTGCATTGGGAGCTTGGAGTCTTATTCACTGGACCACCAGAGAAGTCCCCCTAAGTCAGTTTTTAATTTGAAGTTACACTTTGTCAGTTACTATGTGTAGAATACTTAGATGTTACTTTTCTGAGCCAGTTTTCAGTTATGCAAAAATGAAAATAATGCTTCACTACTTAGTAAAGTAGGGGTGAGGAATGACTGAAATAATGGATCAGATCAGATCAGTTGCTCAGTCGTGTCTGACTCTTTGCGACCCCATGAATCGCAGCACGCCAGGCCTCCCTGTCCCTCACCAACTCCCGGAGTTCACTCAGACTCACGTCCATCGAGTCAGTGATGCCATCCAGCCATCTCATCCTCTGTCGTCCCCTTCTCCTCCTGCCCCCAATCCCTCCCAGCATCAGAGTCTTTTCCAATGAGTCAACTCTTCGCATGAGGTGGCCAAAGTACTGGAGTTTCAGCTTTAGCATCATTCCTTCCAAAGAAATCCCAGGGCTGATCTCCTTCAGAATGGACTGGTTGGATCTCCTTGCAGTCCAAGGGACTCTCAAGAGTCTTCTCCAACACCACAGTTCAAAAGCATCAATTGTTCGACGCTCAGCGTTAAACTCTCCACAGAGTCATACAGAAAGCACCTAATGGATGGTAGCTGCTATAATTATATTTTAGTTATATTACTGTTATTAGGGACCTTGAAGAGTGTTTATTTCTGTAATCAAAACCCTTATACTTAAATCTTTGTGCTTATTTGATTAGTTCTGTATTCCTCAGATTGGAATAAACTGGGTTAACCTTTTTCTTTTTTGAGGGTAACACATATAGCACATTCTTTCCTCCAAATAAACTGATCATATTTGAACTGTTAGGTGGGATGGGAATTTTGTGGGAGGTCAAGTTGGAAAGTAAATTGAGGCTAGATTTTGGAAGGACTCGGGCATCATCAGTCTAACAATATAAGATTTTTTTCTTTTGTGTTCAGGCCCATGCATCCCACTGATGTTTTGAGCAGTAGAGCATCCTGGGATGGTAATTTAGGAAGATTAATCTGCTGTGCCATCTTCCCTAACCATCCTTGACTGATTAGGATACCTTGCTGTATGTTTACATGACTACCCAATATATCCTATACTATAGTATTTAATAGACTTTTAGTAAAAATGTGTTTAAATGTTTCTCTTCTCCTGCTTCTTGAGAACATGGATCATATGGTGTATTCCCACTGCCTAACATGGTATCTTGCACATGGTAGACACTTGAGTAAAAGTACTTGTTGAGCAAGTAAATGAATCTTTTGTTCTCTACTTTTCTGGAAACTAACTTGTTGGCTTTGGTTTTCCCTTTGTTTCTTCCTGGGATCCAAGGAGGAGGCATCTCCTTATTCCTTACTTGATATCTGCTTGAATTTCCTGACTACTCACCTTGAGAAGTTCTGCTCAGCAAGACAAGATGGAACATTGTGTCTGCAGGAACCTGGAGTATTCCCACAGGAGGTGGCTGATCGGCTACTTCAGACCATGGCTTTTCATGGTAATAAATAAACAGAGGAAACAAAAATTATGCCCTTTTAATTAGCATTGGATTTTGAAGTGCTGCTGTGGCCATTTAATTATTTTCATAGAAATAACAGAAAAGCCTAATTGAGGAAAAGGAATTAATTTATTTTTGCCTACCTTGCTACTTATGGCATAATTTAAATAAGCATTTTCTTTTCTAACCTGGCAAGCCCTTTTTTTTGTTTGTTTCTTCTATTTTGTTGTTATGAGAAGCTGTTTGCATGGCAAAAATAACTACTCTCCCAAAATAGCAGTTTGGAAGTCTGCTGGTCTAAAATACCTTACAGGGTTATTTGGCAGCAAGAAAATCAATAAATGTCATAATGGAAAAGCTAGTTTATGCTTTTGATCTTTGAAACAGGAAATCATAGCTAATGTATTACTTCTGTCTTCAAAAACAAATTCTGAAAATAAATTGTGAAAGATTTATCTGTGAAATTCTGATTATGCACAATATATTGAGAATTTTGTTACCTATGTATAAGTTCTAAGTTGAAAGAGATTCCATCCCTTTATATATTTAGGGTGTGTAAACTCTTACAAGTAAGAAATACAATTTTTTCCACAACTATAAAATAGAATAAATATGGCAATAGTGATAATTATCATTTATGAATTGCCTCTTCCATGTAATATTAATGCCAGGCATTTTATACTTTTCTTGAATTTTCTCAAAAACTTATAAGGTAGCTATTTTTGTCCTATTCATATACAGATAAGGAAACTGAGGTTCAGAGAAGTAACTTGTTAAGAGTCACACTGCTAGTAAATGATAGAGTCCTGGTTCAAATGCAGATCTGTTTTATTCTAAATCAGTTTTCTTTTCACTGCCACACAACCTTCCTACTCCTACATTAGAGGTATTCTTGCTCCTGGATAGCCTATAATGGTATATACACTTTTGCTGTGACTTTAATATATATACCCACACATACATTCAAATATGTTTATAGTTGTTATATTTTATTAAATATAGGGACTATAAGGGACTTCCCAGGTGGCTCAGTGGTAAAGAATCCACCTTCCAGTGCAGGAGATGCAGGAAACTCGGTTCAGTCCCTGGGTTGGGAAGATCCTCTGGAGGAGGAAATGGCACCCACTCCAGTATTCTTGCCTGGAAAATTCCATGGACTGGGAAGCCTGGTGGGCTACAGTCCATGCCAGTTGCAAAGAGTCAGACACGACTGAGCAATTGAACACACATATACAAATACATAAATTTATTATATGTACTTAAAGTCACAGCAAAAGTATATCCCATTATCTGATATATATGTGTGTGTGTGTGTGTGTGTCTATAGAGAGAAACAGAAGACAGAGCACACACAAATGCAGATAGTGCATTCGAAGGAAGGGTGGGAGGAAGAAGATGTCTGCATTCCTTGGTTTTCACTAAAGTTGCTCAAGTCTGTAGTCTCTTTGGATTCTTTGAGCTGCTGAAGGAATGAGGGTAAATTTCAATAGGTATTACCCACATTTAAGTTAAAGATCCCTTACAAATGAGATTTAAAAGGTTATGCTAGTGCTAGCATTTCTTTCAGGTCTCAGTTTAATGATTACACTTAGCAAGTTCAGTTTAAGTATTTGTACATATAACTAGTCTTGTAAATCAAAAGAATAAATGTTAACTGAAGTTTTAACTTTTCCAGATTCCTTTGGAAATATAACTATTGTTAATTAATAATAGCAGCTAACATTTGTTGAATGCTTATTATATACCAGGCACTGGTGAATGCTTTGTATGAATAAAATAATGAAAGTAGTTTTTAAGTACATAAAACTAAATAATTGTCTTCCAGAGTATGTCTTTGAGAAGCTATATGCTTGATCAGAATGTGTTTTCTACCAGTTTTCTTCAAACTGAGTTCAAATGAGAAACGTGAGGATCAAGAGAAACAGTGTGCTGCCCCGTTTGTGTTTCCCCCATGTGATTACCTGTCTATTCATCACATGCACAAATTATTGAATCTCTTTGTAAAAATCATATCCACCTTCAAACAGTCAAGAGTGGATACCGCTAATAGTACTGCAAAAGAAAAACCTCTGGACTGCTAGGGAATTCCTTATGAATGCTTTCAAAATTGCTAGTATAAGTCTTCTAATAGTGCAATGATTTTAGAAAATAATTCATTAAAAAAAATTTACTTATTCACTCAATTCAAGGGATTAATGATACTGGTAGCAGTCCTTATTAAAATAAGCCTGATACTAAAGAGTTTTACTTACTTGATTCTATAATTCTCTTGTCATACTCTTTGCTCACTGTATCTGTTGTCTCAATGCTAAAAATTTTCCAGGAAATGTGTGTATAAGATCTAGAAATCAGAATAAGAATTTTACCATCTAAAAAGATAATGCCATTTCAGTTAAGTTCAGTCGCTCAGTCATGTCTGACTCTTTGCGACCCCATGAATCGCAGCATGCCAGGCCTCCCTGTCCGTCACCAACTCCTGGAGTTCACTCAGGCTCACGTCCATAGAGTCAGTGACGCCATCGAGCCATCTCATCCTCTGTCGTCCCCTTCTCCTCCTGCCCCCAATCCCTCCCAGCATCAGAGTCTTTTCCAATGAGTCAACTCTTCGCATGAGGTGGCCAAAGTACTGGAGTTTCAGCTTCAGCATCATTCCCTCCAAAGGAATCCCAGGGCTGATCTCCTTCAGAATGGACTGGTTGGATCTCCTTGCAGTCCAAGGGACTCTCAAGAGTCTTCTCCAACACCACAGTTCAAAAGCATCAATTCTTCGGCACTCAGCCTTCTTCACAGTCCAACTCTCACATCCATACATGACCACAGGAAAAACCATAGCCTTGACTAGATGGACCTTTGTTGGCAAAGTAATGTCTCTGCTTTTCAATATGCTATCTAGGTTGAACATAACTTTCCTTCCAAGGAGTAAGCGTCTTCTAATTTCATGGCTGCAGTCACCATCTGCAGTGATTTTGGAGCCCAGAAAAATAAAGTCTGACACTGTTTCCACTGTTTTCCCATCTATTTCCCATGAAGTGATGGGACCAGATGCCATGATCTTAGTTTTCTGAATGTTGAGCTTTAAGCCAACTTTTTTGCTCTCCTCTTTAACTTTCATCAAGAGGCTTTTTAGTTCCTCTTCACTTTCTGCCATAAGTGTGGTGTCATCTGCATATCTGAGATTATTGAGATTTCTCCCAGCAATCTTGATTCCAGCTTGTGTTTCTTCCAGTCCAGTCTTTCTCATGATGTACTCTGCATAGAAGTTAAATAAGCAGGGTGACAATATACAGCCTTGACGTACTCCTTTTCCTGTGTGGAACCAGTCTGTTGTTCCATGTCCAGTTCTAACTGTTGCTTCCTGACCTGCATACAGATTTCTCAAGAGGCAGGTCAGGTAGTCTGGTATTCCCATCTCTTTCAGAATTTTCGACAGTTTATTGTGATCCACACAGTCAAAGGCTTTGGCATAATCAATAAAGCAGAAATAGATGTTTTTCTGGAACTCTCTTGCTTTTTCCATGATCCAGTGGATGTTGGCAATTTGATCTCTGGTTCCTCTGAATTTTCTAAAACCAGCTTGAACATCAGGGAGTTCACGGTTCATGTATTGCTGAAGCCTGGCTTGAAGGATTTTGTGCATTACTTAACTAGTGTGTGAGATGAGTGCAATTGTGCGGTAGTTTGAGCATTCTTTGGCATTGCCTTTCTTTGGGATTGGAATGAAAACTGACCTTTTCCAGTCCTGTGGCCACTGCTGAGTTTTCCAAATGTGCTGGCATATTGAGTGCAGCACTTTCACAACATCGTCTTTCAGGATTTGGAATAGCTCAACTGGAATTCCATCACCTCCACTAGCTTTGTTCGTAGTGATGGTTTCTAAGGCCCACCTGACTTCACATTCCAGGATGTCTGGCTCTAGATGAGTGACCACACCATCGTGATTATCTGGGACATGAAGATCTTTTTTATACAGTTCTGTGTATTCTTGCCACCTCTTCTTAATATCTTCTGCTTCTGTTAGGTCCATACCATTTCTGTCCTTTATCAAGCCCATCTTTGCATGAAATGTCCCCTTGGTATCTCTAATTTTCTTGAAGAGATCTCTAGTGTTTCCCATTCTGTTTTTTCCTCTATTTCTTTGCATTGATTGCTGAGGAAGGCTTTCTTATCTCTTCTTGCTATTCTTTGGAACTCTGCATTCAGATACTTATATCTTTGCTTTTCTCCTTTGCTTTTCTCTTCTCTTCTTTTCACAGCTATTTGTAAGGCCTCCCCAGACAGCCATTTTGCTTTTTTGCATTTCTTTTCCATGGGGATGGTCTTGATCCCTGTCTCCTGTACAGTGTCACAAACCTCCGTCCATAGTTCATCAGGTACTCTATCTATCAGCTCTAGGCCCTTAAATCTATTTCTCACTTCCACTGTATAATCATAAGGGATTTGATTTAGGTCATACCTGAATGGTCTTATTAATATAATATCTAACTATTAACTATTAAGAATGTAATGTTGAATATGAATATTGTAGTGGTATAGTCGTCCATGGACAGGTCTTATGTGAACATAAGTTTTCATTTCTTTGGTATACATGCCCAGGAGTGCTACTGTTGGGTCCTATTGTAGTTGCATGTTTAGCCACACTGTTTACAGAATGGCTATGCCATTTTACACTCTTAACAATGTAAGACTGACTCAGTTTCTCTGCTTACTTGCCAGCATTTGGTGTTGTTACTGTTTTTTTATTTGAGCCATTTTAATAGGTGTGTAACGATTTCTTCAAATACTTTTTCAACCCTGCCCTATTCCTCCACTCTTTCTGGACAAATAGCTGTGTTCAAATATGTTTTAAGTCTGTTTTTTTACCTGTTCTTTAGATTTGGGTAATTTCTTTTTTTTTTTTTTTAATCTTTTAGTTCACTAATGCTTTCCTTTGTTTCTTTTATTCTGTTGTTGAACGCAGCCATTATTGTATTTTTCAATTCTAAAATTTTCCTTTGGTTCTTCTTTATAACTTCTGCTTCTTTTCTGAGGTTTTCTGTTTTCCATTTGTTTCAAGCTTGTTTGTAATTGCACACTTAGGCTTTTTTATGATGGCTCCTTTAAGACCTTCATCAAATAATTTTAACATTTCTCATTTTTTAGTGTTGACATCTATAGTCTTCTTTTCACGTTGAGATCTTACTGGTCCTTTGTATGATGAGTGAGTTTTTATTGGAATCTGGACATTTTGGATATTGTGTTATGGGACTGCTCTTTTTGTTTGTGTCTCTGCCACCACTCTAGCAGTGGAAGGTGGAGGCACTGCCTTGTTATTGCCAGACTGGGGTAAATGTTCTTATTCCCCACTCGAGTTCTGTTGACACCTGAGACTTAGTGCTGCTCATTACTCATTACTGCTCTGCAGGGGACTGGCGTGCTGCTTCCCCACTGGTTCGCTACTGATACCCTCCCTAGCTGAGAGCCGTGTGAGTACTTCATTTCTCTTCTTCATTTGGCCTCCACTGACCGCACGTTGTAGGGAGGTGACCTCATTACTTACTGTTGGGCAGTGATGAAGTCTCAACTCTCCACTAGGCTTCCTTTGATACCACCCCAGCTCGGAAAGGGAGAAGCACCTCGTTACTGCCAGATGGACATGGAAGTCCTGGCTCCATACTCGGCCTTCTCCTAACACATCTCTGTGGGGAGATTGTGGCAACTAGTTATAGCGGGAGTGAAAGTCTAGGTTCCCCTCTTGGCATTTACTGGTGTGGATGAGAGTGAGGTTTTTGTTCATGTCTCTGACACCCTCATCCACATCAGCAAATGTGGTGAGATAAAGTAATCACTTTACTTCAGTCAAACACCAGAGACCTAATGAGGAACCAGAACACCAATCTCCCGCATAGCCATAAAGAGGAGCACTAAGTCTCGGGTGTCAACAGAAGTCAAGTGGGGGACAAAAACATTTACCCTTGCTAGGCTGCCCTTTTCCTGGTACTTTGGCTAGGGTGAGCAGATTTTGTGGCCCTGGCGGAGCAGGGGCTGTTTTTGTGTGTGCTTGTTGGTATTTCCCAATTGCCAGCTTAAGTCTGGAATATATGGTACAGGGAAAAAAAAACAGGAACTCCACCATATTGTTCTTTGTGTCCCAAGATGTCTAGCTGGCCTGCTTTCTTCTCTTGACCTTTCAGTGATCTAGCCTTATTCCTTGTCTCTTCCCACTTCCATATGTAAATCTTCAGAAATTGACCATGTTCTCACTCGTATCTAGGTTTTCCCCTGTATTCTTCTTAAATTCCCCTCACCTTCCTTCTCCATCTTTGAATTTTTCCTTCATCTTTGAAAGATCTTCTCAAGGATCACCTCTTCCATGGAGTCTTTTTCAGATCTCCAGACATGGTAAATTGCTTCCTTTTCTTTGCTTTCATGATCCTTTTGTACTTGGATCTGGTATACCTTTGGCTAGAACTGGGCATGTAGCCCCATCTAAATCCAAGGGTACTTTGGAAAACACAACTGTGCATGTGTTCAGTAATGGGAGGAGAACCAGATATTAGTGAATATCAGTAATGCCTAACACAGTCCTGATTCTGCCATGTGCTATTTCTGTGCTCTGGGAAGACCACTTTTTTGAACCCCAGTTTACTCAGCTATAAATTGTAGATAATCACATTCTTACCTCACTGAATTATTATGTCAATTAAATGAAATACTGTTACATGGTAGTGCTTCAAAAGTGTAAAGTATGCTGGAAATTTTAGCTATCCTTTAACCATTTTTTGAAGTTAAAGTACTGCTTATTTTTTCCTAGGTCTCCTGAATGATGCAACTGTAGGTATTTTTAGGGGCAACCAGATGCGCTTAAAACGAGCTTGCATTCGCAAAGCCAAGATCTCTGCTGTTGCTTTCCGGAA
The DNA here is from genome assembly GCF_029407905.1 of Bubalus kerabau. Taxonomy (NCBI): domain Eukaryota; kingdom Metazoa; phylum Chordata; class Mammalia; order Artiodactyla; family Bovidae; genus Bubalus; species Bubalus kerabau. Next base: position 94,121,381 of record NC_073629.1, on the reverse strand, counting down.
AGCCTTCTGCCACCACAAGTTAGTGGAACTTGATGCGACAGGTGTGAATGCTGACATCACGATTACAGACATCATCAGTGGGCTTGGCAGTAACAAATGGATCCAGCAAAATCTCCAGTGCCTCGTGCTGAACTCATTAACTCTCTCCCTCGAAGATCCTTATGAGCGGTGCTTTAGCCGGCTTTCTGGCCTTCGAGCATTAAGCATCACCAATGTTCTCTTTTACAATGAAGACCTGGCTGAAGTTGCCTCATTGCCAAGATTAGAGAGCCTGGATATTTCTAACACCTCCATCACAGACATCACGGCTCTGCTGGCTTGCAAAGACCGACTCAAGTCTCTAACCATGCATCACTTGAAATGTTTAAAAATGACAACTACCCAGATACTGGATGTTGTTCGAGAACTAAGACATCTGAATCATCTTGATATTTCGGATGATAAACAGTTTACATCAGACATAGCTCTTCGATTACTAGAACAAAAGGACATCCTGCCCAACCTCGTCTCCCTGGATGTTTCTGGGAGGAAGCATGTGACAGACAAAGCTGTTGAAGCTTTTATTCAGCAACGGCCCAGCATGCAGTTTGTAGGTTTGCTGGCTACTGATGCTGGCTACTCTGAATTCCTCACAGGCGAAGGACATTTGAAGGTCAGATTTTAAAAATATATTCCTTTGTCAGGCTGACCATTGTTTAGTTTGCATAAGATTCCATTAAGGTGAATGTCTAATAATATATAGATCATATTCATGAAACATGACATATAGTGGAAAGGCCTTGCTTTAGAGTCTGAATTAATATTCCAGATTATTTGCTTCATGGCCCAGAGCAAACTATGATGTAACTTTTCAATTTACATTTATTTATAAAATAGATATGACTCTTACCTGCAAAATTATTCTAAAGATTAATAATTATATATGTAAAGTGCAAGTCATGTTGTAGGCCCTGGATAAATGATAGTTCTCATGAAGAGAATGTTTAGATATTTTGAACCACTTAAACATAATAGCTAAAGGATCACGTCAAAGAAACTAGAGATGCTCCTTTGTAGAAAAGAGTAATGGGAGAGTAAGTTGTCCAAGAGGATCTCTATTGTAAAAATGGTAAAATCCTTCTCTTCTTAGGTTTCTCATGTATAATGGCTTAAATTCCATTTGGGAAACATCTACTGAACTTGTCACAACTTGAGATTGAAAGATAAAAAAATACAGGATTTGCTTCCAAGGAGCCTGATAGTAGTAGTAATGTTATGATCACAAACAACTCTAAAGCCAAGGATCAGTATAGTTGCTGTAGGAGAGTAGGAGAAACTTTTTCTCACTGGAGAATTTTCGTCTTGAGGGAAGATGGTATCTGAATCAGACCTTGAAGGATAGAACTGTAACAGGTTTAAGGACAACTAGTATTTGTCTTGGAGAAGGAAATGGCAACCCACTCCAGTGTTCTTGCCTGGAGAATCCCAGGGACGGGGGAGCCTGCTGGGCTGCCGTCTCAGGGGTCGCACAGAGTCGGACACAACTGAAGCGACTTAGCAGCAGCAGTATTTTTCTAACATACATTGTATCCTATAAATGCTTTATATTGTATATGGTAATATCTATAGATTGATATTAACTCCACTTTATAGATGAAAAACATAGAAATTATGATTTACTGTTAGTTAGAACCAGTGTTTAGATCTACATCTATCAAATTTCAGAGCCCCATTTTTTTTTCCCCTACGACTTACATCAAACCACTTAAGTTGAAGCATCATTTGATTCTACCTGGTGCAAATGGCAGTACTGCATTCTTTTTTATGGCTGAGTAGTGTTCATGTGTGTGTGTGTATACCACGCCACTTCTTCTTTATCCATTGTCTATCAGTGGACACTTAGATTGCATCCATGTCTTGGCTATTGTAAATAGTGCTGCTATAAATTTGGGGATGCATGTATCTGTTTGAATTATAATTTTCTCCAGATATATGTCAAGGAATGGGATTCTGAATCATATGGTAACTCTATTTTTAGTTTTGTAAGGAACCTCCATACTATTTTCCATAGTGACTGTACCAATTTACATTCCTACCAACAGTGCAGGAGGGTTCTTTTTTAGCAATCAATATCGATCTCAAAAAAGGAGAAGGAAAGGTTAGCTATAGAACATTTTAAAACATGTCAGTTCTTATATTATTTGTAAATTTAGACTTTAAAAAGTAGAATGTGGGCAATTATTTTGAGTCACTTTTTTATTCATTCATTCAGTAAATATTTTATTAAGTACCTCTGCATATTATGGTGGAGTGAAATGGCGTGATCTTGCCCTCATGGAGCTTATAATTTAGTGAGGGATTCAGACAGTGAAGTATCATACATATGTCATGGGTGTATGATTTCAATATATGTATTTATATATCATATACATATATATTAATACATAATGTGCGCATATATATATGCTTTAAACTGCATAGTGTTAAGAATCTAAAAGCTACATAATACTGTATTTGAGTATGTTGAACAGAGAGGCTCGACTTAGTTTAAGGCTTCTCTGAGGACTTGATGAATGAGTGAAGACCTTATGGATGAGTAACTTGGTAGAGAAAATTCCAGGCAGCCAGAATAATACAGCAAAAGATGTGTGGTAGGAAGGAACATGGTACATCCAAGGAACTTCGAGAAAGCCGCTGTGGCTAGAGTTCTAGAGTAGGAAGTTGCAGAGCGGTGAGATGAGGCTGGAAAAAGTAGGTGCTAGGGCAGGAAATGGCAAAGGCACATACGCCAGGTGCAGGGCAGCAAGTGTGAGGAACTAACATAACAGCTTGTTATTGAACAAGGTAAGTTTCTAGCACAGGGCTTGTGGGTAAAGGCAGCATAAAAATGTAGATTACTAAGTTAGTGTTACTTGTCTGCCTAAGAAATGGGTCAGTAAAGAATTATAAAAATCAAAGGGGAAGAAATCTCTGTGTACTGGGAGTTTAGGAAGGATTTCCCAGAGGAGGTGAGCTTGATCTGTGTCCTCAAGGATGCAAGGAATGTGTCCCTGGCACACTGCACTAAGTAATCTTCTCAAGGCAAAGATCCTCCAGTAGCTATGATTCCCGAGCAGTGTGATTTTTGCTGATTGTTCTTAACACCAACAGACCCTAGAGTGAATTAGCCCAAGGTTTTCAGTTGAGGCTAGTAGAACATACACATTGTACAATGCCTCTGTGAAACAAGTTTGATTTTACAAATGGAACATCATTGCTTTGAAATTTTGACTCTAGAAAACACCTACTTTGCTGTCATCTAGTTTCCACTTCTGTAAACACAGTGATTCTCAACCTTGACTGTAATTAAAATTACCTGGAGTGTAATTATTTGAGATAATGGATATGTTAAGTAACTGTATCATGATAATCATTTTGCAGTATTTACATGTATAACATCATCGTTTTACACATTACACTTACAGAATGTATTTGTCATTATGTATCTATAATATATATCTTTTAAAGCTGGAAAAAAATTTTAATTAAAAAAATGATCTAAGGAACTTGAGCAATTAAATCAGAAGCACTGTAGGGAGGTGGGACTGAGGCATCAGTTTTTTTTAAAGCTCCTTGGGTGATTTTAATATGTAGCCAGAATGGAGAATCATTGTTTTAAAATAATTTTTTTTAAAAAATAGAGATCATTGGAACTTTGCCCTTTATTCAACTATACATAAAAATAGATGTTTGTTTTAAATTATTTATTTGACTACTAATTTGAGAGTTGAAAAATAATGGGTCATGTTAAGAGAAGAGAGCTGAGATTGCTCTGTCTCCTTTTTTAAAATTTTCCAGGTTAGCAAAGTTGAAAAATGGGTCTGAAATTATTATTTTAATGTTATGATGCTTTAAATTAATTTAGTTTGACAGTTTTGGTTTTACATGCCTCAGTAGAGACAGTGTCACTCCCCAGTATTCCTTATGAGGCATTATCTGGTACTTTTAGTGGGTGGTTCAAAGAACAAAAGATTTGTTTTTTCCACTTGCAAGTATATTATGTATTTTGATCTCTTGGCTCTGTGAGGGAGGTATTGCCCTCAGTGAGAGGGAGTGATTTTCTTAAGGATCACAGCTAGCTGATGAGCCTGGAATGTATTCTTTTACTACATCTCTGCCTATATTTGAGAACCTTAGTTCTTTCTCTTAATCATCTAGCCCCAACACAGAGGGTTTTTTGACATAGAATTACCAACCCTGTCACCTTTGTTTCCCTACCTTATCTGCTCGTTTGTCAACATCAGTTTCCTCAACCTTCTGCTATCCCACCATTAAGATTCCTGTGTTTTTTGGCTGCCTCACTCCTGAGAAGCACTGGTTATATGTTAAACCCAGTATTCTCAGTCTTCATTTCATTTGGTCTAAGTGCCTTTTGACATAGTTGATCTTTCTTCCTTCTTGAAATACCTTTTTTTTTTTTTAAAAAACTCAGTTTCTAGGATATCAGATTGACCTTTTTTTTCCCGTACTTTTTGGACTTTCTCTCCGTTTCTTTTATTGATTCTTCCTAAATCTCTCAGGCCCCAAACTTATATGCCTATGTAAATTTAGGAATCATCCTAAATTTATATCTCTAACCTAGACTTCTCCCTTGAACTAAGACTTAATACGTACTTTTTAAAGACCTCTGAGCTAGTGCTTCTGCTCTTGAGGAATTCTGATCCAGTGGAGAACAGACAGACCGTTTAAAAATAGCTTTAATCAATTGTGAGAAATGCTGTAATAGAGTTATGTGCTGAGTGCTACAAGAAAGTCTTTCCTTAGAATATACATTTAATTTTATCCATATTTTAAATATTAATAAGGTTTAACTTAGTGGTAAAGGACATTTTTTCTGTTTTAAATAGATTGCAGAAACAGATGGTTGTTTGTTTTGTTGGTGGTGGTGTTTTTTTTTTTTTGATCTAGCATATGAAATTGATTGAATTGAAGATGCATATAGTTTGAGGAGCCAGATTGCTTGATTTGAGTAGGGGCTCAAGAAGTGTTAACCACTGAATAAATATACAGGCAATGAAATTTGGTTCAGATTATTTACATTCCAATAACAAAAGTTCTGTAATTTTACATTTAAAGATAACTTGAGGTTATATTTTATATAAGATTGTAAAGCTGTTTGAATCAACCAAATGTGGATGAATGAAGTCTGATGAGGATTATTGTTAGCGTGTTTTCCCTCTTACAGTCTTTTTTAGCTCTCCTAATAGTTCAGTGTCTTTCCAAATCTAAAATCTAAGAAAAAGTTCAGGGTGATTCAAAAAGAGTTGAACATTAGGAAAATTTTTATTGTTCAATAACTGCTTATATATGTGAATACATAGTCAAAATTGATGTTTATGTATGTATATTATACATTCTTATTGTTGTTTAGTCACTAAGCCGTGTCTGACTCTTTTACGACCCCACGAACTGAAGCCTGTCAGACTCCTCTGTCCATGGGATTTCCCAGGCAAGAATACTTGAGTGGGTTGCCATTTCCTTCTCCAAGGGACCTTCCCCACCCAGGGATCAAACCCACATCTCTTGTGTCTCCTGCATTGGCAGGCGGATTCTTTACCACTGAGCCTCCAAAGAAGCCTATATTATACATGAATAGTATAAAAAACATTTTGTAAAGAAACTTCCATTATTATTCCCGCAGTCTTACAAATGCTCAGTATATGCCTTTTTGTCACTTGGTACACACATCTGTACTGTAGTCTAATTTTTATTAGACCTTTGTAGCATATCCTATCAGTGGTTAAAATGTTAGCTGTGATACAGCCCTTCATTTTCTTAAAGCTGCATATTCCTTACCCATATGAACAGAGTTATTACTAAGTAATATATTTTAAACATATTTATTTTTGTGTTACCTTTTATAATGGTGCTGCCGAAAAAAGATAAGTCTTCCACTGTAGTGAGAAGATTATACCTCTCTAAACAGTAGGGTTTGGGGGTTTTTTGTATTTTTTTTTTTTTTTTTTTTTTACCATTTTGAAATTGTCACTCAGGTTGATAAATAGAACTTGTCAGCTACCCTGAAGCTCTTTCACATGCCCCATCCTTATCACAACTTCCTCCTTCCCTACAAAAGTAATCTCTGCCCTGACTCTGATGATAATCATGTCCTTGCTCTTTTAAATAGTTTTACAGCCCAACCATTTACCTCTAGGCACTCAGTTAATCTTGTCCACTTTTCTTGCCCACTTTTGCCCACTTTTCAAAATCATCTTGCCCACTTTTCAAAATCATACGTCTTTTCAGTATCTTTTATAAAATTCCCTCTCTATCCATTTCTTTTCCTTATACTTTGTGTATTAAAGAATCTGACCCTTTGGTTTGTAGACTTTCCCTCAGCCTAGGTTTTCTTGATTGTAGGTTTGTGGTGCATATTGACTGTATTTTCTGCAAATTGGTAGCTGGATGTGAGGACTTAGTCAAACTCATGTTTAATCCCTTTGGCAGGATGCTTAGGTTTTACGTTCTTTCATTAAGGAAGTACATAATGTCTGGTTGTTTTTCTTTGTGATTTATTAGCAGTTGTTGACATTCAACACCTAGTTCCATTAATTCATTGAGGATCATGGTGATACTGTAATAATTTCTTTTTTTACTTATTACTGGGTTACTTTTCTCAATAGCCACTTCTTGTTGTATACATTTGGCTACCCACTGGTATATGAACCACAGTTGGGCTTCCCTTGTGGCTCAGCTGGTAGAGAATCTGCCTGCAATGTGGGAGACCTGGGTTCGATCCCTGGGTTGGGAAGATCCCCTGGAGAAGGGAAAGGCTACTCTAGTATTCTGGCCTGAAGAATTGCATGGACTGTATAGTCCATGCGGTCGCAAAGAGTCGGACATGACTGAGCAACTTTCACTTCACTTCAGTTAAGATAACTATATTAACCTGTATAAATGGGAAATTCCAGGATAAACCTACTTTTGAACAGAATTTTTTAATGCTGAATGGGAGCTTGATAAATCTGGGAGAATCAATTAATATATTTATTTGATAAATATTTATTGAGTGTTTGTTCTGAGCCACACACAGTGCTGCCTGTAGGGGTACAGTGAATAGAGCAGTCTACTAAGGGGATTATGGTAATGGCTTTGAAGGTGATGTTTCAGGAAGACCTGACCTAGATTGGTGGGTCAGAGAAGGCCTCTCTATTAAGTGTTATTTAACTTGAAATGAGAAGGATGAATAGAAATTAGGTAAAGAAAGAGCGGGAAATTTCAGTCAGAGAGGACATTAGTCGCTTTTTCCTGGGAAAGAGCTTGGCTTATTGAAAGATCAGAAAGGTCAATGTAGGGTGTTGGGGGGAGAGGGATAGATTGAGAGTCTGGGATTGACATGTACACATTGCTATAAAAATAAAAAAAGGCCACTGTCATTACTAAATTGTGAGTTAGGGTGAAGGGTTACCTTAAGAGGTGGTAGAAGCCTAATCATGTGTAGTAAGACCTTTATTTATATCTTGTTAAATATCTTGTTAAATATAAGTTAAATATCTTGAGATTTATTTTAGGTACAGTATAGAAAATTTTACCTGTAGACTTATTCTAGGGTCTGAGCCTATCTAATATATATCTGTTTAGAATATGTATAGCTTCACAGGATGACTTTTCTGGATGGGTTGGAAAATAATCATAGCCGTTTGTTTGAAGCTTTACATAACTATCCAGGATGCCGTCCACACAAATGATGTTTGGATAGAGACAGTTGGGAGGGTTGAAAAGAATCCTAAAAGCTCATCTTCTGGCTGTGTTCAAAGGTGTCTGGAGAAGCCAATGAAACTCAGATTGCAGAAGCACTGAAGAGGTACAGTGAACGGGCCTTCTTTGTCCGAGAAGCTCTATTTCACCTTTTTAGCCTGACTCATGTGATGGAAAAAACAAAGCCAGAAATTTTAAAGGTAAGAACAAGAAACTGGATATGAGAAGTGTGAAATTATCTTCCTAGATGGATGATGGTTTTGTGAAGAAAATTGGTGAAAATCTGCATTTAGTTTTTTTTTTATAAGATTGATAATATATAATTCAGTTTTTAGCCATAAATGAGAATGAGAGAAGATAACTGAATAGTGTTACTGAAGTTTTATAGTAATCTCATTTAAACAATATAAATGCCTTCAAGTTCATATTTAACTATCTAAAACCAGTAATCAGTGTGATATCTTTTTACCAGCTGTAGTCGAAAATAGAGTATATGACTCAAATCAGGACACTACTTGGTATATTAGCCATGTATTGCTTCCATATATGGTTTTTAAAGAAATATAATATTGGGATTTTATAAAGCACTTTTCCATGCTATTTATGAACCTCTTGTGCTTTTGTAACTAATCTGTGTTATTCCCTAATTAAGATGGGGAATTTTACCCAAGACAGTTTTTGGAGGACAAAAAAGGAGGATTCTTAATTTTGTTGATGGGGTGGGAGATTTTTTTGTCAGAATGTGGTTCTTTAGCCACCTGAAGTCTGGGATATTGCTTATTTTAAAAAGCATATTTGTGAACCTCATTCCAAGAAAATTTAGATTCAGTAGGGCTGGATAAGATACAGGAATCTACATTGTAATAATCCCTCAAGATAATCCTTATACACATTTAATTTAGAAACCAGTGAGTATAGGACTATATTTGGTCCCTCTTTTAGTGGGCACAACAATCCCAAGAGAGAAGTTTTATCTTCTGTTTTACAGATTATGTACCTGAGGGTCTGTGAGGTTAAGTAACAATAAATTAGTGGCAGAGCCAGAAATGACTTAACCTCCCGGTTTCTTAAATCTTTTGAGAACGGGGTGTTTGGATAAAAAGCAGGAACATCCAAGTCCCCGGATGTTGGCTGCACCATCCGCTACCTCCTGTGTGCATACCAGAGGATGCTGGTGCTTGGTATATGCATTATCATTTTTTGGTTTTGGTTACTGTGCACTTGAGTAACAGAGGACCAGACCCGTCATCCTGATCTGAAACATTTACTCATTCATTCATTCAGAGAATGGTGCAGAGAGAAATGTGGTCCTTTTAAGGAGTTTTTGCTACAAAAGAAAGCAAAAGCAAAAGGTGGTAGTTGGCTGAGGATGTGTGTGGGTTTTGTTTTGTTTTGTTTTAGATGGGAGAAAAAAATACCTTGTTTGTATGCTGTGTGAATGATCGACTACAGAATAAAAATCTGATATAGGAGTTGGAAGGGGAGATCAGCTGAAGCAGTGTCCTTGAGTAGACAAGAAGGGAAGAATCAAGCATTTAAGTGGAGGGATTATTTTTAGAGAGGAGCCCCTAGAGGTCATTTATGGTAACAGGCAGGCAGACAGCAATTGCTCGTGTGTACGCTGGCAAGGAGGTACGTGTAAAAGCCAGAATCTGAAGTTCTTTTCTGATTATTTCAGTTTTCTTGGGGTAACTGGAAGTAAGATCTTGAGTCAGTAATGAGGAATGGAGAGGATTTGTTGGGGATTTGAGGAGAGAGGAAAAGGGGAGAAGTAGTTATCTAGGCCAGAGGGAAGTACATGGATTTTATTATGTTTTAATTTTAGCAGTATTCTTAAGGAACTGAATGTTGGGATTTGAAAGTGAAGTTTGCTGCTGGTTTACTCTATTCAAGTCAGTAACAACTTGTTTAGCGCTTGGCATAAAACAGGCCAGACTGAACTATGTCTAGGAAATACTAAGATGTTTTCTCTGAATAGAAAAGATTCATTAACATTACAGAAAAATTTCTGGACATGAACAACTTGACACCTCCCTTGACCAGGTAGGTGAATAACTATTATGTCCTAGGCTCTGCACATAAGGATAAAAAATATACTTAAGATATCTTAGAAATTATTACAGATCAACAGAGTAATGTTGCTATATCCTGCTGCTGCTACTGCTAAGTTGCTTCAGTCGTGTCTGACTCTATGTGACCCCATAGATGGCAGCTGACCAGGCTCCTGTCCCTGGGCTTCTCCAGGCAAGAATAGTGGAGTGAGTTACCATTTTCTTCTCTAATGAATGAAAGTGAAAAGTGAAAGTGAAGTAGCTCAGTCATGTCCGACTCTTCGAGACCCCATGGACTGTAGCCTACAAGGCTCCTCCGTCCATGGGATTTTCCAGGCAAGAGTACTGGAGTGGGTCCTTCTCCATTGCTATATGAAGAGGACTTATATGTTTTTTATAAGTTGGATTAAGAGAACTCATTTCTTTTTCAGCTTGTGGTTACTGGGATGAGAAACCACCCTATGAATTTGCCAGTGCAGCTTGCTGCAAGCGCCTGTGTGTTTAATTTAACCAAGCAGGATCTTGCTGCAGGAATGCCTGTCCGACTCCTGGCCGATGTGACCCATTTGCTGCTCAAAGCCATGGAACATTTTCCCAACCACCAGCAGGCAAGCATATGGGAATTCACATTCAAATGGTCTTTTTAGTGTCTACTACCCATCTCCTACCTCCATACAGTTCAGTTTAGTAGATCAAAGCTGGAAATTCCTTTGGAGGCTGTGAAGTAATAAGTTTTGTGGTGTGACTGAGTGCAGGGCGATAGAAAAGTAGAATACTAAAGAATGCATTCCTCACCTAAAACTATTTCAGTCCAAACATTGCGGGAAATAATGCAAGCCATGTAAAACTTGCACTTAGATCTTGAGTTAGTGATAATTTCAGCATACAGGATTAGGCGTAGAGCTTCTGCTCTGAGCCAGGCATTGGTTAGGTACTCAAGTACTGGAATAGAGAAATAAATAAGACATGGATTTTCTGTTTCTAGCAGTATAGGTAGTCTACAAAACCTGTCCTGTTCTTTGGATGAAAACTAAAAATGCTACTTGAATTATATTTTTAACTCTTAAAATTTAACAATGAGTTGGCAAGTTAGTAGAAAATACTCAGAGACCCAAAATCAAAATTGGCAACCCAGACTGGCGAGTGGATCATTAAAGCCAGCTTACCTCATTGAGAACAGCTGCCAAACTAGATGAGGTTTAGCCTTTGGTTTTTATGGACTCTGGAAGCCAGGTGAACAGAAGACAAACTAGAACCCATCCAAGGGCCACCAGAAGGGAGGGAGATTAGCTGGAATTATCCAATTTATCACCCTATTTCTCATCTAATAAAAAAGATTTTTAAAATGTGCAAGTAAACTTATGTGGGTCCAGTGGAAGTCTTTGAACCGTAGGTGAGCAGAATAAATGTTCCAAGACATGTTATGCTTTATAAATGTCTTTTTTTTTTTTTAATAGAATCTAACAAAACAGTATTTTATTCAGGATTTTTTTTTCTGTCTTTGGTTCTTAGTTACAGAAGAATTGCCTCCTTTCACTTTGCAGTGACCGAATTCTTCAAGACGTTCCATTCAACAGGCAAGTGGTAGCACCAGAACTATGGGACAAAATGGAATTATAGAAATCTGTCTTGGGTCATTTCTTACCAGTTAGGATATTCCTAGTGTACAGTTAATCAAGTGGGTGGGATTGTGTATCACTTTGTAGAATGCTGAATCTACTTTCTGTAATTTAATGCTTTGATATTCATGAGAGCGGATTCTATTTTCATACCTCTTTGCATAAGAATTTGTACTGATTATAGTTTTTAGAATGTATGCACAGTGTTGTAGGCTGAAGAAATTGAAGTATTTAGAAATTCAGTATCTTGCCCGTGGTTTTGTGACTAGTAACTGCAGGGCTAGAAAGGATCAATCTAGTTTTAGCTCCACCATTCTTTTCTCTGTATCATGCCTCTTATTATTATAGTTACTTGATATTGAATTATAGGAGAAACCTGTTAAGCAGAGGTTAAGGGAGACCATATAGCTGGATTCCAGTAAGTAAAAAGGGTTTCCTTATTTTGTAAGATGTGATTTAGGAGCTAATTTTTTTTTTTTTCATTTTACTATTTTAAAATATAATTTTTTAGTGATGGTATTTTCAAAAATAAATTTATACTTGATTTAATGAGAAGTGTTTTTCTCAAGCAGCAGTTTTATAGTGATTTACTTTTATTTGGGTAATAGTACACTGTTATCTGACATGCTGATGGAATGAAGTATTCCATTTACTATTTGAAATAAATAATTGGTTCAGATGGTAAAGAATCTGCCTGCAATGCAGGAGACCTAAGTTTAGTCCCTGGGTCACAGGGATCCCCTGAAGAAGGAAATGGCAACCCTCTCCAGTATTCTTGCCTGGAGAATTCCATGGACAGAGGAACCCGGTGGACTACAATCCCTGGAGTTACAAAGAGCTGGACACAACTGAACGACTAACACACTTTCACATGTATCTCATGTAGATTACTGAATTTTATTTTATAAATATATTAAGCATCAGCATTGATCACATGAAGTCATAGGTTGAAAAGACATAATCTCCTAAAGAAAATTATAAACCACCCCAGAGGCTGACAGACTTTTCCTTAAATGGCTAGATATTAAATGTTCCCAGTTCATGAGCCATAGGGTCTCTGTTGGACCTACTTAATCCTCCCATTGTACCTCCAAAGCAGCCATAGATAGACACTTTAACAAAAAAAAAAAAAATGGGGATAACTGTTCAGTAAAACTTCAGAAGACAGACAGCTAGGCCTACAGCTATAAAGTCACTTGAGGTGGGCTATTGTTTGCCCTCGATGTAGCCAGTGAGTACAGTCTGCTAGAATTGAGCTTCTTTGTGGTAAGAGACAGAGGTTGGTTAACCTTTGCCTCTCGTGCTTAGTACTTCAGTGGCTGTTTGATGGATGGATGAATGAATGAATTAGGAGTATAACAGAAGACAGTCTTTCATAGAAGAGGATGACAGAATGTACTGGCCCCCCAAGCAAGGACAGAAAGATTTCATTGGCTTGGTGATCATTGAAGATTTCATTTTAGTGATGGCATTAAGATAATAAAACTAATAACTAATGTATGAAGCACTTGCCAGACACTGTGCTAGGTGTTTTCGATATGCATATTCAGTCCTTGGAACAGTCCTGTGAAATTGTTACTCTTGTAATCTTCATTTTACAGATGAGGAAACAGGCACAGAGAAGTTTAGTAGCTTGCTCAAGGTGATAAGATAGTAAGTAGAAGAATTTAGATTTAAATCCAGACTGACTTCCAGAGCTTTTACTTTTTATATCTGTGTCATATTGCCTTGAAACTGAAAATTGACTGAGTTGAATGTTTTGTGGGAACTGCACAAGTAAAGGCACAGAGGAAATCAATACTAGTAAAAATTAACTTTTATCAAAAGTTTGATATGTGCCAAGGTCTGTACTAAGTCTTAAGCGTTATGTGTGATATGATATAATCCTCACAACAGTCCTGTGGAATAGACTGTATTATTTTACAGACAAGAAAATTGAAGTTCAGAGAGATGAAGAAAGTTACCTAGGGTCCCAAAGTTAGTACATGGTGAAAGTGATATTTGAATCCAGGCTAATTCCAAAGTGTATGATGTTCTTAATGACGTGACTACATTGCCTCACAGGATAAAACAATGTGTTTTATTGTTATCATTAACAGTAGGTAGAGCTAGAATTCCAACCCCCAAATTCAAAGAACTTCAGAATCGGCTTTTAACTTTTAATACTAGGCTATATTATTTGATATATATGGACATGTTTTGAGACTAATAAAGTTTCTATATATCATATCCTCTCTTTTCCTGTTTTATTTTTTTCTCTAGCATATGTCAGTACCCAAACATGCCATATACTTTACTTACTTATTTATTACCTGTCTTCCCCACTAGAGTGTAATCTCTGTGAGAGTAGAGATATTTTTCTGTTTTGTTCGCTAATCTGTCTCTAGCATCTGAAACAATATCTGGCACAAAGGAGAAGCTGAATAAATGTTTTTGAGTAAAAGAATGAGTGTTCCCATTGTGCTAAGTACTGAGGGGGAACCAGAAAATGCTTAAAATTATTATTATCACTACAGAATAGAAATATGTTATACCTCTAGAAGATGAATGTCAGATATTTTTGACCATTTTTTCCAAACTCTCTATTTCTTTACAGTGTTGTCAGAATTAATAATACCATCTCCAAAACACTAAGTGTACTTGTTATTCTCTATCAGTTAGGAGGAACTTTCCTTTTCTTTCTCACCTACCTCAATTGTAGCATCAGTTCCCAGCTGGAGCTCTGAAACTACTCCTGGGGCCTCCAGGGTTAATTCATGAAACTCCTTGTGTGTTTTCAGGTTTGAAGCAGCCAAGCTTGTCATGCAGTGGCTCTGCAACCATGAGGATCAAAACATGCAGAGGATGGCAGTTGCTATCATTTCCATTCTGGCTGCCAAGGTACCTGAACTCATGTTTATAATTTTCTGTAGGAAACTGTTTCCCCTGACAGTTCAGTAAACCAGATTAACTTATTCAAGCTGCATTCAGTATTGCAGAATTCCAGGTTGATCAGAGATTCTGGTCTGACCTTCAGAGTCTGCTACAGTGAATGATATTAAACTCACACCAGTAGATCCTTGGACATTTACCTTGTCTTCTGCTTGCTTGCAGCTTTCTACAGAACAGACAGCCCAGCTTGGTGCTGAGCTCTTCATCGTCAGGGTGAGTCTATGTAGACCCCTAAACAGTTTTCATTTTCATCATTCTCAGGCAGTGTTTGCTTAGCTTCAGTGTTTGCCAGTACTTCACCAAGTACTGGTGCCCCCCAGTACTTGCCTATCTTCTGAGATTTTATATTTCAAAAGTTTGTTTTTGTTACTGCCAAGTGAATGTGTTAATTTCTCTTCATTGGGGCAGCTTTACTCTTTAACAGGAGGTGGAAAGAGTCCTGAACTAGGAATCAGATGACCCAGGGTCTAACTTGTAAACTCACTGTGTGAATTTAGATAAATTACCTGGACCATTGGGGCCTAAATAAACCTTAAATCCTATCTAGTTCACATAGTTCTGTGATTTTGTTATTTATTAAAAAAATGTGGCATCTCTATTACAGTCATAAGACTTTGCTAGATGCTTTAGGGGAAAAGATAATGTTAATAGCTGATTTATGATTTTGGGTTGCTTCAGTTGAGGAATTAGTATAGTGAACAGTGAAAACTTAAAAGGTTTAAAGAGACTAAGTTGAAATCATGCCCTATTCCCAGTTCTATCACTCAACAGCTGTGTGATTTCAGGCAAGTCACCTAAATTTTCTTTGAAGTCATAAAAAAATGCTTTATACAGTTGTTAAGAAGATTGAAAAGGAAAAAAAAGATTGAAGGAATATACTAAGTTCGTAGCACAAAATACAACACATATGTTAGATGAGTAGAAAAGGCTGCTGATTTTATTTATTTTTACTGTTTTCAGGGATGACATTTTAGTTTTAAATATGACTTTTTATTGCTGTGAATGAGTTTCAGTAATTTTGGCTAGAGGTGTATTCCAAGACTATAAAGAAGTAGTCCATTTATGTGCTTTGGGAGAAAATTAAGTTTAATTTGAGTAGCAATTAGCAGGAATTAATAGTAGTAGTAATGATGATGCTAGCTAATTTTTTTCAAGCCCTTAATTAAGTTCAGATAGCCCAATTCTAGTGCCACACTCTTGGCCACTGTGCTATTAAGTTACATAATTGCAACTAGATGATTGTGTTTCTTAAAAATTTTTTCCTTCATTGTGGAAGTGAAAGTGAAGTCGCTCAGTCATGTCTGACTCTTTGCGATCCCATGGACTGTAGTCTAGCAGGCTCCTCTGTCCATGGGATTTTCCAGGCAAGAGTACTGGAGTGGGTTGCCATTTTGTATATAACTTTAAATAATAGTGCTAATTAATGTTACTTGTATCTGTTTTAGCAGAGCTCCCTTTACCCCCAAAAGTGTAAACTAAAAATGGAATTATAAATGGCCCACGTAGGTCTTAAAATATTTATTTTTCAAGCTTAACATTTCTTAGGTTTAAAGCTATGATAGAAATAATTTACAAATGGAATTTCAAAGCTATTATCTTATTTAAACCCAATTTAGACTTTAATTCTCTTACTATTGTATATAGTTCATCCTTTCTTTTTTTCTTAAGGAAAACATGGGGTAGGAGAGAATTAGGTCTTCCAATTCTTAGTTTCTCTTACTAAGTTGGCTATGATAAAATTACTTAATATTACTTGGACTCAATTTCCTCTTTTGAAAAATGAGGACGACAGTATTACAATATAGGATATAATTTGCTGATATGTAGTAAGTATTAGATTCATTCCCTCCACCTTTTTTATCCCAGGATCTGAAGTGAGTATATATTGTGACCTCTTGGGTAACATAGTAGATCCTAAGTTTTAATTATTTTGCTTTTCATTTTATTTACAGGTGATTAGATTATAGGTATGATCAGAATATTATAGAAGCATTTGTGAAAATCCTTTTTTTCTTGTAGAAGGGATCAGAATATTATAGAAGTATTTATGAAAATCCTCTACTTTTTTCTTGTGAAAGGAAAAGTCTAATCCAATAGGCTGTTTGTTGCACTTGTAAAAACCTTCATAGGAAATGTTTGAACCCATGGAACTAATCCTCATGGACTTGTTAGTCCATGTTATTAGCACTAATTATAATAACAATTCAGTAATTAGAAATTCTATTTTCCTCTTTCAGCAACTTCTTCAAATAGTGAAGCAGAAAACCAATCAAAATTCAGTGGACACTACTTTGAAGTTTACTTTGAGTGCACTTTGGAACCTCACAGATGAATCTCCAACCACTTGCAGACACTTTATTGAAAATCAAGGGTTAGAACTCTTCATGAGGGTTCTAGAGGTTAGAATGGGAATTTAGCCTACAGCTTTGGACATTCATTTATTGATTGATTTGAGCATTTGTTTATTATATTTGGTTCTTTAGTTATAGATGTCTCTTTCTTTTTCTAGTCATTCCCAACTGAGTCATCCATTCAACAGAAAGTCCTAGGACTTTTGGTAAGATAAAAGCATTTCCTGCTAAATTCAAGCTGTAATTATTTTCTATCTGAGGTATTACATAGAAAAATGCTACTCTGTTTGTAAACACATAATGATGTTAAATATATATATCAATATAATTAAGTGGAAAAAGCAGGCTACAAAGTTACATATTTAGATTTTCACCATACTGAAAGGAAGAATATAAATTACATGCTTTTTTTATATTTTGTGGTATAATACAAAGCTTCACTTATATTATAATACAAGCATGTATTATAATACAAGCATGTTTTACTTGTATAATCAGGAAAAAAAAAGATCTCATGAAAAATGTCACTAACCTACAAATATTCTTAGATTCTATGTCTGGTAATTGATGATTACTACTTAAACAACTGTTTAACAAATCAGATATTCCATAAGTATACTGAATATATGTTAAAGTGAGCCCTCTAGGATTTTGAGACACAGAGGAGAATCAGATATTTTATCACTTTTAATCACTGAAAGAGAAGAAGTGCCTGTACAGTAAAGGCTGTTTTAGAGTAGACCTCTGCTCTTGAGGAATTAGATCACAGGAGGCATAGGTTAGTAAATTGTAAAAGAAAAGTAGATTAATGTTTATTTTCTAGACGCAGAAGTATGAGAGATGGATTTTTGCGAAAGCTGAGTGCTGGCATTTAAAGAGGACTATCTAGGGACTTCCCTGGTGGTCCAGTAGTCAGGACTTCATGCTGCCAGTGCAGGGGCTCAGGTGTGATCCCTGGTCTGGGAACTGAGATCCCACATGTAGTGGGTTGTGGCCAAAAGACAGAAACAAAACCTAAAAGCACTATAGTATCTATTTACTATAGTTGTAGTTATATAAAGCAGAAAATGTAAAACTATCTAAATGCCCAGTAATAGGGAAATGTTAAGTAAATTACAGTATTTGATTGTCTTATTCATGGTTCATAGGATTATTAGATACAGAATTTGGCTCAAGTCATTATAAGAGGAAAAGGGGAATTTATTTTAAATATTCAGAAAGATCACATAGGGCTTTAAAATTGCTTTTTTAAAAAATTTCTTAAAGAATACATGCTTACTGTTCCTAGTGAAACAGTGCAAAAATGTATTTAAAAAGTATAAGGTTTTGTCCCCAACCTTCCTTTATTTTCATTTCTGTGAATTAATGTTAATACATCCTGATGTGCTTCCTTCCGTTATCTTTTTCCTTTACTTTGTGATTGAATTTTTTCAATAGTTTATTTTGAGGTATTGATTCTAGTTTAATTCTTCATGATCAGAGAAACTACTTTGAGTCCTTTTGAATTTATTGAGACATGTGCGGCCTGGGATATGGTCTTTCCTGGTCAATGTTCCATGTGCTCTTTAGAAGAATGAATATTCTACTTTTGTTAGAGTGTTCTATATATGTCTCTTGGTTGATATTGAAGTCTACCATAGACTTACTGATTTTCTGCCTACTTGTTCTGTTAGATAGCATTTATCATGTTCTATCAGTTTTTGCTTCCTGTACTTTGAAGCTCTGTTATTAGGTTCAAAAACCGAATTGCTATGCCCTCTTAATTGATCCCTTTATCATTATGAAATGACATTCTTTATCCCTGGTAATATTCTTTACCGTGAAATCTCCTTTGTCTCCTTAATATAGCCAGTCCAGCTTTCTTTTGACTAACGTTGACATGGTTTTATCTTTTTCCCTCCTGTTACTTTTAAGCTATATTTGTCTTTATGTTTAAAGTGTGTTTCTTATGGACAGCATATACTTTGCACCCTGTTTTTTATCCAGTATGAGAATCTCTTCTTTTTATTTGGACTGTTTGGATTGTTTACATTTAATGTTATTATTGGTATGGTTATATTTGCTTTCATCAACTTGGTATTTGTTTTCTGTTTGTCTCATCTGTTCTTTTTTTTTTTTTTTTCCTTTTTCTGCCTGTTTTTTGGTTTGAGTTTAATAATATTGTTTGATCTCCTTTCTTGGTTTATTAGCTATTCAGCTGATTTGCTAAGTTAATGATTAGTATGAGTTTATAGTATACATTTGTAATCACAGTCTACCTTTAAGTGATTTTATATGATTTCATATATATTATAAAAACCTTTAAAATAGTAGATTTCCATTTCTGCTGTTCTTTCCTTTATGTCATCATTGTCATGTATTTTACTTTTATAAATGTAATAAACCAATAAACATTGTTTTTTATATCAGTTATCTTTTAAGGAGATTGAAATACTTTTTAAAAACTAACATGTTTTCCCAAATACTATTTGTGATGCTCATCTTTCCTTTGTGTAGATCCAGATTTCTATAATTTTCCTTCTGCCAAAAAAGCATTCTTTAACATATTTCATAGTGTGGGTCTGTCTGCTACTGATGAATTCTTCAGCTTTCATATATCTGCAAGCATCTTTATTTAATCATCATTTTTGAAAGTTTCTTTTTTTGCCAGCTGTAGAACTCGAGGTTGATAGTACTTTAAAGATGTTGATTACCTTTTTTCTGACTTGCCATCTTTCCAGTGAGAAATCTGATGTCATCATTATCTTTATTCCTCTGTATGTATATGATTTTGTTCCTCTGGCTACTTTTAAGATTTAGGATTAGCAAAAACAATTCTGTGTAATTTGATTACGATGTGTTTTAATGTAATTTACTTCATGATTCCTATATCTGGGATTCATTGAACTTCTTGGTTTATAGTCTTCAAGTTTGATAAGTGTTTGGCCATTATTTCTTGAAAGAAAAAATGTTTTACACCCCCTTACCCCCAACCCACTGGAGTCCTTTGGAGACTTCAGTCTCATATTTTAAGCTGCTTGAAATTCACAACTCATTGGTGTTTTTTAAATTTTCTTCTGTTTTCTGTGTATGTATCAGTTTGAATTGTTTCCATTGTTAATGCCTTCTAATTTAGTAATTGTTTCTTCTTCAATGTCTAATCTGTTATTAATCCCAGCTAGTATATAGTTTTTATCGTTAGACGTCATTTTCTTCTCTAAAACTTCTATTTGGCTCTTTTTTATATCTTCCATATTTTTACATAACTTTTTGAACATATGAAATTTATTCATAATAACTGTCCTTCTCTGCTAATTTTAGCTTCTGTATTAGTTCTGGGTAAATTTCAAATGATTGATTATTCCCCTCAGTTTGAGTTTTGTTTTCCTGTCACTTGGCATGCATGGTAGTTTTTGACTGGATGCAGACATTT
This sequence comes from Bubalus kerabau, assembly GCF_029407905.1. Lineage (NCBI taxonomy): Eukaryota > Metazoa > Chordata > Mammalia > Artiodactyla > Bovidae > Bubalus > Bubalus kerabau. The sequence goes on along the minus strand of NC_073629.1, from coordinate 94,101,301 downwards.
TAGATTTTACCTTGTTGAGTGCGGGATAGTTTCATTTTCCTATAACATATCCTTGAATTTTGTTCCAGGATTAACTGCCTTACTTTTAAACAGTCTGATCCTATTTGATCTTGCTTTTGTGATGTACTAGGAGGATCCAGAGCGTGCCGAGGCTAGGGCTGATTATTCTGTACTACTGAAACAAGACCTTCCTGAGTACTCAGTGCCCTGTGAAAGAGTTTTCTCAGACTGGATGGTGAGAACAGGCACTGCTCCTGGCCCTTTGTGAGTGCCAAGAACTTCAATCTTTTTAATAGCTCATTTTCTACCTTTAAATAGTTTCCTCACAGTCATGCTCTGATGAGTGCTCTGCTGAATAGGGTGCTGTGCCCTGCAGCTCTCTGGATTCTCTTCACATACAGTTCTCTTCTCTCTGGTTCTCTGTCCTATGACTTGCCTTGATCTCCCTGGATTCCCAACTCCATCTCTTCAACTCCGTGAGTCCACTGGGCTCTACTTCAATTGTATATCACTGTGCCACAGCCTGGAAACTCTCAAGGCAGCGTCTCGTCTTGTTTGTCATCCACCTCTAAAGGCCACTGTTCTTTATTACCTAATGTCTAGGATCTTGAAAACGATTGTTCCCTGTTGTGTTTTTTCAGTTTGTTTAGAATGGAGAGTAAGTCTGGCCCCTTTTATTTCATCTTGGTCAGGAGTCCTCATCAGTTTTTCACTGTACAGATTTAGGGATGAGAAATTTGTCTTTTATACTTACCAAAGATCCTGACGCTAGGAAAGATTGAAGGCAAAAGGAAAAGAGGGTGAGATAGGTAGATAATATCACCAACTCAACGGACATGAGTTTGAGCAAATTCCGGGAGACAGTGGAGGACAGAAAAGCCTGGTGTGCTACAGTCCGTGGAATTGCAAAGATTTGGACATGACTTAGCAACTGAACAACAATAATGTATTTCTTATACTATTTTTTAAAAAACTTGCTCTTAGTGTAGGTATGTTGGCAATGAATTTTCACTTAGGTTTTGTCTGTGTGAAAATGTCTTTGTTTCATTTTCAAAAGATAAATTTTTTGGTCACTATTGAAGTCCAAGTGGACATTTTTTCTGTTGGGTTTTTTGGTTATAATTTTCATAAATTGGAATAATTTTTGCCATTATTTCTTCAAATATGTTTTCCTGTACCCTTTCTTATATCCTTTCTTTTTGAGACCCTGGTTACAAGTATGTTAGATTGCTTGAAATTATCACACAGGTCATGTGACAGAAGTGCCCTACTGGCTTTTTGGCAGTATATTTTTTTTTTTCCTTTCCATGTTTTGGCTTGAATGTTTTCTACTACTGTTTTTTCATTTTTCATTTTATATATAGATATATATATTATAATTATATACATATAGTATAATAATATATATATTCTTTCTGGAAGTTACATTTAGGTCATTTTTATATTATCATTTTTTTTCCCCCTCAGGCTTATATTTTTCTTTCATTCTGTAATATATTTATAACATTTATAATAGCTGTTTTAAATCCTTATCTGTTGGTTCTATTATCCCTGTCATTTCTGGATCTATTTTTATTGATTGACTTTTCTTCTGGTTAAGGATCGTATTTCCTAACTCTTTATATGTCTGGTAATTTTTCACTGGTTGTAGCCATTGTGAAATTTAATTCACTTTTTGATTACTAGATTTTATTGTTTTCCTTTAAAGAGTCTTGGACTTTGTCCTGGTATTCAGTTAAGCTACTCACAGATCAGGTTGTTGCATTCAAAGCTTTCTTATAGGCATACCTCATTTTATTCACTTCACAAATACTGTGTTATTTTCCAAATCAAAGATTTGTGGCAAGTCTGTTGGCACCATTTTTCTAACATTATTAGCTCACTTTGTGTTTCTGTGTCACATTTTGATTATTCTTATAACATTTCAAACTTTTTCATTATTGTTATATTTAATATGGTGATCTCTGATCAGTGATGTTTGATGTTACTACTGTAACTAGTTCAAGGATTCAAATGATGGTTAGAGTCTTTTAGCAATAAAGTATTTAATAATCAAGGTATGTACAGTGTTTTTTTTTTTAACGTAATGCTGTTGCATACTTACTAGACTACAATATATATAGTATAAACGTACCTTGTGTGCGTACTGAAAACTAAGTTTTGTGTGGGTCCCTTGATTGCAGTATTCATTTTTTTGTGATTGTCAGAAACCAAACCCACAATCTCCAAGGTATGCCTATATTTGCTTTGTTAGAGTAGCTTCAGATCAGCCTTTCCCCTATTGCTTAACCCTAGTTACCCCACTATACTCAAATGCTTTGTTTAGATGAGATCCCTTCACTCTGGCTGGTAAGAATGTAAACTATTCCTAAACCTGTTGACTTTGGGATTTGTTCATGTATTGCTTTCTGGTGGTTCTTTCCCTAGTTTCATGGGGTTTCATTTCATATCAGTAGTCAGCCAAAGATTTTAGGGGATCCCCCTGCAGATGTCTTTTTCTTTGGAAATTTTTCCTTTTTATTACTCTGTTCTATAGATTTCTGCTGCCTTAGCCACCCTACACACGGATCCTTATCTCTTCAACTCAGCAAAACGTCCAATTCTCTTTAGATTCCCCTTATATGCACAGCAATCTAGAAACTGCCCTATTTGAATATCTTCTCTTGTATCTATACAAGGATCAGATTCCCTGTATAGCTATTCCATTGTCTCATAGCTATTGTCCATTCTCTCATATATTTTGGCTGGTTTCCCAGTAACTTGTTTATTGCAACAAAGAATGGCCCATGATTCTTTTGATGCTTTGTTCCAGATCTTTCTTGTTGGTTTTTGTTTTAATGATGCTGTCTTTGCATTTTCATGTGTGTGTATGTGTGTGTGTTTTAAACTTCTTAAATCAGGTACTATCTTGCAGTTGTATTGCATGAGATTCTTGCGGGAGTCTAATTCGCTACTGTGTATTTGATGATTCTCACTCATTATGGATTATTTTCATTGTGAATCGTAATTTAGCATTTTCTGTGAGGCTTTGAGTTCAAGATGTGTCCTTCTCAGAGGGTCTTTGTATTTCTTTCTACCAAGCTTGGAGGAGATGGAGGACTACCTTTGTTTGTTTGTTTAATTTAATTTATTTTGAGCACACCACACAGCTTGTGGGATTTTAGTTCCCCAGCCAGGGATTGAACCCAGGCCCTTTGGAATGAAAGCACAGAGTCCTAACCACTGGACTGCCAGGGAATTCCCTTATTTGTTTATTTTAAAAGGTATATATTTCTTTCTTTTTTGTCTCTCTAAAATGATACATGCTGTGTAAAAAATATGAATATGGAAGAATATAAAAAATAAATGTGAGATGCCTTTTCTTATTTGAATATGTGAGATTAGAGAGGGGCATAGGAGACTTTGATTAATCATTTATGGTGATGGAAAAATACAGGATTATGTACATTCATGTAGCGGGTAAAGTTATACCTGTCTCTTCTGTCTTCCTTCTTTTTGGTGGTTGGAAAAGAGAACTTAGTCTTTTCAGAGGATGCATTTGGACGTGATGCCTTTTATTTTCACTTGTCATAGAGTGACTTAAGCTAGGGAGTGAATAGTTTCTTAACAATGAAAATGCCAGGGTTTTTGGTTCCTAAGAATTGGAATCAGTGTGTTAGGAAAAGAATTATGATTTCATAGTAGATCAGATGAAGTTTTGAGAAAGAGGATTAATCTTCAGAATAGTGAGGTAAGTTGGGTCTTATATTGTTTCGGAGAAAGTCAAGCACAGCCTAGATTGTAAACCCCTCAATTGTTTCCCATGTGAATAGAGGTCTTCCTTATGTACTACCTAGGCAAGCCATCATATCCCAACTCCAGATAAAACACCTACCTTCCACAGGCCAGCAGGCAAATTTTGACATTCAGTGGAGGTCCTAGGCTATGAAGTTTTTAAGACAGAGGATCACTATATTGCTCACGTAAATGAATGCTTTCCTGTCTTCATCTTACTTAGGCTCTCTACATTACTTAGAACTACTAATCCTTTCACCCTTTAAAAAAAAATTTACTTATTTTTGGCTACACTGGGTCTCCATTGTTGCGTGGGCTTTTCTCTGGTTGTGGCGAGCAGGGGCTACTCTCTAGCTGCAGTGCACCGGCTTCTCCTTGCATGGCTTCTCCTGTTGCAGAGCATGTGCTCTAGAGAGGGTGGGCTTCAGTGGTTGCACCACACAGGCTCAGTAGTTGTGGCTCACGGGCTCTAGAGTGCAGGGCTCAGTAGTTGTGGTGCATGGGCTTAGTTGCCTCGTGGCACGTAGAGTCTTGCTGGACCAGGGATTGAACCCATGTTCCCTGCATTGGCAGGCGGATTCTTAACCCCTGGGCCACCAGGGAAGTACCCCTTTCATCCTTTTGATGTACTCACCTATCTCTGCTTTCTAGATACCAAACTTTGCCCTTAACCTCTCCTACTGTTTTTCTCCTACCTCTCTTATGGTTGCTCTCAGGTTGGAGTTTCTCCAGACCACACAGATGGTATAAATTTGAACTACAGTCTTGCTTGAGTCTTGCTTGTTTATAAATTACAAGGGAAGACTTTTCCTTTTAGGCCAGAGCCCAGATCACAATAGGCTTCTTTCTTTTGTCTCTATGCCAGGCCACCCTTTTATTGAGGTGTAATGCTTTGAAAATTCTTGCATTGTAAGCAAAGTCTTAGTATCTCTGGTCCTTACTTCTGACCTAGCATGGCTGTTAAACCCAGTTTTCTTGCACCCTGCCCGCCCCCCACTGCTGCGAGCCAGAGATAGCCTGTTAGGTTCTAGTTTGATTTCCTGTTTACATTTTATCCCAGACAAAAAAGTTACATATTTAAAGTTTGCTTGCTGTTTTTCACCCAGCACAACTAGATATTGTACAGCAGGAAATTTTTAGGTTATCTAGTTCACTAAATCACTTGAAAAGAAACTACTATTTCTTTATTTTATTGTTTGGGGTGGAGAGGAATAAAATCACCTACAATCCCACAGTGCTAACATAGCAACAGTCTTCACCTTTTGTTCATACATGTTTAAATCATTGCAGTGTCATTTAGCCATTTACTATACATAATTACTTTAATTTTTATATTTTTTCCCCCAGAACAATATAGCTGAAGTACAAGAATTGCATTCTGAATTAATGTGGAAGGATTTTATAGACCACATCAGTAGTCTTCTACATAGTGTTGAAGTGGAAGTCAGTTACTTTGCAGCTGGAATTATTGCCCACTTAATATCTAGAGGTGAACAAGCTTGGACATTGAGTCGCAGCCAGAGGAATTCTCTCCTGGATGATCTGGTAGGGTAACTTGCTGTTTTCTGGAAGAATACAAACAACATTCATAATGATTAAACTATCAAAGCCTCATCATGCAATACTAAATAAATATTATAATCCCTTCTTGTGTGTCTTATGTCTTTCAGCATTCAGCTATTTTGAAATGGCCAACTCCAGAGTGTGAGATGGTAGCATACAGGTAATTAGCAAGATAATTAATATTAAGCCAACCTAGTCATGTTGCTTGCCTAGAGGTCATTGCTATTAGATGTATGATCGTTTTCCCTTAGGCATCTATGTTTTTACTTTATTTTGCTACGTATCATTCATCAGTCCTCCTTTCATATTCATTGAAGACAGGTGCCAAAGTCTTGTTCTATCCCCTTGAAATTCAAAGATGAATAAGATATGGTGCCTCCAAACAAGAACTTTACAGCCTAGTGAGGGAAACCAAATGTAAATCAGATATAATTCACTCTTATGCTAATTTCATACAATGCTTTAAAATCAAAGATGAAAATGCTTTTTAAAAAAAGATGAAAGTACTTAAATCTGCACTGGAAAATAATGAAAAACTTCCAGAGAAAGTAGATTGTGAACTGAGTTTTAAGCAGGGACAGAAGATTTTAGGAAGAGTATTAATGCAAGGAGGTGTAAAACAAGAGAACACATTTAACGAACTAGAAGCAGCACCTGATTTGTTTAGGGAAGCAGTTTGTAATTATTAAAGTGCATACTGGATTCTGACTTTATTTATGACAAGTGATTTGATAGATAAGTTACTAATATACCTGAAGTATTCCTATTCCAGATTGCAACATAAATATTATCATTACAGTTTATTTTGTTGTCTATTTTATAAATGTTGATGCTGCCAGTACTTTTTATTCCAATATGTTTTACCCATTTTGGGGCAGAAGACTAGAAGAAATAGGCTAAATTCTGGACCTCCTTCATGATGTTCTATTGGTTGGTTATCAACTAACTTTGCATCTAGGTTTCCAAACCAAGGTCTACTGTTCTTCAGAATGTGTATCTTCAAGACTGAAAGGTGCTTTTGAGAAAAAGTACATTGTTCTGATCATCTTCTATCTTCTTCATCAAGACTTTTGTTTGAATACAATCCTTCATCAGATGGCTAAGACAAAGGAACGATGTTCTACAGAGGGTCATTTATATTAGTTTACAAATAGAAGGATGAAATTTCTGGAGTGAAAAGCTCAGGAATCATTGCTTTAGAAAATGATGCAAAGTATAGGATGTAACTTTTATTCTTTTCTTTTGAACTTTTAGGTCCTTTAATCCATTTTTCCCATTACTTGGCTGTTTCACAACACCTGGAGTCCAGCTATGGGCAGTTTGGGCCATGCAACATGTCTGCAGCAAGAATCGTATGTACCGAAAGAGAACTGTGTTTGAATGTAATTCTTGTCCTTCAGCTAGAAAATTAAAATGATATGTATATTCAGTGTTTAGGACATTGCTGCCAGCATCCATAGTGTGTGGAAAAGTAAACTATTTAAATCAGGTTTCATATCATTTTTTTCCATTATTCTTTTTTGAAGGCTGTGATGTGATGTAACTCTGTCAGTATTTATTAATATAAACTCATTCCATAGGTAATTTGAAATAGTAAAAAGAAGCACATAAATATACCTTAATAGTAAAGTATAAATTAAATTTTCTTAAATTAAAAATCAGATCCAAGGAAAAATAATTTGAAAAAAATTAAAAGATAGAAGGAAGGTAGTAGAATTTAGATATGTAGGCCATTCATAGTAATTGATATACTCTCTGTGACTGGACTGGAAGTAAGCAGCTACATGGTTCTCTTTCTGTATATAAGAGGGAAGAACATTATATATCCTCAAAGGGGTATAAAGCTTTTCTGCACAATTAAGTACAAGTTAAGTTTCTTTTATAGAGTCTTAATAGGGGCTGTGTTATAAATGGCCTTATATAAGAATGTGAGAGTCGTTTTTTTAACAACAGTTTTTTAGCAAGTAGCAGTACTGTTTTGTTATATTCTTTCTTGTTGCATTCTTTGATGAACACTTATCACAAAAAGAGAACTCAATAAAAGTTCTTCTTTGTCAGGTGGATAGAGGAAGATGGTTTAGGGAATGGGAAGCGACAGAGAAAACCACCTTGTACCCACCTAAACCTCCACCTGGAAGCTTTTCTGCCTCCTCCTACTAAATTCCTGGAGCAGAGTTGTTCATTCATAAACATAAGATTGCCTCATTAGCTACACTAAACTGCCTCTGCTATAAATATTTTTTTCCTTTCTCTGTACCTTTAGGTTCTGAGAACTCTCAGTATTTTTTTTTTTTTAAACGTCTGTCCGATTTTATACCCAGCCTCTAATCTCCAGGCTTCTTTCCTCATTACTTTTCATAGACTCATAGGAGACAATAAAACATAATAAATAAATAATAGTGCATTTCATTTAACTGGTACCATTTTTGTGACTATTCTTAGGTGTTGGTGTTTTTTTCACGTTTACTCTGTGAAATGAGTACCCTTAAGAATTTATTCTATAATGCACTGTAATTTGGAGATTGTTAGATTATTTTATCTCCAACTCAGGTAGTCCAGGTTCCTACTTTCTTGCTTCCCTGTTTATGTTTAAATGGAATTTACTTCTCAGTTTGCACTAAAAAGTTTAATGCACTAAAAAGCTTATACCTTTTAAACATTAAGAGTTAGTGTAGCATAGTGATTAAGACACAAGACTATTAATACCTGGATTCAAATCATGTTCCACCACTTACCATGTATGCAATCTTGAGCAAATTATTAAATCTAGGACTTCAGTTTCCACATTTGTTAAATGGAAATAATAATAGTACCTGTTTCACACGTTATAATGAGCATGTTCCCATATTTTGGGAAATTTTTGGCAACATGATTTACAATAATCACTTAATCTTTATTTTATGGTGTATTAGTTTCCTAAGGCAAGTGTAACGAAGTACCAAAAATGGGTGGCTTAAAGTAACAGGAACATTTTGTCACTCTGTTCTGGAGGCTTAGAAGTCTAAGGTGTGAGTGGGGCCATGCTTTCTCTGACACCTCCAGGGGAGGACCCTTCCTTGCCTCTTCCAGCTTCTGGTGTTTTCTGCTCCGTGTGTCTTCATATCGTCTTCTGTGTGTGTGTCTGTTTCTGTGTCCAGATCTCCCCTTTTCATAAGAACATCAGTAATATTGGATTAGGGCCTACCCCAATGGTATCATGTAACTTCACCAAGTACATCAGCCCCACCCTTGTTTCCACATAAGGTTTCATTTTGAAGTCCTGGGCCTTAGGGGGTGTTAGGACTTTAACTTATCTTTTGAGGGAGATACAATTTAACCCATAACATATGGCTATAAATTTATTAAACTTACCTAGCTACATCCCTATTGATGAACATTTAGGTAGTCTACCTTTTAATTTAAAAATTATACTCAAATGCTTGTTTTTACAGAGATATTCATTGCATCATTATTTATAGTAGGAAGTAACTCTAAGTAGCCTAGAGGTCCAGCAATAGGGGAATGTAAAATAATGTTGAAACATCCAGACAGTGGAATTATAAGCGAAGAAGACATGATAGAAAAGTATATGAGCACAAACTTATATTCTGGGTCAGGACAGAGTAACTGGTACCAGAGTATAAGCAATAGAAAAATGTGGGGAAAATTTGAAACAGTTTGTTCTAGTCTTAGACAAAAGATTGCAAGGATTCTGATCCTTGAAAGGAGAGAACAAATGAGAGGGCTTTGTCACCTGGTTCTTCTTGGCCATGCCTCCTCCAGGGGCTTGAGGAACATGGTAGAGACTGGAACAAAGGGATGGAGAACAGCCACAGCCTGGCGGGGGCAGGGGGGACATTCCTAGTGGCCCAAGGAAAGAAGGAAGCTGGCTTGCTGTAAGAATCACAGATCCATGAGAGGAAGCCAGCCTTTTCTAGTCAACACAGCTTTGCCCAAAGCCCAAAGAAAGCCCATTTCTTTGCCCAAAGAAACGTCTCCCCTGGTCACAGAGCAGAGCAGCCAGCCTTCTACCTCCTGGAGGAGATGGACACAGGGCAGGCAGGGAGGGCTGTTGCAGGAGAGGATGAAAGTAGTTGTTTCTTGAATGAATAAGAGTGTGTCCAGGGAGGTGGTGTTGAAGATGGCCACAGTGGCCAGTATGGGGAGTCTGGGAGGCCAGGACCCCTCATTAGCTCTGCTATAGGGCCAGTCTCCACTTGGCCCTGTGAGCATGGGCAAGGCGGCCCTAAATGTCATGCCAGGCACAGACACCCTTAGGGAAGATTTCAGTGGGTCCACAGATGAGGGTTGGTACATCGATTAGGAGAGGGCAGCCTGAGGGGGTGGTGGCAGAGACCTCTCAGAATTGTAATCAGGGTCCCCAAGGTGAAGAGATGCTGGACCATCCCAAACTGGGAGAGGCCTCTGTTTTGGCAACCCTGAGTCCACCCTTGGTGGGCAGCTCACCCCTCATATACACGGACATGTGAATGGGCCTGCATACATACACAGGGATGTGTGCTCAAGTAGATAACCACACACTGACGTGGCCTGCCCCAGCCCACACGCAGCACCACCCTCAGACTCTGGAGTTCCCCTCTCAAAGACCTGCCTCCAGTGTGCCTACATCTGAGGGTCTCCCCAGCAGGGCACAGGCAGGGTGACTGGACTGCTATGGGCCCTTGAGGGGTGGAAGGGGGTCAGGGAGGCTTGGGGAGGTGGGTGGGGAGGCAGGCTCTGCTGCAGTTCCTGCTGTTTGCCATCAGATCACACTGTGTGCTGAGAGTCAGGCATAGAACAAACTCTACAGACTCCCTGTCTTTCTTTCTGGAGGCATTGACTGGAGTAGCATAGGGGAATCAAGTACAGCTCAGCAATTTCATTGGATGGAGGAGACAAAAATCAGAGCACAGCAAGACTGAGGTGCATGGAATTTGGGGGCAGAACAATGCAGTTAGATCTAGAAAGAACTCCAGAAATCTTCATAGGAGTTTCTTGAGTCTTAGGCTGAATACTAAGCTGTGGATGCCTAGGATGAGACTCCTTGAGGCCAAATACCAAAGAGACTGCTAACTGAACAACATGAGCTTACACAGGGTTGGAAAATATTTAAATTCCAAACAGTGGAAAGAACATAATACCTAGGGCTTTCACTGCAGATGCCAGAAGAGCCAGAAGAGATTAGCCCTAAATTAAAGGCTTCTCTAAGGCAACCCTACAAAGCTTACAAAACAAGTCTTGAAATGATCAAGCTGCTCTGGAGAAACTGTCTGCCAGAGAAAAACTAAGCACTCTTTTAAAAAAGACAGCAAAGTCTACACTCAACAATATGTTTAGTTATATGATGGATTGCTAGATGAGAGAAGCAGCAGAAAAATATGATCTGTAACCAAGAGAAAAATCAGACAGTTGAAACAAACCCAGAAATGATAGTGATGATGGAATTAGCAGGGGAAAATTAAAAACATTTTTTATAGATATGATTCAAGATTTTTTAAGAAAATATGAATACCAAAAGGAGGAAAAGTGAAGTATAAAAAATAAATAAAAATTTAACATGAAAAATATCTTAGTGAGCTTAAGAGTAGATAAGAAAAGAAGAAAAAAGTTCAGTGAAATTGAACACAAAGCAATAGAGAATATCCAAACTCAAAGAAAGCTGGGTTTAAAAAAAAAAAAAAGGAACACCAGAGGTATCCTGATATAAATACCAGGCAAAGACATAAGAAAAGAAAATTACTGAACAGTATATCTCATGAGCATAGATGAGGATATTCTTTTTAAAAAATGTTAACAAACAGAACCTAACAGTGTATAAAAGGGAGGTTACTCCAAGAATGCAAAGTTGCTTTAAGATTGAAAATCAATATGCTTCTTCCTATTACCAGACCAGGAAAGAAAAGCAATCTAATCATGTCTATTGATGCAGAAAGGCAGACCATTGGCCACTGCCCATGAAAGCGGAGATTTTTACTACTATTCAATTTTTCTATCCTTGCTGGGAAAACAGTTTGCAGTTCCTTCTACAGAGGTGTTTTGGATTTTACCTTTTTCAGTCAGAGTGATGACCTTCCAAACAGAATGTTGTCTATTTACCTTGGAGTTGCTGTCCACAAACCGGGCAGCTCTTTGTTGGTTAGTGGAGAGCTGTTTATGTGCCACTGTCCAAGTGACAATAGAATCTGGCAGCTCCTTGTGCAGTTCCAAAGTCAGTACTAGTGAGAAAGATGCTCCCTTCTCTTGAGTATCCCCTCCTTACATTCTACAGGTAGGATGACCCTGTGTAAAAGCGGATTCCATTTTATCATTTAACTCTTCTGGGCATTGTCATCCCCATTAGAGTGTTTCTCTGACGTCACTCAAAAACACTGTGGCTCTTTCAGGTTTGAAGATTGTTGTTTGTCCTTCAGTCATAAGGGTAGCTTCAATTAATGTCAAATAGCAAGGTAGAAATGCCGTTAAATGGAAATTCTTGGTCCAGAGTCCCAGTAGTCATCTTGGTAGGCTCACAGGCTTTTGCCATAACCCGCAGTCTGCCCTTCACATAGGACTATCACACAGAGAATTTGTCCCTACTGGCCCTCCAGCTTCTGTTCCACACTGCATTGGCTAGGGCAGCCTTCCTCCCCACTTAGCGTATCTAATTAACATTGCTTGAAAGAAGGATTTGTAGGCTTTCTGTTCTATGATGTTAGGTAGGGAAAACATTCCCCAGTCAGTAAAATGTCCATCCTCATAATACAGTCAGATAAAAGAAATTCACATACTAATTCTCCTATAAACTTTTACCTTAATTCTGTTAATCCTTATATTCCTAACTGTAGCCTCCATTAGGACTTCATCCACAGATTTTAATCTTACAATACTGAGTAGGAGAGTGTTCCCCAGCCAGACATAATCCTCATTTCCATAAAATATTCAGGTAGAAGAGGCACAACTTCTTTCTAGAAAGTCTGTTTAAACATTCCAACTTTCATAATCCTATCAATCCTTACATTTTTATTTTCTCTCAGTCTAATTGTAGCCCACATCAGGGCTTCACCAGTGGGTTTTGGTAACTTCTCTACTTCTTGATTAAATTACCCACTCTTGTGCAAAATTCTTTAAGTCCCCAGTAAGGCATCAAGCCAAGGAGTCCTGGCCTTTTGTCAGTGTTTGTCTTGAGTAGATGAAACAAATGCCAGTCAGGTTTGGATCCATCTCTAAATGCCATTGGTAACTTTAACCATTAGTAACCATAGCTCTGACTGTACAGACCTTTGTCGGCATGGTGATACTCTGCTTTTTAATATGCTGTCTAGGTTTGTCATAGCTTCTCTTACAAGGAGCAAGTGTCTTTTAATTTCATGGCTGCAGACACGGCCTGCAGTGATTTTGGAACCCACAAAAAGAAAATCTGTCAGTTTCTACTTTTTCCCCATCTGTTTGGCATGAAGTGATAGGACCAGATGCCATGATCTTTGTTTTTTGAATGTTGAGTTTTAAGCCAGCTTTTTCACTCTCTTCTTTCACCTTCATCCAGAGGCTCTTTAGTTCCCCTTTGCTTTCTGCCATTAGAGTGATATCATCTGTATATCTGAAGTTGTTGATACTTCTCTTGACAGTCTTTATTCCAGCTTGTCATTCATCCAGCCCAGCATTTCACATGATGTACTCTGCATATAAGTTAAATAGCAGGGTAACAATATTCAGCCTTGATGTACTCCTTGCCCCATTTGAACCAGTCCGTTGTTCCATGTCCAGTTCTTACTGTTGCTTCTTCACCAGCATACAGGTTTCTCAGGACGCAAGTATGATCCACATAGTCTGGCTTTAGCGTAGTCAGTGAAGTAGAAGTAGATGTTTTTTCGGAAAATCCCTTGCTTTTTCTGTGATTCAAAGGATGTTGGCAATTTGATCTCTGGTTCTTCTGCCTTTTCTAAATAAATCCAGCTTGTACATCTGAAAGTTCTCTATTCACATACTAATGAAGCCTAGCTTGAAGGATTTTGAGCATTACCTTGCTATCATGTGAAATGAGTGCAGTTGTACAGTAGTTTGAGCATTCTTTGGCATTGCCTTTCTTTGGGACTGGAATGAAAACTGACCTTTTCCAATCCTATGGCTACTGCTGAGTTTTTCAAATTTGCTGACGTATTGAGTGCAGCACTTTTAACAGCGTCATCTTTTAGTATTTGAAATAGCTCAGCTGGAATTCCATCACCTCCACTAGCTTTGTTCGTAGTAATACTTCCTAAGGCCCACTCGACTTCACGTTCCAGGATGTCTGGCTCTAGGTGAGTGACCATACCATCATGTTTATTTGGGTCATTAAGACCTTTTATGTATATTTCTTCTTGTATTCTTGCCACCTCTTCTTAATCTCTTGTGCTTCTCTTAGGTCCTTGCTGTTTTTGTCCTTTATTTTGCCCATCTTTGCATGAAATGTTCTTTAGTATTTCCAATATTCTTGAAGAGATCTCTAGTCTTTCCCATTCTGTTGTTTTCCTCTTACTTCTTTGTATTATTCATTTGCAGAAGACTCTCTTATTTCTCCTTGCTGTTCTGTGGAACTCTGCATTCATTTGGGTTTATCTTTCCCTTACTCCTTTGCCTCTCACTTCTTTTCTTTTCTTAGCTATCTGTGAGGCCTCCTCAGACAACCACTTTGCCTTCTTGCATTTCTCTTTCTTTGGGATGGTTTTGGTCACCGCCTCCTGTAGTGTTATGAATCTCCGTCTACAGTTCTTCAGGCACTCTGTCTACCAGATCTAATGCCTTGAATATATTCTTCTCCTCTGCTGTATAATCATAAGGGATTTGATTTAGGTCATACCTGAATTGCCTAGTAGTTTTCCCTACTTTCTTCAATTTAAGCCTGAAATCTACAATAAGAATCTGATGATCTGAGCCATGGTCAGCTCCAGGTCTTGTTTTTGCTGACTGCATAGAGCTTCTCCATCTTCAGCTACAAAGAATATAATAAATCTGATTTCAGTATTGACTGTCTGGTGATGTCCATGTGTAGAGTTGTCTCTTGTGTTGTTGGAAGAGGGTGTTTGATATGACAATACTCTGTTAGCCTAATCCCTTGAATTTATTTGTCACCTCCACTGTATTGGGTCAAATGTTTTCAAGTCATATGTCTGATAAAGTGCTTGTGTTCAAAATATATCATGTACTCTGAAAACTTATGATAAGAAAACAAAATGAGTAAAAAAAACAAAAGAATGGACAAAAGAGTTGAATAGTCTCTTCACCAAAGATTTACAGATGACAGGGGGACTTCCCTGGTGTCCCGTGGTTAAGAATCTGCCTTGCAATGCAGAGGATGCAGGTTTGATCCCTGGTTGGGAAAGGAAGAGCCTCCATGCCACAGAGCAACTAGCCTGTGTGCTGCAACTGCTGAAGCCTGCATGGCGCAACTAGAGATCCGTGCACCGCAACAAAAGATCCTGCGGGACACAATGACCTGACACAGCCTAATAAATAATAAATAAATAAATAAATAAATACAAGATTTACAGATGGCAAGTATACACACATGAAAAGATGCCCAACATCATTAGGATATATGTATAGATCAATGCAATAGAATTGAGAGTTCAAAACTAAACCCATTCGTCTATGGCCAAATGATTCTTGACAAGGGTGTCAAGACAATTCAGTGGGAAAAGAACATGTTTTTCAGCCAATTGTGCTGAGAAAACTGAGTAGGAGAAGGCAATGGCACCCCACTCCAGTACTCTTGCCTGGAGAATCCCATGGATGGAGGAGCCTGGTGGGCTGCAGTCCATGGGGTTGCAAAGAGTCGGACACGACTGAGCGACTTCACTTCCACTTTTCACTTTCATGCATTGGAGAAGGAAATGGCAACCCACTCCAGTGTTCTTGCCTGGAGAATCCCAGGGACGGGGGAGCCTGGTGGACTGCCGTCTATGGGGTCGCACAGAGTCGGACACGACTGGAGCGACTTAGCAGCAGCAGCAGCAGGCATGTGTTAAAGAAGAAACTTGCATGCTTACCTCATGCCATATACGAAAATTAACTCAAAAATGGGTTATTGGCCTAAGTATAAAAACTGCATTTATATATGCATAAATACATAAAACTTTTAAAAGAAATAGATATAAATCTTTATGACACTGGATTAAGCAATGTTTTCTTATATAGAACACCAAAAGCATAAGTGATAAAAACTAGTCTAATCGGATTTAATAAAAATTTTTAACACATTTGTGCTTTAAAGGACATCATCAACAAGGTGAAAAGACTACTCAGAATGGTTGAAAATATTTGCAAATTATATACGTAATGAGGAACTTGTTTTCAAAATGTATAAACACAATAATAAAAAGAAAAATGACCCAGTTTAAAAACTGGCAAAAGATCTGAATAGACATGTCTTAAGAAAAATATACAAATGGCCAATAAGCAGATTAAAAGCAGTTCAACATTGTTAGAAAAATATAAATTAAAACCACAATGAGATACCACTTTATACCTGCTAGGAAGGCTGCCTATAATCAAAAAGATGGACAGTGGTATGTGTTGATGAAACAACTGTCTCATTCGTTTGATGATGAGATTGAAAAATTATACAGTCGTTTCAGAAAACAATTTGGTGATTTCTTATAAAGTTAAACATACATTTAGCCCAGCATTTTAGGTGTTTCCTCAAGATGGATGAAATGAAAAGTTCACAAAAAACTTATAATAATAGGATGATTATAGCATTTTTAGTCATTGTAACGAAATGCTGGGGGTCAGGGGAGAACATGCAACAAATGTCCAGTACAGTAACATTAAAAACATGTGGTGTGTTCAATACAATGGAATATTTCTCAGCTTAAAGCAAAAGAACTACTACATACAGGTAACAACTTGAATACAAAGATTACATACTGGATGAGTCTGTTTATATGAAGTTCTAGGCAAAAATGGCACCCCACTGCAGTACTCTTGCCTGGAGAATCCCATGGACGGAGGTCCTGGTGGGCTGCAGTCCATGGGGTCACAAAGAGTCAGACACGACTGAGCGACTTCACTTTCCCTTTTCACTTTCATGCATTGGAGAAGGAAATGGCAACCCACTCTAGTGTTCTTGCCTGGAGAATCCCAGGGACGGGGGAGCCTGGTGGGCTGCCGTCTATGGGGTCGCACAGAGTCGGACACGACTGAAGTGACTTAGCAGCAGCAGGCAAAAATCTACATTGCAGAAATTAGAACAGTGGTTGCTTGGGATGAGAGGTGCAGGGGAGATTGACTGCAAAGGTGCACAAGGAAACTTATTTTGTTGTTGAAAATATTCTATATCCTGATTGTGTTGGTGGTTACACTAGTGTATCTGTTGTTCTTGTTCAGTATCTCCTGGAGTTTGTTCAAATTCATGGCCAATGAGTCGGTGACATTATCCAACTATCTCATCCTCTGCCTCATATAACTATAGATTAAATTGGGTGTATTTATTGCATGTAAATTAGACTTTAATAAATATGACTAAAACTAAAAAAATTTAAAAGACACATGTACAGTAAATTCCCTGGTGTTCCAGTGGTTAGGACTCTGTACTTTAACTGCTGAGGGTCCTGTTTCAATCCCTGATCGGGGAACTAAAATCCCACAAGCCAAATAGCACAGCCCTCTCCCTACCCCCACCCCCTCAAAAAAGCATGTGTGCAAAAAAAAAATTTTTTTAAGTTTTAAAAATGTTTTATTTATTTAGGCTGCATTGGGTCTTCTGTTACGGGCCAGCTTTTTCTGGTTAAAGCAAGCAGGGCTACTCTTTTGCTGCTGTGCTCAGGCTTTCCATTGCCATGGTTTCTACTGTTGTAGAGCATGGGCTGTAGGGTGCAAGGGCTAAGTTGCCTAAGGGCATGTGGAATCTTCCCAGACCAAGGATCAGAACCTGTGTCCCCTGCATTGGCAGGCAGATTATCAACCATTGGACCACCAGGGAAGTCCAAAAAAAATTTTTTTTAAATAATGAACATTGGCATATACAATATGACTGCCATTAAAATTATTTTTAAAACGTTGGAAATGAATTAAAGTATCTATCTTACCCACGTTTTGGGGTCAAAGATTTTCTGGACTGCCTGTCTTATGATTTATATATATATATATATTATATAATATATATATAATGTTATGAATGTTGTCTATGACCTATATGTGAGTCCTGTAGTGTTGTGTAACATCATCACAGAGACATTTATCAAGCTCTAACTTATGTTAATGGGCAATAATAAAACAGCTTAAATTTAAGCAAATAAATAAAAATTATTCTACAAAAAAGGCAGTAAAGTGTTTTAAGGAAAGCTCTTTCTCCTGTTTTCTTTCAGCCTCAAGGTACTGCAGCATGCTGATTGAGGAAGGAGGGTTGCAGCATTTATACAACATCAAAGAACACGAACAGACTGATCCCCACGTCCAGCAGATTGCTGTGGCCATTCTGGACAGCTTAGAAAAACACATTGTACGCCATGGGAGGCCACCTCCCTGTAAAAAGCAGTCCCAGGCCAGACTAAATTGATAGCCATAGGTAATTGGATAGGAGTCACAGAAATTCTTTTTGTGATAAGTTCACTTGGAATAGCTTACCCTCTGTGATGTTTTAGGGGTTTCTATGATAAGAGTCATAAGATGAGTATGGGATTGACAATGTATAGTACTGCCCATGTGAACAGTCTCTGATTTGTCTTGTGATTTTTAACTTATTAGGCAAGAAGGGTCTCTTCCTTCATCATTGCCTTTTAGGAAGATTTCCACATCTTTCAGTGTTTGAACTTACCTGTGCTTAAAATTCTACAGTTTTATGATGAAGTTTGCACGAACCCTTAGGCCAGACTTTTCTGATTTTAAAGTCCCTTCCAATCAATTGGCAGCTTCAGATAAGCTGTTAACTTGATTGCTGGCACTGCTTCAGTTGTAAATTTTATACTGCTTCTGTATAAAATGCCTTTATTCTCTGTTTGTGTATCTTTTATAAGATGTCCTTCTTAGTGTGAAAGAATGGAAATCTGAGTCCTACCCTTGTGAAAGCTACTTACTGGCTAGTGCCAGGATGGCTGGCAGAAAATACATTAAAAACTACTAAGGGAGAATAGAGGTTAGGAACTGGGAAAAGGCCTGCTCTTGAGGTATTTTTAAACTGGGACTGGCTAATCTTCTGGAACCCACCTCTCCTAAGACATTGAGCAGTAGCTTGTTCTTCATATTAATTCTTGGAGACGTGTACTGCTGCTTCCTATACAGATTGCAGGTTACTCTCTAGAAATATTTCCCCAAGCTACCACGGTGTAAAATATTACAGCATTCTGTGTTAGAGATTAATTAACTGTCTGAATCTCTATGTCATATTGTTGTGAAAAAAATCGTCTCTTGCTAAAACTGACTGTTCTTTTCTCTCTATTTCAAAGTCATTTTGTTCTGTGGAATAGAGACCGTATATGGTGTTACCTGCTCACTTAAAATAATAATTAACAACAGTAAATTTTGCCACAAGAAGTTAATTTTCTTTTGTTTCAAAGTATATGTATCTTAATGTTTTCATGTTAGGGAAAGATATCCACGTCTCACTGCCAAAAATAAATAAGAATTAGATGATTGTTAAATGTAATGATTCTAGTTGCAGTGCAGAAAAGGAAGTATTTTGTGATAGGTTGTTTTTTAGACAGTTTTCTTTTCTTTAGGAGAGTTGTTATAGTATAGTAAAGAATCAATTATCAATAATGGCAGTTGGGAGGCAGCAAGTCACCAAGAGAGTTATTTTCCATTTTAAATTTCAGTTTGTGAATAAGGTTAACCTGCAGTCTTAGATAACTGCATTTTTTTCATAGATGGCCAAAATGTTTTCAATAGAGATTTTAAATGGTACATTTAAATCATTGTGATCATTCAGAAGCATTTTTATTTAGAAAGGAGCTGGCTTATTAGTATGCTGTTAATATTTTGACATACATGTTTCATACCACTATCAGAATAATCATACTTGAATTATTTGGTACTCCTTTACAGAAATAAAAACTAAAAGAAAATAGGTATTTAGAATCATTAAAAACCATTTTAAATTGTGGGTTAATTCTGATTCAAGGAATTTTTATAGGTGTAAGATAAATTTTCACAGGTTAAATATTTCAGAGGAAATGGAAAATTCTTTTTAAAATGTCCCCTTTTCCTGGGTTTTAAATATCTAAGGCAAAATGTCAAAAATAGGATGTCCTACAATAGCTTAGAAGTTGCTAGCTGTGTGGACCATTTCCAGGTCTTCTGGCTTGCGTAGTTAAGGAACAGCCTATTTGAGAAGTTTGGCTTCAAGTTTCTGTTGTATCCTATTTAAAAGAAAAGTACATGCTCCGTGTAGGCAAATTCTAGGTTTTTGTCTTTATAAATTGTTTTCAAATATGGCTAAAAATGTATGGAAAACAATTAACCCCTTCATTACTCAGAATAACTTGTTGATAGATGAAGACTCAAATGTATTTAAATTGAAATTTACTACTTTGAGCACTGGTAATGGCCAGATACTTCTGAGTCTTAAAAGCAAGATAATTAGGCACATCCCAGATAGATAAAAATTTTAGTGCCTTTGTGATTGGGATGACTCTTAAAATTGTGTATCTAATTATGGCACAGAATTGTCTATAAGGTCTTAAATCTGACTACAATTTTGAATTGTAGTCAGATTTAAGACCTTATAGACAATTCTGTGCCATAATTAGATACACAATTTTATATATATATATAAATTGAGGGCTTCCCTGGTGGCTCAGATGGTAAAGAATTTGCCTACAATGCAGGAGACCTGGGTTTGATCCCTGGGTTGGGAAGATCCCCTGGAGAAGGAAATGGCAACCTATTCCTGTATTCTTGCCTGAAGAATTCCACAGACAGAGCAGCCTGGTAGGCTATAGTGCATGGGGTCACAAAGAGTTGGACATGACTGAGCAACTTTCACTCATTCATATATAAATTATGAGGTGTAACTGGCCTGTCTCTTAAGGTAGAATCTGTTCGGCCTTCGGTTTGCATTTGTACACTAGAATGTAATGGAACTTGGTGCCTTCAAGGGTTACCTCTTCAGTGGGTTAGGGGTGCTGTTTCAAGCACAATTTAGACTAGGGTTGAACCACTCATTGTTCAAATCATTGGTGCACTCAGATATTGCAAATTATCACTACGTCAGTCCACAAACAGCAAGGTTTAAACCTACTAAAGGAAATGGAATTAGACTTTTTAGACTATAATGATGCATGTTGTTATCAATGAGTAAAACAAGAGCAGTCTAAAAGCAAAAATAATTAAGGTATATCATTCTTCCCATCAAGTAAGTTTTGCTGTTCTCTTTATACTCTAAAAAATCATTTTGTCCTTTTGTAGTTAAAAAGAAACATAAATCAAGTAGTAATAAGTTACTTTACTCTCTGGCCAAATACTCAGTGGCTACTGATCTTAGTTGAGAATTTAAAAAATCATATCAGACTCACAGACCCAGGAATTGACCTTAAGTGTTGCTGCTTCTCACTCCTGGACAGAAATGCTATTTAGTGGCACTAGTCAATTTAAGTGAATGACCCAGGTGGAGATGAATCCCACAAGGCAACTGTAGAAATTTAATTTCATATCTTTGGTTTGCAAGCTTCCAAAGAATCAAGGATTCATGTTTTAAAACATTGGTCCTGAATATCCAGCCTAGGAAGTTAATCTTGCTGGCGGGACCTTTTGAGTTGGCCCTTTTTCTCCCCAGTCATTTGGCTGTATTTTAAATTATGCATTGCTCAGGATAGTATTGGGCCATCTTCTAGATCTTTGGGACACATTTTGATGAAAACATATTTTGTTTCACTGTGTGCTGAATTAGGGTAGAATCAATTAATAAACCTTGGTTTTGGCTTAGTGCTTTAGAATGTCTGACATTCTTCCTCCCCCTGCGCTCCACCCCTTAGGAAACACTGTGCAGCAGTACCCAAGGTTGAAAAAGAGGTCACGAGTAGCCAGGAAATAAACTTGCTGTATTGTATATGTTGAAACCTACCCTTCTCCTGCCCTCTAATAGTATGTTTACATTATTTGGTTATTGTGCAACTTTTATCTTGAGATAAACAGTATTAAACTGAAGGTGTAAGTTAAAGGCAGTGTCATACTGTCAGCTGATGTGGGCAGTTTTATCTGCATGTTACTGTTTTGGGGACTTTATATGGCTAGGGTTTCCAAGTAGTGTTCTGAGACAACTTACAGAGAGGTTTGCAAACTTACGGTTTCCCTCTGAAATCCACTGTAGCGTTGGATATTGAGTATTTAAACTTTACCATCTGCTTTGTATTGACACATTTTTCATTTTTTTGTGTTAACTCATGAACTGTTTATTTAAGTAATAATGCAAATCCAAGCTTCATCCAATGATGAAAATAGCAGTATGATAGAAGATTTTGCTGAGTGTGCTTAAAATGCATAATGGCTTTATCTTTTTTAGTATTTCATAGATTTTGCATGACATGTACACTCCTAATTATGCATTCTGTGGTTTCCAAATCTTAACTGAAGACATTCAATGTTAACCTAAGAAAGAGCTTTCTCTGCCTGTTTTTACCCTCCCCCGGTGTTTTTAATAAATTATGGGAAAATCAATGCTATTTCTCGTTTTCTGGATGAAGCAAAGCTCTACTGGAGAGCACAATCTGACTGCATAGCTAGACAGAATGGCTGTTAAGAATATTTAGAAAATCCAAATATATCAAATTATGAGAAATAATAAATATTCATTAATAATATGTGCTTAATTTTTGAAGTTACTTTGGAGAATTGTTCAAATTGGGTTCCTTTAAGCTTATTTTAATCAGCTTAGAAGCAAGAAGCTGCTTAGCTAATGAAAGCTGTGACGTACTTCATAAAAGCAGGAGATTCTTGAGAGCATTTAATAATGGGAGGATGCTATGTCAAGATTTATACTCTCAGATAACCTGTAAGAATAAAATTTTAAATCCCTGACTTTTGTAGCATTCCCACTGTCAAATTCTCACTGACTTGTGAGTGTGGAAAAAGGTATCTTTTGCTTGAATTCTGGTAGAAGAGTTCAACTCTTTTCAAAAGATACGAAAAATTCATTGGAAAACACGTATACATTTCAAAATCTCTCAGTTATCTGGACTGAAGGCACTGTTCTCACTGTGGCCAGATGAATGGGAGGGTCCTGTACCTGAATCATGCTAGATATTAAATCAGGACATCGTTAGGTATTAATGTTGTGTGTACAGATTTTTGTTTGGGGTTGTTATTTTTTTTTTTTTTTTTGCTTAAATAAATGTTACAAATTTTATGTAAAGTGTGTCTTGTCTACATTTATTCTAGACATTTGCTTTAAAATTTAAAACTAATGCAGATTCCTTGGTCATCCACTTATAACAATTGCTTTCTCAATTGGCTTTCTCAAAGGCCAGTGATTTTACTGCAAAAATTTCCAGTGTTTTTTTGTTTTTTTTTTTTTCAGGACCTGGAACTCCATTCATTCATTTCATTAAATTCCCACGCTAGGTGCTGTTTGGGCTTCCCTGGTGGCTCAGACAATAAAGAATCTGCCTGCAATGCAGGAGATGTGGGTTCGACCCCTGGGTCAGGAAGATCCCTTGGAGAAGGGAATGGCTACCCATTCCAGCATTCTTGCGTGGAGAATTCCATCGACAGAGGAGCCTGGCGGGCTACAGTCCACGAGGTCACAAAGAGTAGGACATGACTGAGCAACTAACACAAACACAGGTACTGTTCATGTGTTGGAACTTATATAAGTCCTTCAGAGAACTTCTAGTTTTGTCGAGAAGAGGAAGTAGTAAACAGATAAATATTACATAACACAGACCACTCCACAGTATTTGTTGTAGAGCCACAGAAACTATACCTTATCAAGACTGGGCTCCCATCAGACAGCCCAAGAACACTTCTAAAGAGCATATCTGAGTTGATAGTCATTCACACAACTGTTGAGATAATTAACTGGCATTATTGTTTAAGTCCATTTAGTGAGGGAGGCTACCAAAAAACAAAGTATTATTAGGAACCGCCCACCCTGGCCAGGCACCATAGTAACCATTTGCATGAGTGATTTTATGACAGGAGGTCCTAGTAAGGAACATGGAACTAATAAGCCACCACAACCAGAAGAGTTTGGGAAAAGTCAAAAGGGGATACCACGTATCAGACCACCTCCCAGAATCCTCACTGGCATCCATCTTGGCTGAGCAATGTGTGCGCCACCAGGAAGGAATCAGAGTGATTGGCCAAAGACAACCTGGAAACTAATTCCATCACCGTAAAACCCGAGACTCTGAGCTACATGGCAGAACAGTTCTCCCAGATTCCTTTACCCTACTGTTCTCCACCCGGGTGCCCTTTTAATAAAATCTGCTTTGTCAGCACGTGTGTCTCCTCGGACAATTCTTTTCTGTGTGTTAGATAAGAGCCCACTCTAGGGCCCTGGAAGAGGTTCTCCTTCCTGCAGCAATATAAGAAGCCCATGACCAGGAAGAGTCCTTAATAACTTTAGTTTCAGAAACCTCATTTTATAATTGAAGAAACTAAGTCTTAGGGAAAATCGTTTTTCAGTTGCTAATTCATGTCTGATTTTCTGTGACCCCATGGACTGCAGCATACCAGGCTTTCCTGTCCTTCACTTTCTCCTGTAGTTTGCTCAATAATTTAAGAACTCATCATCATTCAGTGATGCTATCCAACCATCTCATTCTGTCGTCCCCTTCTCCTTCTGCCCTCAGTCTTTCCCAGCATCAGGGTCTTAATGCTCTTGCCCAGATCACACAGCAAGTCAGTGACAAACTTTGCACATCTGTTCTTACTTCCAAATTTACAATCCAATGGTTCCTCTCTCCCCCTATTAGTGCAATAATAGCATGAGATTGCTTAGCTCTCTTAGACAATTGTGATTAAGCATCAAATGAATTGTACAGAAAAGAATGCACCAAATGGTCAGAAGTGGACATTGACCGTCCTTACTGATGGTGTAGGGCAGCATTAGTGTTTAGATGCCATAGAATTGTTGAATGGTCACTAGAAATACTACTGCTTCACTGATACACAAACGTGAGATTAGATGTATTCGAGTGATAGGGTTTTTTAAAATATTTTATTTATTTTTATTTAGTTGGCTGTGCTGGGTCTTAGTTCCAGCTCTTGGGATCTTCGATCTTTGTTGGGGCATGCAAGTTCTTTAGTGGCTGCATGGGGACTCTCAGTTACAGCACGTGAGATCTAGTTCCCTGACCAGGCAGGGGTGGAACCCAGGCCCCCTGCACTGGGAGTGTGGAATCTTAGACACTGAACCACCAGGAAAGCCACCTTTAAAAGTAGTTTTTAAAATAATTTTTATAATAAGTATTAGCTTTTCTTAACCTTTCATTGTCTCTTCAATAATTCATTCAATACTAACATGGTATCACTATGGGCCACACATACTGAGGAAGATAAATACCTTTGGACAGTATTTAACCAAACAAGTTGTTGAGCTGTGTTGTCTATAGCCAACCTTCAAAAAGAAAAAAAGCAAGACTTTCTCCATTCTCCCCCCTCCCTTACCCTTTCTAGCAGTTTTTATTATGTAGATTGGCCCAGTCTCTTGCTAAATTTAAATTCTTTTCTCCTGAGTTGTCTTTCTACTTCCTATTCCCTATTCTTAATCTGCATTGTAAGAATCCAATGAACACCTCTGAGTAACTGCATAAATCTTCAAATTGAGAGGAGTGGGTGAATATCAGAAACCATGAGCACTCACATTAATCATTTTTTGTCTTTTTATAATTTAAGATTCTAATGCAGTCTGAAAATTCAGCCTATAAAAGCAAGTCACAGGGTGGGAGTATTGACACGCAGCTCTTGACTTCTAGAAACAGCCTTTGGAGCAGGTTTGTGGAAATGACACCAGATTTTGCAGTTGAGTGCTTGTTCCTGTGCATTCAGTAAGACAGCTGTTTAAAATCATCGTGCAGTGACTCAAAAACTGTCAGTAAAGGAATGTCTCTCCTAGACTGATGTAACTATAAGAGTCAAGAATAACAACAAAAAACCTCAGCTCTCCTATCACTTTACATCAATACACATTATAAAAGGAACCATTTTCAATGACAAAGCTAGAATGTGATTGTCATATTTCAATATAGGAGTTATCAAACACATATTCTACTTAATTCTTGGTTTCATCAATTCAGTCTTAAATAAAGCCCTTCAAAACTGGAAATAGTATGAATAATGAGACAAGTACTGTATTTAACCCTCAAACATGTTGTAAGGGAAGAGAATTACTCCTTATTTTATAAACAAGGGGAAGCCTAATGATATGCCTTGTCTCATATCACATATATAGAAAGTAATTTGTAAATTAAACCTAGATACTGTTTTAATACCAGCTTCCCCACTCTTTGAAGAATCTTTGCTGCTTTGTACAGTCTCAGTAGCGATACCTTTGAATTAAAAAGACAAATGTGGGATTTCCCTGGTGATCCAGTAAGTAGCTAAGAGTCCAGGCTCCCAATGCAGGGGGCCCAAGTTTGATTCTTGGTCAGGAAACTAGATCTCGCTTGCCACAACTAAGAGTTCCTATGCTGCAACTTCAGATCCCACAGGCCTCAAGCTTCAACGAAGATCAAAGATCCTGTGTAATGCAACTAAGACCTGGCACAGCCAAACGAATAAGATTTTTTTTTAAGACATGTATAATCAAAAAAGTCCTCTGAAACTGGTTCATGAAATAAACCACATTATTGTTTGTGGATACTAGCAATGGATTTAAAGAATCTTCTATTTTAAAGACCTATGGGAACAGATCAACTATGTGATTTGGAGTCAATCAATTACCACTGTGCCAAATTCTATTGTAAGAAGGGTATAATTTCAAATAACACTAGTTTTCAGTACATTCTGATGATTGACTTAGAATTCCATATATCCAGAAAATACATACAGGAAGTACATATGCTAAGCATTTTTTAATGTATACTTTTTCAGCTGAGCCTTGCAACAGCCTTGTAAAGAAGATAATTATGACATTCATGGGTAAGGAAATTGTGAGATATGAAATAACTTTGCCAGGTTCACAGGTTATGAAGTTTCAGAGTCACACATAAGATTTAAGTCTATCAAACTCTGAAATCTATGCTCTTAAACACTGTGCTATAAAGGGGAAAATCAATTTAACCATTCAGGACAATCTCAAATCTCATTTAAACATTAAGGCCATTCCCACTCACACTTTGGCCTCTCTCAAAGGATGGAACCCATTGACAGTTTTCCAAGTTTATGATTTGCAACCTCACTGGCCCTTAGTGTCATTATTGTAGTGTCTCCTACAATAAAACATAAGCCTTTTACAACTTAGGGAGAAAATTTCCTCCCCAAAGTAATAGGGCTAAAGACACCAAGAAACCACCACACTGATACGGATAGAGATTACTTAAATGTGAAAATATCTGAACACGCCTTATCTAACTAGTATGGAGCTTTAGAAGAGTCACCTGCCACAGACCTCATTTGTATGGAGGTCTCCAATCAAAGGGGCACTGACCTTGAGCACTGCTGCTGCTGCTAACTCACTTCAGTGGTATCCGACTCTGTGCGACCCCATAAACGGCAACCCACCAGGCTCCCCCGTCCCTAGGATTCTCCAGGCAAGAATACTGGAGTGGGTTGCCATTTCCTTCTCCAATGCGTGAAAGTGAAGTCACTCAGTCGTGTCTGACTCCTAGTGACCCCATGGACTGCAGCCTACCAGGCTCCTCTGTCCATGGGATTTTCCAGGCAAGAGTACTGGAGTGAGTTGCCATTGACTTCTCCGTTGAGCACTGAGACATTTCCAAATAATTGTATAAACAACTCTCATCAGAACCTCCCATCCTTTGAAGCTCTAAACCAACTCCCCTGTCGTATTAAGCAGTATGTAAACCTTTCCCCACAGCTGTTCCAGGAGTTAGTTTCTATGTAGGTTATTCCCATGTATGTAATAAAATTTCCCCTTGTTTACCTACTGTCAGTCAATTTATAGGTCTCCTTCCACCTCCAACAATCGGACTTAAGTTGGTAGAGGAGTTTTTCCTCTCATAAGCCTTCACAATAAGTTCATTAAAAAAAAATGTTAAAACTAATAAACACGGAGAGAGAATGTTGGAATAAAGGACAGTACTTTAAATGGATGCATGTAGTTTTATATGTATCACTTGTCCTTATTTTACTCTTTTTCTGCCCACCTGTGATAACTTAGAGACAAAAAGAGTCTTTTTGGATCGGCCTTAGAGAATAATTTCCTTAATTTCGTTTCCCTGGAGTGGTTTGTCTTTCTTCAAGTTCACTACTTCAGTGTGTTACCTTTTACTAATCAAGTTAGCAAAGAGGGAGACTGGGGCTTCCCAGAGGGCTCAGTGGTAAAGACTTCCTGCCAATACCCGAAGACATGTGGGTTTGATCCCAGGGTGGAGAAGACCCCCGGGAGGAGAACGTGGCAACCCCGCTGCAGTATTCTGCCTGAAAAATCCCATGGACAGAGGAACCTGGCGTGCTACAGTCCAGAACTCACAGAGTCGGACAAGACTGAGTGACTGAGCACAGAGGGAGACTAATCAAGAGGGAGATCTCGGAACTCCAGGCTGTCCCTCCCTAAATACAGGAAGCCTTTTCTTTAGGGCCATTGATACTTTGTACTGCTCTGTGATTCCAGTTCCTTTATTTTCTAAGCAGGCTCTTTCTATAGTAATACAGGTTTTACTGCTGATCACTACAATAAGAAAAATAAACCAAAGCTACAGACATAGATAAGACAAAGACTTAATAGCTAGTCTTTGTGTTTTTGATGCCCAGAAAGCGACAGTTGCTAAAAGTCTCAGAGCTTCAAATGACCCTTTTCCTTAGAAATTATCCTGTCTACTAGAAAACACAAAACTGACACAGGCGGTGTTGATCTCTTAGTTTTTGAAATTCAGTAAGTTTGGTATTCCAGAAGAAGAGGAAGTGAAGCTCACAGGGTACTACCCAAAGGTAAGGTGGAGATGGACTCTGAATTCAGGCTTTTTTGACATCAGAGCTCATGATCTTTCCCCTGTATTTCATGCCAGTTGTTGTTGAGCAGCTCAGTCATGTCCAACTCTTTGTGACCCCATTGACTACAGCATGCCAGGCTTCCCTGTCCTTCACCATCTCCCGGAGCTTGCTCAAACTCATGTCCATTGAGTCAGTGATACCATCCAACCATTTTGTCCTCTGTCGTCCCCTTGTCCTGCCTTCAATCTTTACCATGCCAACATAGCTAAAGAAAATTTACAAAGTTCTTAAATCCAACCATGATCTAAAGAATCTTGACTATAGTTTTCTCATTTCATTTCAGAAGTTTAATTTCCTAAGACTTTCCAATTTATCTGTTCCTGCACTATCCTTTGCTTATTCTTCAGAGTTGTCAGGAAAAGGGAGGGGAATGTCAGGGAAGGGCTCTCTAAAGGAAGTGAGGTCTCAGTGAAATCTGAGGGATTAATACGAATTACTTAGAAGGGGGAGGTAGCATGGACAACAATGAATGTGCCAAAGTACAAGTCTAGAACTGAAACAATTTCACTATATGATGTTAAAATGAGAATGAAAAGTGAAATGAAAGTGTTCGTCACTTGTATCCGACTCTTCGCGACCCCATGAACTATAGCCCACCAGGCTCCTCTGTCTATGGAATTCTCCAGGAAAGAATACTGGAGTGGATTGCCATTCCCTTCTCCAGGGAATCTTCCCAACCCAGGGATCAAACCCACGTTTCCTGTATTGCAGGCAATGTCTTTACTATCTGAGCCAGAAAACTAATAATTTAAACTAGAGATACAACCAGGAGCCAGATCATGAAGGATGATCTAAGCCATCCTAAGAAGTTTGGATTTTATTCTGAGGACAATGGGGAGACATGGAAGTGTTTTAAACTGGGGAGAAATAACATCAGATTTGTGTTTAGGTAGAATACTCATTTTAGGTGGGTAAAAGATTGGTTGGGATGGGTCTGGTAATGGATCAGTTAGGAGCATAAAATAAATGATCAGAAATTATTGAAGTGGAAAACTGGAGACTAGGTAGGGGATGGATATCGGAGAAGGCGATGGCACCCCACTCCAGTACTCTTGCCTGGAAAATCCCGTGGACAGAGGGGCCTGGTGGGCTGCAGTCCATGGGTCGCTAGGAGTTGGACACGACTGAGCGACTTCACTTGATTTTTTCACTTTCATATATTAGAGAAGGAAATGGCAACCCACTCCAGTGTTCTTGCCTGGAGAATCCCAGGGACGGGGGAGCCTGGTGGGCTGCTGCCTATGGGGTCACACAGAGTCGGACACAACTGAAGCGACTTAGCAGCAGCAGCAGCAAGGGAGGAAGGGCAGGAGGCACAGTTTATGGTAAAAATTTGCTCCTCGCTAAGTAGCTGCAACCTTGCCTCTGATTTTGGAGACAAACTTCCTTTTACAGCTACAATTGATTTTTTCCAGGTAGCCATTACACTTTTTTTTTTTTTCTCTGAACAAATATTACTGGCTACCTTCTGTAAGTTAGGCACTATTATTTTTAGTCACTAAGTTGTCTGACCCTTTTGCGATCCCATGAACTGTAGCCCACCAGGCTCCTCTGTCCAAGGGATTTCCCAGGCAAGAACACAGCAGCAGCACCTTCTGTAAGTTAGGCACTATTATTTTTAGTCACTAAGTTGTCTGACCCTTTTGCAATCCCATGGACTGTAGCCCACCAGGCTCCTCTGTCCAAGGGATTTCCCAGGCAAGAACACTAGTTCAGTTCAGTTGCTCAGCTGTGTTTGACTCTCTGCAACCCCATGGACCACAGCATACCAGGCTTCCCTGTCCATCAGCAACTCCCAGAGCTTGCTCAAACTCATGTTCCGTCGAGTAGGTGATGCTATCCAACCATCTCATTCTCTGTCGTCCCCTTCTCCTCCTGCCCTCAATCTTTCCCAGCATCAGGGTTCCTTCCAATGAGTCAGTTCTTCGCATCAGGTGGCCAAAGTATTGGAGTTTTAACTTCAGCATCAGTCCTTCCAATGAATATTCAGGACTGATTTCCTTTAGGATGGACTGGTTGGATCTCCTTGCAGTCCAAGGGACTCTTAAGAGTCTTCTACAACACCACAGTTCAAAAGCATCAATTCTTTGGCTCTCAGCTTTGTTTGTAGTCCAACTTTCACATCCATACATGACTACTGGAAAAACCATAGCTTTGACTAGATGGATCTTTGCTGGCAAAGTAATGTTGCTGCTTTTTAATATGCTGTCTAGATTTGGCATAGCTTTTCTTCCAAGGAGGAAGCATCTTTTAATTTCATGGCTGCAGTTACCATCTGCAGTGATTTTGAATCCCCCCAAAATAGACTGGGTTGCTATTTCCTTCTCCAGGGGATCTTCCTGACCCAGGGATCAAACTTGCATCTCCTGTATCACAGGTTAATTCTTTACCACTGAGCCACCAGGGAAGTCCCTTGGCACTATTTTACACCTGGGTATAACAAGGTCTTTTCCCTCATGTTAGTTCAGTTCAGTCACTCAGTCATGTGCAACTCTTTGTGACCCCATGCACTGCAGCACACCAGGCTTCCCTATCCATCACCAACTCCTGGAGCCTGCTCAAACTCATGTCCGTCGAGTCAGTGATGCCATCAAACCATCTCATCCTCTGTAATCCCCTTCTCCTCCTGCCTTCAAACTTTCCCAGCCTCAGGGACTTTTCCAATGAGTCAGTTCTTCACATCAGGTGGCCAAAGTACTGGCACTTCAGATTCAGCATCAGTCCTTCCAATGAAGACTCAGGACTGATTTCCTTCAGGATTGACTGGTTTGGTCTCCTTGCAGTCCAAGGGCCTCTCAAGATTCTTCTCCAACACTACAGCTCAAAAGCATCAATTCTTTGGTGCTCATCTTTCTTTATTGTCCAACTCTCATATCCATACATGACTACTGGAAAAACCATAGCTTTGACTAGATGGACCATTGCTGGCAAAGTGATATCTCTTCTTTTTAATATGCTGTCTAGGTTGGTCACAGGTTTTCTCCCAAGGAGCCAGCATCTTTTAATTTCATGGCTACAGTCACCATCTGCACTGATTTTGGAGCCCCCCAAAATAAATTCTATCACTGTTTCCATTTTTTCCCCATCTGTTTGCCATGAAGTGATGGAACTCGATGCCATGACCTAATTTTTTTGAATTTTGAGTTTTAAGGCAGTTTTTTCACTCTCCTCTTTCACTTTCATCAAGAGACTCTTTAGTTGTTCTTCACTTTCTACCATAAGTGTGGTATCATCTGCATACCTGAGGTTATTGGTATTTCTCCCAGCAATCTTGATTCCAGCTTGTGCTTCATCCAATCTGGCATTTCTCATGATGTACTCTGCATAAAAGTTAAATAAGCCTTACTGATAAGGCAACATTTGAGCTAAAATTTGAAGGAAGTAAGAGAGCTATCCATGAGAGATATCCATGAATATAACAAGCAGTCCAATGGTGCTGGAGTGGAATAAATAAAGGAGAGAGTGGCAGAAGATAAAGCAAGAGAAGGGCATGGAAAGAACAGATTATATAGAACCATGGAGAACACCATCCTTATGAATCTTTATATTCTGCCTGAGATGGGAAGCTATTGGAGGATTTGGGGTAGAGGATGACATGATGTTTAAAGTGATTACTCTAGTTGCTATGTTGAGAAGAGATTTTAATGGAACAAGCCTGAAAGCTGGGGAACCAGACAGGAGGATAGACAGGAGGATATTGTAAGAATCCAAGTTGGTTCTGACAGGGGCTTGGACCAGGGTAGCAGGTGGGAGAGATAAGAGATAGTCCTTGGATATATTTTAAAGACAGAGTCAGTAGGATTTCCTAACAGATAGGGTATTGGATATAAGAATAAGAGAGGAGTTAAAAGGTATTTCCAAGGTTTTGTCACAAGCAACAGAAAGGAAGGAGTTGCCATATACTAAAATAGGAAAAGCAGATTAGGGTAAGGACAACAGGAGTTTACTTTTGGACACATTAGGCTATTTTGATAACCAGGTGTATATGTTGAATAGACCACTGAATGTATCACTCAAGTTCAACAGCAAGGTACAGTCTAGACATAAAACATGGATATATCAGCATATAAATTTCTTTTAAAGTTATGAAACTAGACAAAATTACCACAAGGAAGCGAGATTGGATAGGGAAGACATATACAAGTACAGAGTCTTGGGGGTATACAAAGATTTAGAACTATGGGTGATGAGAAATCAAGAGGATGAGAAGGAGCAAAAATAAGGTAGGAGGAGAAGAGAAGAAAGAGGAAGGCATGGGAGAGGAGGAGGAAGAGAAGATGCATCCTGGAAGCCAAATGGAGAAAGGGAGGAAGAAATGATCACCTGGGTCAAATGCTGCTGAATAAATAAGATGAGAGAAGAGTGACAACTGAATTCAGTAACCTGGATGTTGAGAAGAATGGTTAGTGGAGTAGCAGGGGAGAAAGAAAATGGTAAGAAAAAAATTGGAGACAGCATGTACAGACCACATTTTGGATAAGTTTTGCACAAAAGGGTGAAGAGATATGAGGGCAAGACCTGAATAGGTATTAAGTACTAGAAATTAGGTCAAAAGAAGTGGTTTTTGTTTTTTTTTTTAATTATGGGAAAAGTATCAGCTAGTGGCAATGATCCAAGAAAGGGGAAAAAATAATTCAGGAGAAAGAAAGGATGTTGCTGGATGATGTCTTTGAATAAGCAAGAGATGAGACTTGTTGCAGAAGCCCAGAACTAGCCAAATTGCCAATATCCATTGGATCATAGAAAAAGCAAGAGAATTCCAGAAAAACATCTGCTTCTGTTTCATTGACTACGTTAAAGCCTTTGACTGTGTAGATCACAACAAACTGTGGAAAATTCTTAAAGAAATCAGAATACCAGACCACCTTACCTGTCTCCTGAGAAACCTGTATGCAGGCCAAGAACCAACAGTTAGAACCAGACATGGAACAATGGACTGGTTCCAAATTGGGAAAGGTGTACATCAAGGCTATATATTGTCATCCTGCTTATTTAACTTACATGCAGAGTACATCATGAGAAATGCCAGGCTGGATGAAGCATAAGCTGGAATAAAGATTGCCAGGAGAAATATCAATAACCTCAGATATGCAGATGACACCACCCTTATGGCAGAAAGCAAAGAGGAATTAAAGAGCCTCTTGATAAAGGTGAAAGAAGAAAGTGAAAAAGTTGGCCTAAAACTCAACATTCAAAAATCTAAGATCATGGCATAACTGGTTCCATCACTTCATGGCAAATAGATGGGGAAACACTGGAAACAGTGACAGACTTTATTTTCTTGGGCTCCAAAATCACTGTGAACTGTGACTGCAGCCATGAAATTAAGAGATGCTGGCTCCTTGGAAGAAAAACTATGACCAACCTAGACAGCATAGTAAAAAGAAAAGACATCACTTTGCCAGCAAAGGTCCATCTAGTCAAAGCTATGGTTTTTCCAGTAGTCATGTATGGATGTGAGAGTTGGACAATAAAGAAAGATAAGCACCAAAGAATTGATGCTTTTGAGCTGTGGTGTTGGAGAAGAATCTTGAGAGGCCCTTGGACTGCAAGGAGACCAAACCAGTCAATCCTGAAGGAAATTAGTCCTGAGTCTTCATTGGAAGGACTGATGCTGAAGCTCCAATATTTTGGCCACCTGATGTGAGAAGCCAACTCCTTGGAAAAGACCCTGAGGCTGGGAAAGATTGACTGCAGGAGGAGAAGGTGATGACAGAGGATGAGATGGTTGGATGGCTCAATGGAAATGAGTTTGAGCAAACTCTGGGGGATGGTGAAGGACAGGGGAGCCTGGTCTACTGCAGCCCATGGCGTTGCAAAGTGTCAGACATGACTGAGCAACTGCACAGCAACAACAAAGAGTATAAAGAGTTCATGGTAATAGGATAGAAAGCCTGTAGATACGATGGTTGGAGCTTAGAATTTTTTTTTTTTAATATTTATTTATTTGGCTGCTCCAGGTCTTAGTTGCTGCTTGTGGGATCCAGTTCCCTGACCAGGGATCAAACCTTGGCCCCCTGCATTTCGAATGTGGAGTTTTAACCACTGGACCACTACAGAAGTCCCTAGAATGTTCTTTTTGATTCTTTTTTTTTTCAGTGAAAGAGGAAACTGACAGTATGATTAGGGGAAGAGGTGTTCAAGATTTGAGGACGGAAGTTATAAAATAGTCTAAAAAAAATACTCTACTATAAAATTAAATTAAAAAGTACACCTGAAACTAACACAGCATTGTAAATCAACTATACTTCAATACGAGGCTTCCCAGGTAGCACAACAGTAAAGAGTCTGCCTGCCAATGCAGGAGACACTGGGTCAGGAAGGTCCCCCGGAGAAGGGAATGGCAACCCACTCCAGTATTCCTGCCTGGAGAATTCCAGGGACTGAGGAGCCTGGCAGGCTACAGTCCATGGGGTCACAAGGAGTCGGACACGCCTGAGCGACTGAACAACAACAATCAAGGACTTGTTCTCTGTCAAGCATTTTCATGTGTTTTACTTTTTTTTTTTTCTTT
Organism: Bubalus kerabau; assembly: GCF_029407905.1. NCBI lineage: Eukaryota > Metazoa > Chordata > Mammalia > Artiodactyla > Bovidae > Bubalus > Bubalus kerabau. The sequence goes on along the minus strand of NC_073629.1, from coordinate 94,066,404 downwards.
TTTAACGTGCAGTTTGCAGGATCTCACTTCCCCAACCCGGGACTGAACCTGGGACAAGGTCGTGAAAGTGTGGAATCAAAACTTTCAGACCACCAGGGAGCTCGCTACATACACTATCTTATTTATAAGGCATTCTCATCCCATTTTACTGATGAGGAAGTTGAGCTTTAGAGAAATTAAGAAGCTTGTCCAAGAGCAGGCATTCCAATGCAGTATTCAAATTCAAGGCTCCCTACTCTTAACAACTATCCTTTTCCAAGACATCCCTTCTGTTAATTTTACTAGTGTACTAATTTATTGCTCTCTTTCAGGGTTTCTTGGAGCAGATTATAAGGGTCTTCTTGATACTTTTTAGGTCATAAGAAACAAGATAAGTGCTATTGCCAGTTCTAAGAGAAAAGTCTTTAAAAAATATATTTTTAAATGTATGCATTTAAAATATCCCTCAATATCCATGGGTTCTCTATCCCCGGATTCAACGTCTATGGAACATGTTCAGAAAAAAAATTTTCATGAGGTTTCAAAAAGCAAAATCTGAATTTGTTAGTACCAGCATATTATATGTAAATATACAGAATTTACATTGTATTAGTTATACTAGTATGAGCAAGCTACAAGTCATTTAAAGTATAGAGGAGGAAATATTTAAGTTATACCCAAATACTACTCTTTTTTATAAGGTACTTCAGTTTCACGGGATTTGGGTATGGTGGACCCTGAAATCAATGTCCCTGGGGACACAGAGGGACCATCATATTCTGTTTCCCAACTCCACAGAGCTGGTCCGTGGGCGTGCCTTTGACGGGCAAAGGGAACATGGTATTGAACCCTATGGCGTAGGTTTTGTGGGAGACTTGGGCATAGACGTGTGGGTAGGAGTTGACTGAGTGGTTGGTCTATACGGCGTGAATGAGGTGGAAGGAGAACGGCTGGGTCCTCACCGGATGGAGTGGTGGGTGGCCCGGGTGGGGGTGGTGAGGCCCGTCCTGGGGGCGGGGTCTACGGTGGGCGAGTGCGCGTCGCCGCGCCCGGCATTTCAAACCTCGCGGGTCGAACGCTGAGAGTCAGCTCGCCGAGCGGGTGTTGCTCAGCTGCTTCCTGGCGCGGGTCGAACTCTCGCGGGATCCAGGCCCACTTCGACGGCAACTCTCTCCTCGACGCCTCACCGTCGCCATGGTTTACTTCTTGCACCCAGGCCTTTCGCCCCGGAACATCGTCCCTCCGGACGCTCGGAAGGATATACTAGGCTTCCTCGTGGTGCAGGTGAGCTCCGAGGAGGGCAAGAATCGGGGGTAGGAAATGGAACGCGAACCTCGGCTGGACGTCAGCCCTGGGCGAGCACGGCAAGTCGTCGGGGACCGTGCGGAGACATTTTTGGCTCGTTTGACCTACGCGGGGGGTAACGTCTGAAGAGGCTGAGCCCCTGTTAGGCTTCTGTGTTCAGATGCTGGGAAGTGCTTGTCGGAGAGGAGTTTACCGCCCGGGGCGTCCCAGCCTCCGAGCGCGCCGACCCTGCGCAGCGGAGGAATGGCGGGGTGTGTCCCGCCTCCCTCTTGACCTTGGGCGGGTCTTCTCCTCTGGTCCCCTTGGTTCTCCTGTGCAAGTGAGTGCGTGCGTGCTAAGTCGCTTCAGTCGTTTCCAACTCTTTGCGACCCTATGGACTGTAGTCCACCATGCTTCTCTGTCCATGGGATTCTCCAGTAAGAATACTGGAGTGGATTGCCATGCTCTCCTCCAGGGGTATCTTCCCTACCCAGGGATCGAACGCGTCTCTCCTGTCTCCTGCATTGGCAGGCGTATTGACTAGCGCCTCCTGGGAAGACTACGTGCAAGCGCGGGCGACAGCTATTTTGCAAGGTGGTGTTAAGTTTAGACGTAAGCACTGGGCGTGGCTTTATGCTTGGCCCGTGGCATTTATTGTCATCCTGCGCCCAAATGCCTTAAACTTCAACTGTTCCCTAACGTATGTTGGGGACTTGTTGCTCCCCAGAGTATGCGACCTGTCGGTCCTGGGATTGTTAACAGAAAGAGCCCGCCTGGAAGAACTGGAACCCTAAAGAGTGAAATTCCTAAAATTCCATGTGTTCTTTTCGGCCCCGCGCACCGTTTCCCTCGGAATCCCTTTCAAACGAAATTGAGCAACACGCAAACCAAAAGAGTGTGTATTTGGAGCCTACTGTGTATCAGTTGTCGCATTTCTAAAATGTCCCGGATTTTTTGGTAGGCATTGATGGTCTCCATTTTACTAGTGTGTAGGAAAATTGAGAACCCTTGACTTGCTCAGGATCTTGAACCTGACATCATTTCTGATGTGACTCCATATTCTACAAAACCCCAAGGGCCTCCCTTCTTAGAACTCAAAATCTAGTGAACGCTCAACCCATAGTATGGAGGAAAGGAAATATTCTGATTGAGGTTGCACTTTACACACTAACGCCTTGTTGGCCTTTGTGTCCTGCAGAGATCTAACCTGTAATCCTGTAGACCCTTTTGGACTCACTTTTAAAAGCTTCTTAAATAATGCATACATTTATTTGTTATTGTTCAGTTGTTAAGTCCTATCTGGCTCTTTAGCGATCCGATGGACAGCAACACTGCTCCACTCCCCTGTCCTTCACTCTCTCCTGGAGTTTGTGCAAATTCACATCTTGTCTTTTGGGTTGGTGATGTTCTATCGATCATCATCTCATCCTCTGCCTCTCCCTTCTCCTTTTGCCTTCAGTCTTTCCCGGCATTGGGCTTCCCTGATAGCTCAGTTGGTCAAGAGTCTGCCTGCAATGCAGGAGATTCCTCAGTAGGGAAGATCCGCTGGAGAAGGGATAGGCTACCCGCTTCAGTATTCTTGGGCTTCCCTTTTGTCTCAAGAATCTGCCTGCAATGCCGGAGACCTGGGTTCTGTCCCTGGGTTGAGATCCCCTGGAGAAGGGCGAGGCTGCCCTCTCCAGTATTCTGGCCTGGAGAATTCCATGGACTGTATGGTCCATGAGGTCAAAAAGAGTCAGACAGGACTGAATGACTTTCACTTTCCCAGCATAAGGGTCTTTTCCAGTGAGTCAGCTTTTTGCCTTAGGTGGCCAAAATATTGGAGTTTCAGCTTCATCATCAGACCTTCCAATGAATATTTAGGGTTGATTTCCTTTAGGATTGACTGGTTTGATCTTGCTGTCCAAGCAACTCTGAAGAGTCTTCTCTAGCACCGCAATTTGAAAGCATCAGTTCTTTGGCACTCAGCCTTCTTTATCGTCCAACTCTCACATCCGTATATGACTACTGGAAAAACCATGGCTTTGACTGTTTGGACCTTTGTCGGCAAAGTGATGGCTCTGCTTTTTGATACCGGGTTTGTCACAGCTTTCCTTCCATGGCACAAGCGTCTTTTAATTTCATGACTATAGTCACAGTCTGCAGTGATTTTGGAGCCCAAGAAAATAAAGTTTGCCACTGCTTCCACTTTTCTCTTTCTCTTTGTCATGAAGTGATGGGACCAGATGCCATCATCTTAGTTTTTTGAATGTATACTGTTGGGGGTATGAGGTTGAAAGAGGAGAGTGAAACAGCTGGCTTAAAATTCACCACTTTAAAAACTAAGATCATGGCATCTGGTCCCATCACTTCATGGCAAACAGGAGGAGAAAAAGTGGAAGCAGTGACAAAACCAGACTGGAGGAAGCACAACCTGGAATCAGGATTGCCAGGAGAAATATCAGTAACCTCAGATACACAGATGATACCACCCTTATGGCCAAAGTGAAGAGGAAGTAAAGAGCTTTTTTTTTTTTTTTTTTAAAGAGCCTCTTGATGAAAGTGAAAGAGGAGAGTGAAAAAGCTGGCTTAAAACTCAACATTCAAAAAATGATGATCATGGCCTCTGGTCCCATCACTTCAAGGCAAATAGATGGGGAAAAAATGGAAACAGTGACAGACTTTATATTCTTGGGCTCCAAAATCACTATAGATGGTGACTGCAGCCATGAGATTAAAAGATGCTTGCTCCTTGGAAGAAAAGCTATGACAAACCTAGACAGTATATTAAAAAGCATAGACTACTTTTCCAGCAAAGGTCAGTCTAGTCAAAGCTATCGTTTTTCCAGTAGTCATGTATGGATATGAGAGTTGGATGATAAAGAAAGTTCAGCACCAAAGAATTGATGCTTTTGAACTGTGGTGTTGGAGAAGACTCTAGAGAGGCCCTTGGACTGCAAGATCCAACCAGTCAATCCTAAAGGAAATCAGTCCTGAATATTCATTGGAAGGACTGATGCTGAAGCAGAAGCTCCAATACTTTGGCCACCTGATGGGAAGAACTGACTCATTTGAAAAGACCCTGATGCTCGGAAAGACTGAAGGCAGGAGGAGAAGGAGACGACAGAGAATGAGATGGTTGGATAGCATCACCTACTCGATGAATATGAGTTTGAGCAAGCTCCGGGAGTTGGTGATGGATAGGGAAGCCTGGTGTGCTGCAGTGCATGGGGTCCCAAAGAGGCTGAGCGACTGAACGGAACTGAACTTTCACCCTTATCAAGAAGCTCTTTAGTTCCTCTTCACTTTCTGCCATTAGAGTGGTATCGTCTGCATATCTGAGGTGGTTGCTATTAGTCCAGCAGTCTTGATTCCATCTTGTGATTCATCCAGCCTGACATTTGTTTGTAGCTAATGGAAAAGCTGAGTAGTTAATGTATGTCCTAGCACAGCATGTCAGGTACATTTTTTGCTGCCACTGACGTAATTGAAATGCAAGGTTTTCTTTAGAAAAGTGATCAGACTAATTCATTTCTGTGTGGGTCATTTGGTTAAGATTTTATTTTTAATTAATTTAAAAAATTGTACAATTCATGAATACTTTTCCTTTAGATTTCTCTGTTGTTTTAAATTTTATTTAGCAATGTTTTGTAGTTTTTAATGTAAATATCTGTTACATATTTTGTTAAATTTATCCCTGTTTTTGTTAGTACTGTGAATATTTTTTAAAAGTTTGTAGTTTGGGGGGTGTATTGATCTTGTATCTTATGACTTTGCTCAAGCTACTTTAAAAAAAATAGAAAAAAATTTAATCAAAAGTTGGTTCTTTGTAAAGATCAATAAAATTGATAGGTCTTTAGCCAGGATAACCAAAGGAAGACTGAAATAACCAATATCAGAATGAAGGAGCTACTGTCACTACTGATGTAAAGCCACATATATTCTGTTTTTTTTTTTTATGTTTTCTTAAGATTTTCTTTATAATCTGTTACCTGCAAATAAAGACAGCTTTACTTATTCCCTTCCAATCTGTGCTTTATATTTTCTTTTCTAAAAAATGCAATATCTAGGACTTTTTGTAGAATGTAAGAGAGAAGTGGTGAGAAGAGACATCTTTATATCATTCTAGCTCTTGGTGTTCCCATAGATGTCTTTTATCAAATTAAGGAAGTTTTCTTCTATTCTTAGTTTGCTGATTTTTTTTTGTTTTTGCTTTTTTCAATCATGGAAATCATGAATGTGTTTTGAAATGTGTTGAAAAACTTTCTCAGCATATATTAAGGACATATGTTTTTGTTCTTTATTGTGTTGATGTGGTAGGTTTTATTGATTGTGAATTTAACTTTACATTGTTGGACCTTAGTTCCTGGACCAGGAATTGAACTCTCACCTTTGACAGTGAAAACTCAGAGTCCTAACCACTGGACTGCCAAGGAATTCCCTCCATTGAGTTTTTTTTTTTTTTCCAATTGATTATTTTAAAAGTTTCATTCTATCTTTTCTGTTGATTTACTAGTTCTATTCCTCTTCTCTGAATGGTCACACAAAGATAACAGTTTTTAAAATGTGGACTCAAGACCTCTGGGGTCTCTAAGACCCCATTCTGTTTTGTTAAGCCTCACATTAATGAAACTTGCAAAGATGTAAAAAACAGTGCTGCCATTGTCACTAAACTTTTAAAAATTCTTTTTGAAAATATAGCTCTTTAAAAAAAATGTTCTTTATTGGGAACTTCCTGGTAATCCAGTGGTTAGGACTTGGTGCTTTCACTGCTGCGGGTGCAGGTTCAGTCCTTGGTCTGGGAACTAAGATCCCACAAGCCATGTGGTGTGACTGGGAAAAGAAAATGTTCTTTGTGTGAACATGTGATTGGTTTAATTTTTATTATTTCTGAATGAAATATTTTCAAGATTTCTTAGTTTTAACTTATAATACAGTAAATGTTGATATATGTAATCCAGTTTTTTAAGAGTACTGTTGGTGCTAAGACTAAAAAGTTTGAGAGTCACAGCTCTAGGTTTTAAAATGTACACGTTTGACTTACTGCACTACTTCTAAATATATCACTTCAGCTTACAACAGTGTTCTTTGATTTTCTCCCCTCTTTCCTCTCCTTTGTACTGTTGAAATAATACATTTTACTTTTCTAAGTTGCACAGTATATTGTTTTTACTTTTTCTTTGATCAGTTATTAAAGAAATTAGGAAATAAGAAAAATAGTTTTATATTTATCCACATGCTCCTGTTTCCAGTACTCTTCCCTTTTCTCTAGATCCCAAATATCCATCCTGTATAATGTTTCTTTACTTAAAGAACATTTTACCTTTCGTATAGTGTAGATCTGCTGATGATAGGTTCTTTCTACTTTGTCTGAAAATATCTTTATTTTACCTTTATTTTTGAAAGATATTTCAATGCACTTAGCTTTTCTTCCTACTGCACTTAAATTTTTTAAAAAATTTTATTTATTTAGTTGAATCTTTGTTGCTGCATGGGCTTTTCTTTAGTTGTGGTGAGCAGGGGTGTTCTCTGGTTGCAGTGCAGGGCTTTCTCTTGCTGCTGAGCACAGGCTCTAGGATGTGCGGGCTGCAGAAGCTTGGCGTGTAGGCTCACTTGTGGCTCTGGGGCTCTAGAGCACAGGCTCAGTAGTTGCGGCACGTAGGCTTAGTTGCTCTGAGGCATGTGGGATCTTCACGAATCAGGGATAGAATCCATGTCTCTTGCTCTGGCAGGTGGATTCTTTACCACTCAGTCACCAGGAGAGCCCTCTACAGCACTTTAAAAGTGTTACTTCATTGTCTTTTGGCTAGCATTGCTTCTGATGAAAATTCAGTGGTCATATTTTTTCGTTTTAAACTGTCCACAGTACCTCTAGCTCCCCCTGCCCCACCCCTAGCTTAGATTTTTCTTTTTATCATAGGTTTTTAGCTATTTGTCATATTGTAGTGTCTTTTGTTTATTTCACTTTGGGTCCATTCTTGCTTCGGGGATCAGTTGGTTGATATTTTGTATCTAATTTCAGTATTTTTTGACTTTTTAAAAAAGAAAGTTATTAACTTTATTGTTTTTTGTACCTGGTGAATTAGCTATGTAATTCAATAAATATTAAGCTATAAAACAATTTCATAGATTCCAAGTGTAGGCCATTGTCCTTGTTGACCTTTTTTATGTTTAAGTGTATTTATTTATTTTCTTGCTGCATGTGGGCTTTCTCTAGTCTCTGTTGAGATTCCATATTTATTCCCTTGTTATATTCATATTCTCCTGTATATCCATGAATTATAATACCTATTTTAAAGTTCTTGTTTGCTAATTATGTTATTTCCGGATCTGTTTCTTGTTCTCTTTTTTTGGCTGCATCATGCAGCTTGTAGGATCTTAGTTCCCCATCCAGGGATTAAACCCAAACCCTTTGTAGTGAAATTGTGGGGCCCTAACCACCAGACCTCCAGGAAGTTCCCTGGATCTATTTCTTGTGACTGATTTTATTTTCTTTCCTGCTTCTTACCATTTCTTATATTTTATTGTAAGCTAAACATCATGGGTCCTAGTGTGTTTAGATTTTTGTTGTCTTTTTGAGTCAGGCCTATATTTGAGGTTTTTAAAACAGATTTTTTTTTTTTTTTTGGTCTGTGTTCTGCCCTTCATGAGATCTTAGTTTCTGACCAGGGATGGAACTGAGGCCCTCGGCAGTGAAAGCGCAGTGTCCTTACCACTGACCACCAGGGATTTCCGTGAGGTTTTTTTGGCTGAGCTGGGTGAAGATCTTTAGTTGCAGCATTGTAACTCTTGGTTGCAGCATGTGGGATCTAGTGCCCTGCCGAGGGTTCAGACCTCGGCTCCCTGCATTGGACTCCCAGTTTGAAGTCTGTCACTGGACTACCAAGAAAGTCTCTCTGAGGTTTTTAAAGTGCTATTGAAGGGACTTCTCTGGAGGTCCAGTGGTTAAAGAATGCAGGAGCACAGGTTTGATCCCTGGTCTGGGAATTAAGATACTGCATGCACAAGCCACATGGTGTGGCCAAAAATAATAACAAAACAAAACCAAAAAATGCCGTTGTAAACTTTTAAAGTTTAATTTTCTAATTGTTGGTCATATATAAAATACAGCTTTTTGTTTGTTTTGATTTTTTACCTTATACCCATTAAAACATGTTAATTAGGAGAGTTATGTAGTAGTGTTTTGTATTTTAGAAATGATGAATCTAAACCCTCGGTTGAGATGGATTGGAAAAGGATTAAGAGTGGAAGCAGGATAATTTGGAGTTTTTTAGTATTCTTGGCAAGATATGGTAGTGACTTGAGTTAGGAACTGGTAGTGGAGTTAAAAAGAAGGGGATGAACTAGAAATTTATTTGGGAGGTTTGATAGGCATACAGAAGGAAATAGATGACACAGTCAGAATAGGGCTAATTTAATGAGAGTTTTGGAGAAGGAAATGGCAACCCACTCCAGTGTTCTTGCCTGGAGAATCCCAGGGACGGCGGAGCCTGGTGGGCTGCCATCTATGGGGTCGCACAGAGTCGGACTGAAGCAACTTATCAGCAGCAGTGAGAGTTTAATTAAGGGATTACTTCCAAAGATAAGGGAGAGGTATGGAAAAACCACAATAATATACTATTTCATGTCTAGTGACAGTAGCTCTTGCCACCCCTAGGCGCAGAGGACCTCTCAGAAGGAATGTCTTAGTTCATTTAGGCTGGTGTGACTAAAATTCTGTAGACTGGGTGACTCATAAAAAATATAAATTTATTTCTCACAGTTCTGGAAACTAGGAAGTTCAAGATCAAGGTGCTGGAAGATTTGGTGTCTGGTGAGAGCCCGCTTCCTGGTTCATATACATCTTTTTGCTGTGTTCTCACATGGCAGAAGGGACAAGGGAACTCTCTGAGGTCACTCTTGTATGGGCATTAATTCCATTCAGTGAAGGCTTTACCCTCATGACCTAATGACTTCCCAAGGTTCCTCCCTCCAAACATCAAATTAGAGGTTAGATTGCAGCATAAGAATTTTGGAAGAATGCAGACATTTAGTCAATAGCAAGAACAGAGGACTAATCTTAGAGGAGTGATTAGTATGCCATAGCCAGCCCAAGATACTTTAAATGAGAAAGAACAGGGGAAATTATCTGTGTGGAGTTTAACCCCCAAAACATATATCCAAGTCTTAACCCTTAGAACCTGTGAATTTGACCTTTGGAGTCAGGATGTTTACAAATGTAATTAAGTTGAGGATCTTCCCCTCTTGCTTCTCTGCACCCCCGCCAGGTGGCTTGTGGGACTGGGGATTGAATTTGGGCCCTTGGCAGGAAAGCACAGAGTCCTAACTACTGGACCACCAGGGAATTCCCAGGTTGAGTATCTTGGTGAGAACATCTGATCCATCCTAAAGTTTTAGGCCAGACCTTAAATCTGATGTCTGGATTTATAGTGTTTATAAGATAAAGGGATAGAGATTTGAGACCTAGAGATACAGGGAAGAAGGCCATGTGAAGATTAGAGTTGTGCTGCCACAAGCTAAGGGAAACCACAGCCCCCAGAAGCTGATAACGTAAGAATTCTTCCCTAGAGCCTTCAGAGGAACAGCGGTCCTGCTCATACCTTGATTTCTGGACTTCTGTCTTCCAGAACTATGAGAGAGTAGATACCTGTTGTTTTTAGCCGCCAGTTTTGTGGTAATTTCTTATAGGAAATTACCTAGGAAACTAATACGTGTTCCAGTTTTTTGAGAGTTTCATGTCCAAACCAAACTGACAGCCAGAGGGTAAGGGAACCTATTCATGAAAACCTATTCATAGGATCTACACAGGTCACCTCAGCAGTAGAGGTGGAGAAGATTGAGTGGGTCTGGGTGGGAGGTAGTTAGCAAATAGAAGATGTCTGGCACAGGTAGAACCAGTAGGATTTGCTAATGTATTGGATCTGTGTGTTTTGTGGGATGTTGACTAAAGAGAAGGAAATGTCAGTAAAGATTAAGCAGCTGAATAGATGTTACGCCATTTACTGAGTAGGGAAAGACTGGATAAATGTAGTTTCCTACATGTTAAGTTTGAAGTGTTTGTCTGACATGGTTAAGTAGATATGTCAGGGAGGCAAATGGTTATCTAACACTGGCTTAACGAGAGATCTGGCCTGAAGATAATAATGTAGAATTCGTTGGATTTATAGATAACATTTAGAATCATGTTATCGGTAATCAGACATTATAGAGGCAGAGTTATTAGTCATTAGTGGTCTTGATGGGAAGTCAGTCTCTAAAACATACTACTAATTTATAAAACAAAGACAAGTAACAAAATACTGTGGTATAATTCTATGTATATAAAGTTCAAAAACATGTAGAACTAAATAATATTCAGGATAATGGTTACTTCTGGGTGAAGGGATAAGTAGCATCAGGAAAGGGTATATAGGGACTTCAGAAATTTGATACATTCTATTTAAGCTGTGTCATAAATACAAAAATATTTTTAAAATATATTGTTGTATATTTAAATATTTTACATATGTTCTAAACTTCATTTATATGGATTTAATCTTTACTGTATTTTAAATATGAGATTGCCATGTCCAATAATTTGACAGATAATGTCATAAAGCCTTAAAAGGAAATATTCTGGATAAAATGCAGCAAATTCAATTACAGAGTAAAGGAAATCCCCAGCATTCCCACCCAATTCATAGAAGCTGGAAATCACCACTGTAAGCAGGCCCTGAAATAACCAAAGATTAGAGACTAGACCTTTGCCAAAGCCAGGTGGGAAGTTTGAATGGAGACTGTGAATTGTAATATATATATATAAATGTGAACTAACAAAAGCTGATTATACTTCAGGGAAATGGTAGATCTAAAAGTCTGCTTATAGAAAAGAGAAATAGGGGACCTTGTCAGTTTTGGCTTGGAGTTTTGAATGAGAAAAATATCTCCTAAAAATGTGCAATCACAGGTCTGTCCTCAGACTCAGGGTTTTAATTGACATTTCTTGCTTGGTTCAGGAAATGTGTAGCTGAGAAATTATCAAAATGGTCACTGATGATGCCCCTGGGTAAGTAGCATTTAGCATAACCACCTGATGTGGCCTATCTTCTACCCAGGTTTCACAGGAGTCTAGTAAAATCTCACTAAAGATTAACTCAGAGACTTAAAAGATTAGCTCATGGACTTCCCTGTGGCTCAGTGGTTAAGACTCTGTATTCCCAGTCCTAGGGGTATGGATTTGATCCCTGGTTGGGGAACTAATATTCTGCGTACTGTGCCATGAGGCCTTCAAAAAAAAGAAAAGATTAGCTCACATCTTAAATTATGAAACATGAACCTCTCTGATTAAGAACCAAGAGAATCAGGGGCTGTCCTGCTGGTGTAGTGGTTGGCAGTCTGCCTGCCAGTGCAGGAGATAACAGGTTTGATCTCTGGTTTGGGAAGATCCCACATGCCATGGAGCATCTAAGACTATGTGCCACAATGCTGAGCCCTGTGCTCCAGAGCCCAGGAACCACGACTACTGAAGCCTGTCTTCTAGAGCCTGTGCTCCACACCAAGAGAAGCCATTACAATGAGAAGCCCATACAGTACAAGGAAGACCCAGCAGAGTAAAAAACAAATAAGTAAATCTTTAAAAAAAAGAATCAACAGAATTAGATTCCCAGAGACTTCAGAAAATGGTATTAATGAAACACTATAAAGCAAGTGTGTTTAAAATTTATTAAATAAATATTGCATAGGAACCTGGAATGTTAGGTCCATGAATCAAGGCAAATTGGAAGTGGTCAAGCAGGAGATGACAAGAGTGAATGTCGACATTCTAGGAATCAGTGAACTAGATGGACTGGAATGGGTGAACTTACTCAGATGACCATTATATCTATTACTGTAGGCAGGAATCCCTCAGAAGAAATGGAGTAGCCATCATAATCAACAAAAGAGTCCAAAATGCAGTACTAGGATGCAATCTCAAAAACGACAGAATGATCTCTGTTCATTTCCAAGGCAAACCGTTCAATATCACAGTAATCCAAGTCTATGCCCCAACCAGTAATGCTGAAGAAGCTGAAGTTGAACAGTTCTATGAAGGCCTGCAAGACCTTCTAGAACTAACACCCCCAAAAAATGTCCTTTTCATTATAGGGGACTGGAATGCAAAAGGAGGAATTCAGGAAACACCTGGAGTAACAGGCAAATTTGGCCTTGGAGTACAGAATGAAGCAGGGCAAAGGCTAATAGAGTTCTGCCAAGAGAATGCACTGGTCATAGCAAACACCCTCTTCCAACAACACAAGAGAAGACTCTACACATGGACATCACCAGATGGTCAACACCGAAATCAGATTGATTATATGCTTTGCAGCCAAAGATGGAGAAGCGCTATATAGCAGCAAAAACAAGACTGGGAGCTGATTGTGGCTCAGATCATGAACTCCTTATTGCCAAATTCAGACTGAAATTGAAGAAAGTAGGGAAAACCACTACACCATTCAGGTATGACCTAAATCAAATCCCTTATGATTATACAGTGGAAGTGAGAAATAGATTTAAGGGACTAGATCTGATAGACAGAGTGCCTGATGAACTATGGATGGAGGTTCGTGACATTGTATAGAAGACAGGAATCAAGACCATCCCCAAGAAAAAGAAGTCCAAAAAAGCAAAATGGCTGTCTGAGGAGGCCTTACAAATAGCTATGAAAAGAAGAGAAGCGAAAAGCAAAGGAGAAAAGGAAAGATATAAGCATCTGAATGCAGAGTTCCAAAGAATAGCAAGGAGAGATAAGAAAGCCTTCCTCAGTGATCAATGCAAAGAAATAGAGGAAAACAACAGAATGGGAAACACTAGAGATCTCTTCAAGAAACTTAGAGATACCAAGGGAACATTTCATGCATAGTTGGCCTCGATAAAGGACAGAAATGGTATGGACCTAACAGAGGCAGAAGATATTAAGAAGAGGTGGCAAGAATACACAGAACTGTACAAAAAAATTCTTCATGACCCAGATAATCACGATGGTGTGATCACTGACCTAGAGCCAGACATCCTGGAATGTGAAGTCAAGTGGGCCTTAGAAAGCATCACTACGAACAAAGCTAGTGGAGGTGATGGAATTCCAGTTGAGCTATTTCAAATCCTGAAAGACGATGCTGTGAAAGTGCTGCACTCAATATGCCAGCAAATTTGGAAAACTCATAGTGGCCACAGGACTGGAAAAGGTCAGTTTTCATTCCAATCCCAAAGAAAGGCAATGCCAAAGAATGCTCAAACTACCGCACAATTGCACTCATCTCACATGCTAGTAAAGTATTGCTCAAAATTCTCCAAGCCAGGCTTTAGCAATACATGAACCGTGAACTTCCAGATGTTCAAGGTGATTTTAGAAAAGTCAGAGGAACCAGAGATCAAATTGCCAACATCTGCTGGATCATGGAAAAAGCAAGAGAGTTCCAGAAAAGCATCTATTTCTGCTTTATTGACTATGCTAGAGTCTTTGACTGTGTGGATTACATAAACTGTGGAAAGTTTTGAAAGAGATGGGCATACCAGACCATCGGACCTGCCTCTTGAGAAACTTGTATGCAGGTCAGGAAGCAACAGTTAGAACTAGACATAGAACAACAGACTGGTTCCAAATAGGAAAAGGAGTACGTCAAGGCTGTATATTGTCACCCTGCATAATTAAGTTATATGCAGAGTACATCATGAGAAATGCTGGGCTGGAAGAAGCACAAGCTGGAATCAAGATTGCTGGGAGAAATATCAATAACCTCAGATATGCAGATGACACCACCCTTATGGCAGAAAGTGAGGAAGAACTAAAGAGCCTCTTGATGAAAGTGAAAGTGGAGAGTGAAAAAGTTGGCTTAAAGCTCAACATTCAAAAAAATAATATCATGGCATCCGGTCCCATCACTTCATGGGAAATAGATGGGGAAACAGTGGAAACAGTGGCTGACTTTATTTTTCTGGGTTCCAAAATCAGTGCAGATGGTGACTGCAGCCATGAAATGAAAAGACGCTTACTCCTTGGAAGGAAAGTTATGATCAACCTAGACAGCATATTCAAAAGCAGAGGCATTAGTTTGTCAACAAAGGTCTGTCTAGTCAAGGCTGTGGTTTTTCCAGTGATCATGTATGGATGTGAGAGTTGGACTATAAAGAAAGCTGAGCGCCGAAGAATTGATGCTTTTGAACTGTGGTGTTGGAGAAGAGTCTTGAGAGTCCCTTGGACTGCAAGGAGATCCAACCAGTCCATCCTGAGGGAGATCAGTCCTGGGTGTTCATCGGAAGAACTGATGTTGAAGCTGAAACTCCAATACTTTGGCCACCTGATGCAGAGAGCTGACTCATTTGAAAAGACCCTGATGCTGGGAAAGATTGAGGGCAGGAGAAGGGGACGAGAGAGGATGGGATAGTTGGATGGCATCACCGACTCAATGGACATGGGTTTGGGTGGATTCCGGGAGTTGGTAGGACAGGGTGGCCTGGCATGCTGCAGTTCATGGGGTTGCAAAGAGTCGGACACGACTGAGCAACTGAACTGAACTGAAACACATGATGAAATAAAAAAATGAAAAAAGAGCAATATACAATCAGACTATGAAGAACTAAATGTGACAGAGTAAAGAAATAGTGACCTGGAAGGTAGATCTGTAGAAATTACCCATGGGAAGCATAATTTCCATTTTCACATGGGAATGTGAACCAATTCTGGGTTTTGAGACCCAAGTAAAAGTCTGCTAAGACTGTTTCAGGGAATTTTTTTGCTTCCCTGAAATTGATGCTTCTTTCTGCATGAATTCTGACATGGCCAGGGTTTGAAGCAGTTAACTCTCATATGTTCTTTTGGGAATGCAAAATAATAGAGCCACATTACAAGAACAGGTGAGTACTGTCTTATGTAAAGTTAAATTCACACTTAACTTGTAGCAAGTGTGGAATTCCAGGGACACAGAAATCCCATTTTTAGGTGGCTACCCATGAAAAATGAAAACTGTGTTCCCACAAAAGTTTATGTGGGAAGCCCCACCAGGGACTTCCCTGGTGGCCTACTGGTTGGGATTTCAGCAGCCAGTGCAAGGGACACAGGTTCGATTCCTGGAATCATCTGGAAAGACTGTACATGCCACAGAACAACTAAGCTCAGCTAAGCTCTAGAGCCTGCAAGCCACAACTACTGAGCCCATATGCTGCAACTGGAGAAAGCCTGAGCACAACAAAGAACCAGCCCAACCAAAAATAAATAAAAAAAAATTTTATGTGAGTTGTTATAGCTTTATTCAAATTTGTCTAAAGTGCAAATAATCCAAATGCTCTTCAGTTGGTAAAGAAAGAAATTCTAGTATATTCATTACAGTGGAATGCTTCTCAGCAATAAAAAGGAACAAACTACAGAAGCCTGCAACACAACCAATGACCCTGTGTTAAAATGCATTATGCAAAATGAAAGAAGTCAGATTTTAAAGGCCTAATTACTTAATGATTCTGTTTATATGACATTTTGGGGAAGGCAGGACACTGGAGACAGAACAAAGATGAGTAGTTGCTTGGGATCGTTAAGAGGGATTGTCTGCAAAGGGACACTGGGGAATTTCTGGGTTATGGAACTGTTCTATATCTTTATTATGGTGGTCGTAAAGAACTGTATGGATTCATCAAAACTCATTGAACTATGTACCAAAATAATTTTTTTTGCTATGTATAAATTATACTACAATTAAAAGAAAAACAATGAATAAGAAAATAGTACGGTATTCAGAGTAAGAGTAAACTTACTGGAGAAATTTGGTTATGAAGAAGAGTAACTGAAGAGAATGTGGGAGTCAACAGAAGGTTTTTGTTTTTAAAGCAAATAATGGAGCATAAATTGTATGCTGCTGCTGCTGCTAAGTCGCTTCAGTCGTGTCCGACTCTGTGCGACCCCATAGACGGCAGCCCACCAGGCTCCACCGCCCCTGGGATTCTCCAGGCAAGAACACTGGAGTGGGTTGCCACTTCTCCAATGCATGAAAGGGAAAAGTGAAAGTGAAGTCGCTCCATCGTGTCCGACCCTCAGCGACCCCATGGACTGCAGCCTACCAGGCTCCTCCATCCATGGGATTTTCCAGGAAAGAGTACTGGAGTGGGGTGCCATCACCTTCTCCAATAAACTGTGTAAGAGTGATCTATTTTATGGGAATTCCCTGGTGGTCTGTTGGTTAGCACTCGGTGCTTTCCTGCAGGGCACAGCCAGGAAAAAGAAGAATGATCCATTTGAGAAGGATAGTTTGAATATGTGAATAAATGAAGAAACAACAGGAGGAGCCAAGACAGGAGGGATGAAATCCAGCCAGCACATGTGGAAGTGTTGGTCTTTGCAAGGATGTACGTGTTTTCCATAGACGAGGAGACCAAGGAAAAGATGCATGCAGTTTTCAGCTAAATTTGATGGGGAGGTGGCTTCATTTTTTTCACTGAAGTGGATCAGATTCTGATACCAGTGTGAAATGGGTTTGAGGAACAAGTAGAAGGCATGAAATAATTGTTGCTTGATAGTGGGAGAGTGCCCTGTCTAAGGAGACTTTGAATGATTTCCAGCTACTTAGGGCTCATTTGAAGTTAATGTTCATGAATTTTCCATGACATAATATGTTGTGTGAATCTTCCCCTCTTCATAGATGATTACCTGCTGGGTGTTGCCATAAAAAAAGGTGAATAGCGAAGTTCTTCCAGGAGAATGTCTGAAGAGCATGATGGAGGAGAGGAAACAGGGAGTTGAGGATATTTATGAAGGTGGTGTGCTGCGATTCATGGGGTCGCAAAGAGTCGGACTCAACTGAGCGACTGATCTGATCTGATCTGATCTAAATCTATACTTTGGACTATGGAGGGAATTTATTCAGTAAAAAGTGGTGTGGAGGTCATTGAATGTATTGCATGTTGAAAATTTGACAAAGATGGCAATCCCTGGCTTATCGCTCTCTCTTTATGTCTGAATGCCATACCTTTCAAATGTTTGTTGAATGAACAAATGTCAGTCTCTTAGCGAAGATGTCTTATATCTCTCAGTTTGTATTCTTCTACAGCCTCCTGATTATAACAGTCTTTTATAGTGTGAACACTTTTGAGGGTGGGAATGGGCAGACCTTCTTATCCTCTGGCATGTGGTAATCACTGAATAAATATTTGCTGAATAAATGACAGTATGATTTCTGCTTGTTTAGTTCCTTGTGTTGTATTGAAATTGTCAGATTTATTGGATGTATTCTCTACTAAACTGTTTGGTCCAAAAGGATTAGAGCTATATCTTACTCATCCCTGTATTCTCAGGGGCTGGCACAGAACAGGAGATAAGTGAAGGATTGAGAGAACTTAATTTTTTTTTAAAGATACAACAGAAGCTACAACAGGTAAAAATCTTCCACATGGTTGATAATTGGAATAAGGTGGTTTCATTACATATAAATCATTACAGTTAGAAGAATGTATCTTAAGATATTCTCATGTATAACATGACCACTTTTATGTTGAATTTTTGTAGATATAACAAGTTTGTTTGTTTGGGGGTTTGTTTGCTAGGAGGACGCATCTCCCTACTCTTTGGTCAACATATGCCTGAAAGTCCTGATTGCTAACCTGGAGAAATTGTGTTCTGAAAGATCTGATGGAACACTCTGTCTTCCGGAGCATTGGTGTTTTCCTCAGGAATTAGCTGATCAGTTCGTTTGGATGATGACTCAGCAAGGTAATGATAAGACTGCTTTATTGTATACATTTATAGCACTTTACTATTTGAAAAGCACTTTTGCATATAATTCTGTTTTGTTCCTCTCAACAACCTGCAGAGAAATGTAGAAATTTGTGTGGAGGTTGATTTTCAGAATCTTTCTGGGATCCTTTGATGAAAATTATCTTCCTTCTAGGTTTGCCCTGCTATAGTCTCATCTCCCATTCTTTTGATTGTGAATATGAACCTTTAAAAATTTTTCCCTTTGCTTCTTTTTGTAGTAGGGCTTTCAAAGGGCTGTGTTTGTTATGTTAGTGTTTTCTTAATGAAAAATTTTGGAGAGTAACACATGATTGAGATAAAATTCACATAGTGTATAATTCATCCATTTAAAGTATATAGTTCAGTTATTTTTTTTAGCATATTCACAGATTTGTGCAGCCATTATCCCAGGCAGTTTTCATCACCTCAAAAAAAACAAAACAAAACACATTATTCATCCCCCTATAATTCTTAGCAGTCGCTAATCTACTTTCTACCTCTATGGATTTGCCTTTTCTGAACATTTAGTGTAAATGGAATCATTTAATATGTGACCTATTGTGTCTTCAGAGAAGGCAATGGCACCCCACTCCAATACTCTTGCCTGGAAAATCCCATGGACGGAGGAGCCTGATGGGCTGCAGTCCATGGGGTCTCGAAGAGTCGGACACGACTGAGCGACTTCACTTTCACTTTTCCCTTTCATGCATTGGAGAAGGAAATGGCAACCCACTCCAGTGTTCTTGCCTTGAGAATCCCAGGGACGGGGGAGCCTGGTGGGCTGCCGTCTATGGGGTCGCACAGAGTTGGACACGACTGAAGCAACTTAGCAGCAATAGCAGCATTGTGTCTTGCTTCTTTAATTTAGCATAATATTGTCAAGGTTCATCCATTTTGTAACATCAACTACTACTGAGTTTTTATGGCTGTGTAATATTCCATTATATTGATATACTACCTTTTATTCGTTTCTCAGTTGATGAACATTAGGTTTTTTTTAAGATTTTTTTTTAATGTGGACCATTTTTAAGTCTTTATTGAATTTGTTACAATATTGCTTCTGTTTTATGTTTTGCTTTTTCGACCACAAGATGTGTGGGATTGTAGCTCCCAGACCAGGGACTGAACCCTCACCCTCTGCACTGGAAGGCAAGATCTTAACTCCTAGACTGCAGGGAAGTCCCTGTGTTGTTTTTATTACACATTTTGGCTATTATGAATAATGCTTCTATAAACATTAGTGTATACATTTGTGTGTGTGGATATATGCTTTTACATCTTTGGGTGTATACCCAGGAGTGGAATTGCTGGGTTAAGTGGTAGCTTTGTGTTTAACATTTTGAAGAACTTCAAATTCTTTCCCAAAGTAGCTGTACCATTTTATGTTCCCACCAGCAGTTGGAACAGAAGAGTTCCAATTTCTCCACATTCTTGCCAAAACTTGTTATCTAATGACTTTGATGATAGCCATTCTGGTGGATGTGAAGTGGTATCTATTGTGATTTTTATGTGCATTTCCCTAATAGCTAATTGGCTTCCCTGGTGGCTCAGACAGTAAAGAATCTGCTTTCAATGCAGGAGACCCAGGTTTGATTCCTGGGTTGGGAAGATCCTTTGGAGAAGGGAATGGCTACCCACTCCAGTATTCTTGCTGAAAAATTCCATAGACAAGAGGAGCCTGGCAGGCTATAGTTCATGGAGTCACAAAGAGTGAGATGTGACTGAGCACGATATAAAATATAAATATTAAAAATGCACATATACCTCCTTTATCCATTCATCTGTTATTGGTATGTATGTATCTGTTGCCATTTTAAAAATTGTTTTTATAGGTCTTTTTCTTCTCTTGTGTTTTCCGCCTAGAGAATCTCCTTTAACATTTGTTGTATAGCTGGTATCCATTCATTTGTTGCTGGACACTTACCTTCCTTCCATTTCTTGGCAGTTGTAAATAATGCTCCTGCGAACATTAGGATGTATATATCTTTTCAGATCAGTGTTTTGTTTTTTTCGTGGACATATACCCAGGAGTGGAATTGCTGGTCATATGATAGTTGAGCTTTTTTAAGAAAACTCCACAGTGTTTTCCACAGTAGCTGCACCAGCTTTTACATTCCCACCGACAGTATATAAGGGTTACCTTTTCTCCACCTCCTCACCAGCATTTGTTCTTTGAGTTCTGTCTGATGATAGCAGTTCTGATGGGTGTGAGGTGACACCTCATTCTGGTTTTGATTTGGACTTCCCTGGTGATTAGTGATGTAACACATACATCTTTTCATGTGCCTGTTGGGCATATGCATGTCTTTGGAGAAATGTCTTTTTAGGTCTTCTTTCCATTTCTAAATAGAATTGTTTGTTTTCTTGATATTAAGTTAAATGAGTTGTTTATGTATGCATTGTACATGTTTTAGGTTGGTGGAAAAGTAATGGCAATTCTTCAGACTGTGAATTTTAATTTTAAATCATTATCAGTTCAGTTCAGTTCAGTCGCTCAGTCGTGTCCGACTCTTTGCGACCCCATGAATTGCAGCACGCCAGGCCTTCCTGTCCATCACCAACTCCCGGAGTTCACTCAGACTCACGTCCATGGAGTCAGTGATGCCATCCAGCCATCTCATCCTCTGTCGTCCCCTTCTCCTCCTGCCCCCAATCCCTTCCAGCATCAGAGTCTTTTCCAGTGAGTCAACTCTTCGCATGAGGTGGCCAAAGTACTGGAGTTTCAGCTTTAGCATCATTCCTTCCAAAGAAATCCCAGGGCTGATCTCCTTCAGAATGGACTGGTTGGATCTCCTTGCAGTCCAAGGGACTCTCAAGAGTCTTCTCCAACACCACAGTTCAAAAGCATCAGTTCTTTGGCACTCAGCTTTCTTCACAGTCCAACTCTCACATCCATAAATGACCACTGGAAAACCATAGCCTTGACTAGATGGACCTTTTTGGCAAAATAATGTCTCTGTTTTTGAATATGCTATCTAGGTTGGCCGTAACTTTTCTTCCAAGGAGTAAACGTCTTTAATTTCATGGCTGCAGTCACCATCTGCAGTGATTTTGGAGCCCCCCAAAATAAAGTCTGACGCTGTTTCCACTGTTTCCCCATCTATTTCCCATGAAGTGATGGGACTGGATGCCATGATCTTCGTTTTCTGAATGCTGAGCTTTAAGCCAACTTTTTCACTCTCCTCCTTCACCTTCCTCAAGAGGCTTTTTAGTTCCTCTTCACTTTCTGCCATAAGGGTGGTGTCATCTGCATATCTGAGGTTATTGATACTTCTCCCGGCAATCTTGATTCCAGCTTGTGCTTCTTCCAGTCCAGCGTTTCTCATGATGTACTCTGCATAGAAGTTGAATAAGCAGGGTGACAAAATACAGCCTTGACGAACTCCTTTTCCTAATTGGAACCAGTCTGTTGTTCCATGTCCAGTTCTAACTGTTGCTTCCTGACCTGCATACAAATTTCTCAAGAGGCAGATCAGGTGGTCTAGTATTCCCATCTCTTTCAGAATTTTCAACAGTTTATGTGATCCACACAGTCAAAGGCTTTGGCATGGTCAATAAAGCAGAAATAGATGTTTTTCTGGAACTTTTCTTGCTCTTTTCCATGATCCAGCGGATGTTGGCAATTTGATCTCTGGTTCCTCTGACTTTTCTAAAACCAGCTTGAACATCTGGAAGTTCACGGTTCACGTATTGCTGAAGCCTGGCTTGGGAGAATTTTAAGCATTACTTTACTAGCGTGTGAGATGAGTACAGTTGTGCGGTTGTTTGAGCATTCTTTGGCATTGCCTTTCTTTGGGATTGGAATGAAAACTGACCTTTTCCAGTCCTGTGGCCACTGCTGAGTTTTCCAAATGTGCTGGCATATTGAGTGCAGCACTTTCACAGCATCATCTTTCAGGATTTGGAGTAGCTCAACTGGAATTCCATCACCTCCACTAGCTTTGTTCGTAGTGATGCTTTCTAAGGCCCACTTGACTTCACATTCCAGGATGTCTGGCTCTAGGTCAGTGATCACACCATCGTGATTATCTGGGTCGTGAAGATCTTTTTTTGTACAGTTCTTCTGTGTATTCTTGCCACCTCTTCTTAATATCTTCTGTTTCTGTTGGGTCCATACCATTTCTGTCCTTTATCGAGGCCATCTATGCATGAAATGTTCCCTTGGTATCTCTGATTTTCTTGAAGAGATCTCTAGTGTTTCCCATTCTGTTGTTTTCCTCTGTTTCTTTGCATTGATCACTGAGGAAGGCTTTCTTATCTCTCCTTGCTATTCTTTGGAACTCTGCATTTAGATGCTTATATCTTTCCTTTTCTCCTTTGCTTTTCGCTTCTCTTCTTTTCACAGCTATTTGTAAGGCCTCCCCAGACAGCCATTTTGGTTTTTTGCATTTCTTTTCCATGGGGATGGTCTTGATCCCTGTCTCCTGTACAATGTCACGAACCTCCGTCCATAGTTCATCAGGCACTCTATCTATCAGATCTAGGCCCTTAAATCTATTTCTCACTTCCACTGTATAATCATAAGGGATTTGATTTAGGTCATACCTGAATGGTGTAGTGGTTTTCCCTACTTTCTTCAATTTCAGTCTGAATTTGGCAATAAGGAGTTCATGATCTGAGCCACAGTCAGCTCCTGGTCTTGTTTTTGCTGACTGTACAGAGTCTCTCCATCTTTGGCTGCAAAGAATATAATCAATCTGATTTCGGTGTTGACCATCTGGTGATGTCCATGTGTAGAGTCTTCTCTTGTGTTGTTGGAAGAGGGTGTTTGCTATGACCAGTGCATTTTCTTGGCAAAACTGTATTAGTCTTTACCCTGCTTCATTCCGTATTCCAAGGCCAAATTTGCCTGTTACTCCAGGTGTTTCTTAACTTCCTACTTTTGCATTCCAGTCCCCTATAATGAAAAGGACATTTTTTGGGGGTGTTAGTTCTAAAAGGTCTTGTAGGTCTTCATAGAACCGTTCAACTTCAGCTTCTTCAGCATTACTGGTTGGGGCATAGACTTGGATTACTGTGATATTGAATGGTTTGCCTTGGAAACAAACAGAGATCATTCTGTCGTTTTTGAGATTGCATCCAAGTACTGCATTTTGGATTCTTTTGTTGACTTGATGGCTACTCCATTTCTTCTGAGGGATTCCTGCCTGCAGTAGTAGATATAATGGTCATCTGAGTTAAATTCACCCATTCTAGTCCATTTTAGTTCGCTGATTCCTAGAATGTTGACGTTCACTCTTTCCATCTCTTGTTTGACCAGTTCCAATTTGCCTTGATTCATGGACCTGACATTCCAGGTTCCTATGCAATATTGCTCTTTACAGCATTGGACCTTGCTTCTATCACCAGTCACATCCACAGCTGGGTATTGTTTTTGCTTTGGCTCCATCCCTTCATTCTTTCTGGAGTTATTTCTCCACTGATCTCCAGTAGCATATTGGGCACTTACTGAGCTGGGGAGTTCCTCTTTCAGTATCCTATCATTTTGCCTTTTCATGGGGTTCTCAAGGCAAGAATACTGAAGTGGTTTGCCATTCCCTTCTCCAGTGGACCACATTCTGTCAGATCTCTCCACCATGACCCGCCTGTCTTGGGTGGCCCCACGGGCATGGCTTAGTTTCATTGATTTAGACAAGGCTGTGGTCCTAGTGTGATTAGATTGACTAGTTTTCTGTGAGTATGGTTTCAGTTGTCTGCCCTCTGATGCCCTCTTGCAACACCTACCGTCTTACTTGGGTTTCTCTTATCTTGGATGTGGGGTATCTCTTCACGGATTCTCCAGCAAAGTGCAGCCACTGATCCTTACCTTGGACAAGGTGTATCTCCTCACCGCCGCCCCTTCAGGCTCAAATACATCTTTATTAATCAAAAAAGGAACCATTACAATCAACATATGTTTTTCCAATGAGAAGTAAGTTTTTTTATTCCTGTAGAATAAAAATCTGTATTTTGGGATTCAGTGAACTCTTGGAAGGCATTTTCTGCCTCTGTTGGTTGTGGAAGCATTTTCCCTGCAGAAAGTTGTTGAGATGCTTGAAGAAGTGATAGTTGGTTAGTGAGAAGTCAGGTGAATATGGTGGACGAGGCAAAACTTTTAGCCCAGTTTGTTCAACTTTTTAAACATTGGTTGTCTGACGTGGGGTTGGGCATCATAGTCAGAGAAATGGTTCATTGTTGTTGGGTAGAATAAGAGAAAACAACACTTCAAAACAATGATTTTTTTGATTTTCGGTCACCTCATGAGGCACCCAGTTCCGAACTTTTTCACCTTTCCAGTTTGCCTCAAATGCCATATGACTGCAGAATGGTCAGTGTTGAGTTCTTCAGCCACTTCTCACGTAGTTTTAAGAGGATCAGCT
This sequence comes from Bubalus kerabau, assembly GCF_029407905.1. NCBI lineage: Eukaryota > Metazoa > Chordata > Mammalia > Artiodactyla > Bovidae > Bubalus > Bubalus kerabau. The sequence goes on along the minus strand of NC_073629.1, from coordinate 94,042,071 downwards.
TCGATGTTTGCTCTCAGTCGGTCATTGTCAACTTCTGATGGCCAGCTACTACACTCCTCATCTTCGAGGCACTTGTCTCCTTTGTAAAACTTCTTGAACTATCACTGCATTGTATGTTAGTTATCAGTTCCTGGGCCAAATGGGTTGTTGATGTTGCCTGAGTTGTCTCCACTGCTTTACAATCCATTTTGAACTTGAATAAGAAAATTGCTCAATTTGCTTTTTGTCTAACATCATTTCTGTAGTCTAAAATAAATAACAATAAACAGCATGAGAAATGCTGGATAAAGCACAAGCTGGAATCAAGTTTGCTGGGAGAAATATCAATAACCTCAAATATGATACCACCCTTATGGCAGAAAGCAAAGAACTAAAGTCTCTTGATGAAAGTGAAAGAGGAGAGTGAAAAAGTTGGCTTAAAGCTCAACATTCAGAAAACGAAGATCATGGCATCTGGTCTCATCACTTCATGGCAAATAGATGGGGAAACAGTGGGAACAGTGACAGACTTTATTTTCTTGGGCTCCAAAATCACTGCAGATGGTGACTGCAGCCATGAAATTAAAAAACACTTGCTGTTTGAAAGAAAAGTTATGACCAAACTAGATAGCATATTAAAAAACAGAGACATTACTTTGCCAACAAAGGTCCGTCTAGTCAAGGCTCTGATTTTTCCAGTAGTTGTATATGGATGTGAGAGTTGGATTATAAGAAAGATGAGGGCTGAAGAATTGATGCTTTTGACTTGTGGTGTTGGAGAAGACTCTTGAGAGGGGAGAGCTCACAGTCGTGTTTCACTCTGCCATGCTGCTGATGTTATGCCCTCTGCTGTAATTCTTACTTCTTTTCTTCTGCTTACTTATGATTTAATTTGTTCTTCTTTTTCTAGTTTTCTAAGGTGGGAACTTAGGTTATTGATTTTAGATCTTTTTTTTACTAATGTATACATTCACAGCTATAACTTTCCCACCTAGCACTGTCTTTGCTGCGTCCCATAGATTTGGGTAAGTTGTGTTCTTATTTTCATTTAGTCCAAAATATTTTGTAGTTTCTCTTAATTTTTTCCCCTTGATTCATCTGTTATTTAGAAGTATGTTCATCTTCATGTATTTTGGGATTTCCAGTTATTTTCTTTCTCTAAAGAAACTGGTCATTTGTTTTGTACAGTGTCCTACAATCTGGACTTTACCATTGTTTGTGCTATGATTTGACATGTTTCTCTGATTCTTGTTAATTCCTATACATTGAAAATTAGACGTAGAGGCTTGATCAAATTGCAGTTTGATGTTTGGTAGTGATGTTTGTACTTCTTGTCCTCAGTTGCTTCAGTTGTGTCTGACTCTTCACAAACCCCATGGGCTGGAGCCTGCCAGGCTCTTCTGTCCATAGCAGTTCTCCAGCCAAGAATACTGGAGTGGGTTGCTGTTTCCTTCTGCATTGTACTTCTTAAAGGTGTTAATAAAGTCTGATTGTCTGGTTGGTTTTCGCTTTTGGTGACCATAGATGATAGTTACCTACCTAGATTTATTACATCAGCAGGGGTTTTTGTATCTTTGACTTAGTGTTTATTACTCTCAGCCTTGCTGGTTTGGAGTAACTTTGTTTTTCTGTTTCTTATCCTTCATTCCTGTTCCACACTTTCTTTTGTATGCTTCTGTTTCTTTATATATGTGTTGTTTTATGTTCCTCAAGTTTCCATCTTGGGAAGCTTTGTATATTTTCTCACTTTGTATACTCCCTGGATAATCTCTTTGGTTTAGCTACCACTTCTACTTTAATTTCCCGGAGTTTTCAGTGCAGGTCTTTATTCGAAGCTCTAGAGCCGCATACAAGATAGGCAGGTCTGCTGCTTATCTTTCTGCTCATCTAGCTTCCCTTGAAGGACAGTGCAAAAGCTATCTAGAGTGTAGATGCTTTTTGGTAGTTGGTCCTTGTTCCTTTTCCTCTTACATGTCCATGTTTTAAACACCATTCTCTATTTTCAGGACTTTCCAGAAAATCAGCCAAGGTCTTCTCAGAAAATAGAGAATGGTGTTTAAAACATGTGTGTGAGGGCTGGATCTTTATACTTCCCAACACAGTCTTTGGATGTGGATTTCCATGGGAAAGTGGTATGACCATGGGTGAAGCAACTCTTTTCAGCTAATGCAGTCTACATAGATGAGGGCTGTCAGTTGGTGGCATTTCCAGCAGCTCAAGTAGTAAGTCATTTCTTTCTTTCTTTTTTTTTTTAAACCATTTATTTATTTATTTATGGCTGCATTGGGTCTTAGCTCTTCAGTATGGCCCGTGGGCTTCTCTCTAGTGGTGATGTGTGGACTCCAGAGTGCAAGGGCTCTGTAGTTGTGGCATGCAGGCTCTCTAATTGGGGTTCGTGGAATCAGTAGTTGGAGCTTGTGGTCTTAGTTGCCTCTCGACATTGGCATCTTGGTTCACCGACCGGGGATCGAAACTGCGTCCCCTGCATTCAAAGATAGGTTCTTAGCTGCTGGAAGTCCCAGTCATTTATTTCTAAATGTGATCTGGTGTCACATCACAGCATCTATTACACTGCCATTTCCTCCCATCTCAAGATGGTTTGACCATCTGTCTACCTGTTCAGTGACTTAGGAGTCACTTTTCATCCCCCTCCTCCGCCCCCATCCTTTGTTCTTTTGACACATTTTCTGCCTTCAAAGTACGTATCTCAAATGTTCTTCTCCTCAAGTCAGGTCACATGTTAGTGTCTGACTCTTTGCAACCCCATGGACTGCAAATGACCATGGGTGAAGCATTAACTGCCAGGCTCCTCTGTCTGGGGAATTCTCCAAGCAAGAATACCAGAGTGGGTATCCATTCTCTTCTCCAGGGGATCTTCCCAACCTAGGGATCGAACCCAGGCCTCCTGCATTGCGGGCAGATTCTTTACCATCTGAATCACCTTTTCCTCTTAGCCCCTGTCAATGACACCTTTCTCTTTCTTCTCCCCTGGTCTCCCAAGTGGTTTCCTTACCTTTAATTTTGCGCATCGCCAAGCTCTGCCACATAGCAGAGAGTAGTCCTCTATATCTTAATCAGATCTGTCTGCACTTTGGCCACTCTTTAAAGTCTTCTCTTGTACTTAGGATAAAATGCCAGTTATTTACCCTGGCCTACAAGGTCTAACTGACTCTTGCCTCTGTCTATAACCTGTCAGATTATGGTATCCCCTTCTCCATCTGTGCTTCAGCTGCACTGGTTTTCTCTCATTTCACAGGAATAGCCAAACTCTCTCTTCTCAGGGCTTTAGCCTGTCCCTCTATCTGGGATGACAGCTACCTTTGCCTTTCACATCCTTTTTGTCTCAGCTTAAATGTCACCTCCTAATACTTCACTGAAAGACGGAAGATTCTTATCTTCCTTCTCATTTTTCCCCACTCCTGTGTTATAGTCTTGTTTGTTTCCTTTAGAACCTTTACTGCGTTTTTAATGTTAATAGTATTTTGCTTGTTTTATATTCTTTTGTATCTGTGTTCTGCTGCTGCTGCTAAGGCGCCTCAGTCGTGTCCGACTCTGTGCGACCCCAGAGACGGCAGCCCACCAGGCTTCGCCTTCCCCAGGATTCTCCAGGCAAGAACACTGGAGTGGGTTGCCATTTCCTTCTCCAGGGGATCTTCCTGACCCAGTTTCTCCACCATTGCAGGCAGATTCGTTAGCAACTGAGGTGCATAGGAAGCCCTTGAATAAATGTAATAAGTTCTTTCTGAAAGCCTTGAGTATTGAGATTTCCTTTTTCCTATGTTAGTAGCATAGCCCAACTCAGACTGGGGACTTGTGAATCAGCTTATATACCTTTTCCCTCAGTTCTTTCCCTTAATGCATTCAACTGCTGTGTTCTGTCAGTTTAAACTTTCATCTCTCACCATTCAAATCATTAATAATCTCTTGCCCCATCCCACTCCCATCAAACATCGTCTTAATTCTTTTGTGTCATCACACATAATTGGTCTTTGTAAAAATATATTATAACCATTCATTTTTTGCTTAAAAATTTTGAGTTTTTCATTTTTGTTTGCAGGGTACATGAGTTTCCTAGCTTTGTTTACAGGCCCCATCTGCCTTTTGCCTTCCTCTCTACTGTCGTTGCCGCCAGGCCTCCCCTTGTACTCTGTGGTCCAGAAGCACTGATCAAATAGGGTCGTTCTGAATAATCTGATGTTCTGTGCCTCCGTGTCTTTGTTGTGTTCTCCCACCCTTCACCTTCCCCTTGGGAAACCAATATTCAGCCTCAAAAACCTGCCCTGATATTAATCTCATCTGTGTTCAATATCTGGTACAAATCACCACTGAATATAATATATTATTATAATCACTTATTTGCCTGACATGCTTTCTAGACTGAATTCTTTGTGGTCACAGGTGTCTTATTACCTTGTATGCCTATTACTTAATACGGAGTCTCACATATAGAAGATGCTTAATATTAATAAGTTGTTTGTAAATGAAATCTAATATAACCCATTCATTTTACAGATGAGGAAAATGAGGCATAGAGAGAGAAGTGACTTAACTAAAGGCCATCCACTAGTTTGGTTAAAACTAATCATTAGTGCTATTTGCATATTACAGGCTCTATACTTACCTACCTCTTTTATTTTGTCTTTTTTTTTTTTCTTTTGTGAACAAAGTTGAAGTGAAGTGAAGTAAAAGTCACTCAGTTGTGTCCGACTCTTTGTGACCCAATGGACTGTAGCCTGCCAGGCTCTTCTGTCCATGGAATTCTCTAGGCCAGAGTACTGGAGTGGGTAGCTATCCCCTTTTCCAGGGGATCTTCCCAACCCAGGGATCGAACCCAGGTCTCCCACATTGCAGGCAGATTCTTTACCATATGAGCCATCAGGGAAGCCCCTGAATACTGGAGTGGGTAGCCTATCCCTTCTCCAGAAGATCTTTGCGACCCTGGAATCGAACGGGGGTCTCCTGCATTACAGGTGAATTCTTTACCAGCTGAGCTACCAGGGAAGCTCAAGTAAACAAGGTTACTATGGTTAAAACTGTGGATGCTGAAGTCAAACTGCTTTTGATTCTTGATTCTGCCACATATTTTGACCTTGAGTAAGTTCCTTAACCTCTTTATGCTTTAGTTTCCTGAGCTGTGGGATGGTAATAATCATAATTCCTTTACAATATTATTTTAAAGAGTAAATGAGATAATCTGAGTAAAGGGTTTAGAACAATGCTTGGCACAGAGTAAACAGTAAGTGTAGTCATTATTGTTACTATTAGCATCTATCAAAGTTTACTGGCCACAGTGCTTCCTGGAAAAGGCATGAGATTTAGTTCTTACAAGCTGGTTCTGGTTCTCTTATAGGCAAGCTGACTGATAGAACAGCAAGCATTTTCCAAAGCAAGCAAATGAAACTGAAGCTGGTCAACATTCAGAAAGCTAAAATATCCACAGCTGCATTCCTAAAAGCCTTCTGCCATCACAAACTCATTGAACTGGATGCTACTGCAGTACACACTGACCTCTCCATCCCAGACATCGTAAGTGGACTCTGCAGCAATAGCTGGATCCAGGAAAACCTCCGACGTCTAATCTTGGACTCAGCAAGCATCCCTCGAGATTCAAGACTGTTGTTCTTTGGTCAGCTCACTGGTCTTCGTGTTTTAAGCGTTTTCAATGTTTGTTTTCGTAGTGAAGACCTGGCTAATGTTTCGCAGTTACCCAAACTGGAAAGCTTGGATATCTCTAATACTCTGGTCACTAACATCTCTGCACTCCTTACCTGTAAGGATCGACTTAAATCTCTTACAATGCACTATCTAAAATGTCTGACCATGACCAAACCACAGATTCTCGCAGTCATTAGAGAACTTAAATGTCTGCTTCACCTTGATATTTCTGATCACGGGCAACTCAGGTCAGATCTAGCTTTTCATTTGCTACAACAGAAAGATATTCTGCCTAATATTGAGTCCCTGGACATTTCTGGGAGTAATTACATCACTGATGGAGCTGTAGAACTATTTATACAACAACGGCCTGCGATGCAATTTGTGGGACTGTTGGCTACAGATGCCGGTTATTCTGACTTCTTTTCTGCAAAGAAAGGCTTGAGGGTTCGTTCTTTTCTGATATAAGTTTGTTTCATTTGTTCAGAACATTATTAAGCTTTCTTTGTGTATCAGAATCTGTACTAGGCATTCGGGTTACAAAGACAGATGAATAATTCTTAAGGAGCTTAATGATTAAGAATTATTGTGTAACTACTATGTAGTATGAGGTTGTGAAAATATAACCTTAAATAAGATACAGCCCTAGCCTCCAGTGTCTTCCAGTCTGGCTTGATAAGGATAAGCAGAGCCATTTACACATTACCTCTTACGTGCCAGTTGGCATGTTTTTCACATTGTTTTCTATTTTAATCCTCCCATTTTACAGATGAGGAAGTTAAGCTATTTATCCACAGTCATAGAACTATTAAATGATAGAGCTGGTCGTATATTTGGGTCTTTGTGAAACTAATGCTTTTCCCTCTAGGGACAGCTAAATATAATGAATAATGAATATAATATAATGAATAAATATAATGAATATAATGAATAAGGCAGGTGATGTATGCCTAACACCATTTTTGAACGCAATTTTTAAAAGACCCTGAAGGAAAAAGTATTGTACATTGCTAGACTATGTTTATAGCCTCTAGTGGTGCTGTTTTTAAAAGAGCATATATTTAAATATTTATGTCCTAGAATACTTTTTAAAAACAGTGGCTTTCTACCTTAGTTGTACATTCTAATCACTTTGGGAGTTTTAAAATACACTGATGCTTGTGGCCTATTCCCTAGAGATTCCGATGTATCTGGTCTGGGATTTGGCCTGGGCGTTAAGTAATTCTAACGTGGAGCCAAAGTTCAGAACAAGGACTTCAAAAGAACCCATTAAAAACAATGACTTATGTAATTTTTACTGGGGTGAGAGTAAAGTGATTTGCAATCATTAGTTGTTTTCACATTTTATTCTTTTGATTTTAAAATAGCAATTGTGTCTTAAAGTTTTTTAATTTTAAATGACTTCTTAATGAACCCATGAAGCTATCAGTTGCATCATTAGGCTACAAATAGATAATTTGAACTTTCAGATTAAATGTGTATAGTAGAGAATTGTTTACCAAGAATGTACACCTAGGCCTGTTTCAGATTAATGGCACTTAGTGTTCCAATGATCAAAAGAACCACAGCAGTTTAAAAAAAAAAGATTTTTAACACATCAACTCATGATATATACAGTAATATTGTCAAGTGCTAGAATATTCTGTAGAGAGATTATGCATATAGTTAAGATACTATCAAAGCCAGTACACCAAAAGAAAATGAGACAAGTTTTCTTTCAGTAAACTTTATCTGGTATACATGTAAGTTTAGTTTATTTTGAAAATGTTAAATAATGCATTGTATACAGTGTTGGATATTTTGGGGGAGGGAGAGGGGAGACCACAATCTTCCCAGTACTAAGAAATTCTAAAGATCCTAATCCAGACTTAGTGGAGTATAAGGTATGGTAAGTTTAAAAGGTGTGTTTCAGAAAATCTTATATTTAAGAGAAATATGTATTTTCAAATCAGATGCAAAATATACTAAGCATTTTTGTTGTTTGGGTTGCTCAAAAGTTTGCTAAAAATAGGTAAAATTAAGGGTTAGTGAAAACCTTCTAACAGAACAGGTATGTGTTATTTTCTTGTACCTAATGTTACAGTGGGCAGTGTGTACTTAATTTCTTTAAAATGGGTGGAAAGGGCACCCACCATTAGTCCTAAGAGCCATATAACATTTTCATTTGCTAGGAAATCCTTGCTGATCCACTGGTGGGGTGTCTCAAGAATGAGAATTTATTTGTACTGGCATCTGTAGGAAATCTTGGAGAGAGAGGGTATGCAACAGCTGTCTGGTCTTCTGCTTAGTCTTACAGTGGCTTATCCTGTGTTTTCTTTCAACTCTTACATCTAGATTATCACAAAACTTAAAAGTCTAGACTATATCCATTGTTTAGATTGTTAATAATGTGTAGATCCTTGCACAGTTGATCTACATATAGTACTTGAAAACTGTTTTGAAATAATTTTTAATGTGGCAGATCACTAACTTTAAACATTTTGCCAAATTTGTCTTACCCTATTCTGTCTCTATACACGCAATTTTTAATACACATAAACACACACACATTGCATATTTGGCTGTGCTAGGTCTTAGTTGCAGAATGTGGAATCTTTAGTTGTAGCATGTGGGATCTACTTCCCTGACCAGGGATCAAACCCAGGCTCCTTGCAAGCACAAAGTCTAGCCACTGGACCACGAGGGAAGTCCCCACACACAATTTTTTTCTTGAGGGTAGGTTGCATACAACATGCCCCTCTGCCCATCAATATACTTTAGTTTGTATTTTCTAGAGGAAAGATAGTCTCTTTGACTCTCTGAGAGCACAGGTAATCTCAAGGATGACCATAGTGCAACTGTCAAATTTTAGGAAATTTAACATCGATACAAATCTTTTATATAAAATCTACTGTATGTGTTTCCAGTGTTGATTTTCCCAGTTTAACACCATTTATAAAATATTTTTCCTTTTAGTCCATGATTATTTTTATATTCAGTTGTCATATGTGTACTTAGTCATGTCCAGCTCTTTGTGACCCCATGAACTGTAGCCTGCCAAGCTCCTCTGTCCACAGAATTTTCCAGGCAGTAATAGTGGAGTGGGTTGCCATTTCCTACTCCAGGGGACCTTTCCAGCCCAGGGATCGAACCAGCATCTCCTGCATTTCCAGGCTACCTGGAAAGTCTCAGTTGTCATAGTCCTTCCTTTTCTTCATTACATTGATGTTTTTGAAGAATACAAACTAACATTGTTTTGTTTGCTTTTTTGAAGAATATTCCTCCTTTTGGGTTTGTCTGATGCTTCATCATAATTCAGATTCTTCTAGGTCTACCCAGAATACCACATAAGGGATGTTGTGCCCTTAGGTAATACACTTATGTGTCTCAAGTGTATTACAATATGAAGCACAGAGTGCCCCTCATTGGTGATATTAATTTTCATCACTTGGTCAAAGTATTGTTCAGGTACTAGGTAAAATATCCAGGTGCAGATAAAATATTATCTATATACTCTTGTACTGTTTCTACCCTACATAGATAATACTATTCCTTTTGAAACTAATGAATGCTATATAAGATATTAGAAGACTATGCCAATATCCTGGCCCTCATCAGAGTTTCTGATCTAGATTTAGCATCCATTGATGATTCTTACTCAAACCGTTCTTTACTGCAGTGGTTGCAAAGTGATGATTTTCCAACTCTAACTCTTTTTTTTCAGCTCTTCTTTTTATTCAAAACATTTAGCAAATCTAACATCCTCAGTATGAACTCATTGGTTCCTGTTGTTTTCAGTGATTTATAATGCATTGCTATTCTTAATTATTTTGATGCTCAGCTTGTCACAGGGTGGCCAATGAGAGCTCCTGTGTCTGTTTTTACACGCCCCCATTATTACTGTTATTATTTTGAGTCCTTTACTTTCTAGGCTTCTTATACTTCCCTGTTTTGGCCTTAGAGTTAGATATTTCTCCCAAGAGCACTGGTTCCTTTTAGTAGGAAACCACTGAGTGCTAGATGTGTTTTTAAACCGTTTCATCAAGCAGAGCTAAGAAACAGATGAAGTAAGTTTAAAAGTGATACTTACAAATGTCCATCTTTATATTGTTCTTTGCCTTTCCACATTCTGTGTTTGTATCTCTCTTTTCCACATGGAGAACCTCGGCTTCCAACAGCCTCAGCACATTTTCCTTAATCCTATAACACGTATAAAACAGTTTCAGAGTTGCTTCACTTCTACTACTTTGAAACACAAACCTACTGAAAAAGAGTTGAAGATATATTTGCAATTCTTTCTTTTCACTCTTGACTGAGAGTATAGTCAAAGTATTAAGCCATATGTATTTAGGTTTTTAAATTTCCACTTCTTACACAGTAGGTAGCATAGTACATGTACTCTGGACTTTGCTTTTCTAACTTAGTGGTATGTCTTGGAAATCACCCCATGTCAGTTCATGTTCCCATTTTTTGGGAGGGGATGGTAAAATACACATAAAATTTATCATTTTAATCTTGTTAAGTGTATAGTTCAGTGGTTTTAAATACATTAATAATTTTGTTCAGCCATCACCATCATTCATCTCCGTAGCTCTTTTCACCTTGTAAAGCTGAGATTCTGTAGGCATGAAACCCTGCCTCCCATTACCCCTTCTCTCCAGACCCTGGCAATACAAGCTTCTACTTTGTGTCTCGACGATTTTGACCAACTCTCTCATGTAAGTGGAGTCGCACAGTACTTGTCCTTTTGTGACTGGCTCATTTTACTTTACGTAGTGTCCTAAGGGTTTGTCCATGTGGCATACTGTCTTTTTCAGGTTGAATAATAACCATTATGTGTATACCACATTGTGCTTATCCAGTTGTCGTTGATATGTACTTGGGTTGCTTCCATGTTTTGGCTTTTGTGTTGATTATTGTGAGTAATGTTGCTGCAAGTAGGAGTACACAAATATCTCTTTGAGACTTGGCTTTTTTTTTGATCACTCTGTAAAGCCTCAGTTCTTTGACCAGGGATTGAATCCAGGCCTCTGCAGTGAAAGCCCGGAATTCTGATCACTAGTCCACTGGGAAACTCCCAAGACTCTGCTTTTGGTTCTTTTGGTATATACCCAGAAGTATATACTAGAATGGACATGAGTTTGAGCAAACTCTGGGAGATAGTGAAGGACAGGGAAGCCTGGTGTACTGCAGTGCATGGTGTCACAAAGAGTTGGACATGACTTAGCGACTGAGCAATGAGCAATCCAGAAGTGGAATTGCTGGATCATATGGTGTGAAAGTCGCTCAGTCGTGTCTGACTCTTTGCAACCCCTTTGGAATTCTCCAGGCCAGACTACTGGAGTGGGTAGCCTTTCCCTTCTCTAGGGGATCTTCCCAACCCAGGGATCAAACCCAGGTCTCCCTCATTGCAGGTGGATCATATGATAATTCTGTTAATTTTGGGGGGAACTACCATAATGTCTTCTGCAGCAGTTACACAGTTTTTACATTCTCACTAACAGTGCACATGTGTTTGAATTTCTTCACACACTGGCCAACACATATTTTTTTCTGTTTTTAAATTTTTTAATAGTAACCATTCTAATGGGTGTAAAGTGGTACCTCGTTGCAGTTTTGATTTGCATTTCCATACTTATCAGCTATATTGGGCATCTTTTCAGAAGCTTATTGACTTTTGGTATGTCTTTGAAGAAATGTCTAGTGAAGTTGTTTGCCAGATTTTAAATTAGGTTGCTTAGGTTTTATTTTTGTTATTGTTGTTGAGATATAGGAGTTCTATGTGTAGTCTGGATATTAATGCCTTATGATACAAGATTTTCAAATATTTTCTCCCCTTCTCTGGTTTGTCTTCATGAAGTTCAGTTTGTATTTCTTTTGTTGCTTATACCTTTGGTGTCATATCCAAGAAATCACTGCCAAATCCAGTATTGTGAAGCTTCTTCCTCATGTTCCTTATAGGAGTCTTATAGTTTTAGTTCATAAATTTAAGTCTTTGATCTGTTTTGAGGTAATTTCTTTCATGTGGTGTTATGTTAGATTTTACAGCTTCATTCTTTTACATGTGGATATCTAGTTTTCTTAGGGCAATTTCTTGAAAATACCAAATTGTCTTAGCACCCTTGTTAAAAATCATCTGATCATAAATGCAAGGCATTGTTTTAGGGCTTTTTAGTCTATTCCATGGGCTCCCCTGTGGCTTAGATGATAAAGAATCTTCCTGCAGTGCAGGAGTCCCGGGTTTGATGCCTGGGTTGGGAAGATCCCCTGGAGAAGGAGATGGCAACCCACTCCAGTATTCTTGCCTGGAGAATCCTATGGACAGAAGAGCTGGGCAGCCTGTAGTCCATCCCACTGGTCTGTATGCCAGTATTTATGGCAGTGCCACACTGTTCTGATTATTTTAGCTTTGTATTGATAGTTAGTTTTGAAATCAGGATGTGTGACTCCCTTGGAATTCTGTATAAATTCAGGGTGTGTGTTTGTATTTCTGCTAAAAAGGTCATTGGGATTTTGGTAAGGATTATATAAATATGTAGATAATTTTTGTATTGACATCTTAAGTCTTCTAATCCATGAACATGGGGTGTGTTTCCATAATTTATGTCATCTTTAATTTCTTTCATTAGTGTGTTGTAGTTTTCATCATATAAGCCTTTCATCTCCTTTGTTAATTCCTAAGTACTTTATTGGAGAAGGCAATGGCACCCCACTCCAGTACTCCTGCCTGGAAAATCCCATGGACGGAGGAGCCTGGTAGGCTGCAGTCCGTGGGGTCGGTGAGGGTCAGACACGACTGAGCGACTTCACTTTCACTTTTCACATTCATGCATTGGAGAAGGAAATGGCAGCCCACTCCAGTGTTATTGCCTGGAGAATCCCAGGGACGGGGGAGCCTGGTGGGCTGCCATCTGTGGGGTCACACAGAGTCAGACACAACTGAAGTGACTTAGCAGCAGCAGCAAGTACTTTATTGTATTATTGTAAACAGAATTATTTTCATGATTTCCTCTTCAGATTGTTCATTATTGTATAAAAATTGAACTGATCTTTGTGTGTATCCTGCAACTTTCTGGATTCATTTATTAGCTCTAATAGATAACAGTTTTTTGGTTTTTTTTTGTGGTATATAAGATCATATAGTTTGTAAGTAGATCATTTTACTTCTGCCTTTTCAGTTTGGATGCCTTTTATTTTTTTAATTTAACTTTTTATTTTATATTGGAGTAGAGCTGATTAACAATGTTGTGATCATTTCAGGTAAACAGCAAAGGGACTCAGCCATACATATACATGTATCCATTCTCCCCTAAACTCCCCACCCATCTTGGATGCCTTTTATTTCTTTTTCTTACCTAATTGCTCTGTCTAGAGCTTCCAGTGCTGTGTTCAGTAGATGCTGTGAAAGGGGCTTTTGTCTTTTTCCTGATTTTAAAAGCTTTCAGTCTCTCACTATTGAGTATCATGTTCATTGTAGATTTTTCATGTATGGCTTTTATTAAGCTGAGGTAGCTTCCTTCTGGGCTTTTTGCGAGTGTTTGGGGGCTTCCCTGGTGCCATAGACAGTAAAGAATCTGCCTGCAATGCAGGAGACCCAGGTTCAATCCTTGGGTCGGGAAGACCCTTGGAGAAGGGAATGGCCACCCACTCCAGTATTCTTGCCTGGAGAATTCCATGGACAGAGGAGCCTGGCCCACTACAGTCCATGGGATCACAGAATTGGACACTTTGCCAGAAAGGGTGTTGAGTTTTGTCAAATGCTTTATCTGCATTAGATGAGGTGATCATGTAGTTTTCCTCCTTCATTCTAATACTGTTGTATATTACATTGATTTTTTAGTATACCATGGTATGTTGAACATTGCATTCTGGGAATAAATCCTACTTGGTCATGGTGTTGTGCATATTTGCTTAGTCATGTCTGACTCTGCGATCCCATGGACTGTAGCCCACACAAGCCCACCTCTGTCCCTGGGGATTATCCAGGCAAGAATACTGGAGTGGGTTACCATGCTCTCCTCCATGGGATCTTCCCCAACCCAGGGATCAAACCCTCATCTTCCATCTTGCAGGCAGATTCTTTATCACCTGAGCCACCAGGGAAGCCCAAGAATACTGGAGTGGGTAGCCTATCCCTTCTCCAGGGAATCTTCCTGACCCAGGAATTGAAGCGGGGTCTTCTGCATTGCAGGCGGATTCTTTAGCAACTGAGCTACCAAGGAAGCCCTGGTCATGGTATATAATTCTTTTATTTGGCTGAGTTTGGTTTGCCTGTATTTTGTTGAGGATTTTTCCATTTCTGTAAGGACTGTTAAATTCTAGTTTCCTTTTCTTGTAGCATCTTTGGCTTTGGTATCAAGGTAATGCTGGCTTCATAGAATGAGTTAGGAAATGTTCCATCTCCAGTTGTTAAACTGAAAAGTTTTAACATTAATTCTTCCTTAAGTGTTTGGTAAAATTTACTAGTGAACCCATTAGATCTAGGGCTTTTATTTTTGGGGAAGTTTTTGATTATTAATCCAGTTTCCTATTTCAGTTTTCTTCAGTGTCTTCATGATTTAGTCTTGTTAGGTCTTATATGTCTAGAAATTTGCTCATTTCATCTAGGTTATTAGGTTTATTAGAATGTAATTTTTCATAATACTCTTATAATTCTTTTTTTTTCCTGTTGAATTGGTGGTAATGTCTTCTGTTTCATTTCAGATTTTAGTATTTTGAGTCCTTTCCTTTTTTTTAGTTTCTTTTTTTTACCCTTAGTCCATCCATCTGTCAGTTTTGGTGATGTGTTCAAAGAACCAATTTTTTGTTTCATTGATTTTCTTGCTATTTTTATATTCTCTATTTTTTTGCTTTTTGCTTTAATAATGATTATTTCCATCCTTCTGCCAGCTTTGGGTTTAGTTTGTTTGATCTTTTTACATTTTAAAAATAGTTACTGATTAGGAAGGACTTCTGTCACTTTGCTCATTAGTTTCCATATGTTTTACAACTTTTTTTTTAATCCCTCATTTCCCTCATTACTGTTTTCTTTGTTCAACTGACTTTTTGGATTTTTTTTTTTTTTTTTGGTTGGTATTATTCTTGTGTATTCTGTAGCTGTTTTCTTTGTGGTTATCATGGATGTTAGTTACATTTACCATCCTAACGTTATTTCACTCTAATGTGAATTTATACTAGCTTAATTTCAATAACAAACAAAAGCTGTTCCTTTAGCTCTCTGTCTGCACCCCTTTTAATTGATGTTCCCAAATTATACATTGTTTGCCCCAAAGCACAGAATAATCCTTTTTAGTGTGTTCATCACAAGTTTTGTAGAAAACAAAATTTGGAATTATAAACCAGATTTATAATAACACTAGTTTTTAGATGAATAATGATCTTTTGAAGGAACTATTTGTTTATTAAATCATGTTGAAAAAAAGTGTTACTGACCATTTAAAAAATACCACTAGCTTTTGTAATTGCTCATGTATTTACCTTTGTTGAGATCTTTATTTCTTCATATAGCTTCTTGTTACTGTGTGGTGTTCTTTCATTTTCACCTTGCAGGACTTCCTTTAGCGTTTTTCATGGGACAAGTTTAGTGGTAATGAACTTCCTTGGCTTTTCTTTACATGGAAATGTCTTGGCTTCATCCTCACTATTTAAAAAACTTACAGTTTTTTATTGGGATATAGCTGATTAATAAACAGTGTTTTGATAGTTTCAGGTGAATAGCAAAGGGACTTAGCCATAAATACACATATATCCATTCTACCCCAAACTCCCTTCCCATTCAGGCTGCCACATAACATTGAGCAGAGTTTCATGTGCTGTATAGTTAAGTCCTTGTTGTTTATCCATTTTAAATATTGCAGTGTGTACATGCCCATCCCAAACCCCTTAGCTATCCCATCTGCCTATCCTTTCCCCCTAGCAACTATAATTTCATTCTTTAAGTCTATGAGTCTCTTTTTATTTTGTAAGTAAGTTCACTTGTATCATTTCTTTTTAGATTCTGCATTTAAGGGATGTCATTTGATATTTCTCCTTCTCTGTCTGACTTACTTCACTCAGTATGACACTAAGTCTGTGTTGCTGCAAATGGCATTATTTCATTCTTTTTTAACCGCAGAATAATATTGCATTGTACTTATGCACCACATGTTTATCTGTTCCTCTGTCAATAGACATTTAGGTTGCTTCCAGGTTTGGGCTATTGCAAACAGTGCTGCAGTGAGCATTGGGTTACATGTATTCTTTTGGATCTTGTTTTTCTGTGGATATATGCCCAAGAGTGGGATTTCAAGGTGATATGGTAGCTCTTTAGTTTTTTAAGGAACTCCCCTCCTGTTCTCCACAGTGACTGTACCAATTTGCATTCCCACCAACAGTGTAGGAGGGTTTCCTTCTCTCCACACCCTCTCCAGCATTTGTTGTTTGTGGAATTTTTGATGATAGTCATTCAGGCTTTCACCCTCACTTTTGAAGGACAGTTTTGCAGGGCATAAGATTCTTGGTTGACAGTTTTTTTCTTTTAACACTTTGAATATATCAACCCATTGTCTTCTGGCTTCTAAGTTTTTGATGAGAAGGCTGCAGGTCTTACTGAGGATCCTTTGTATGTGATGATTTGCTTCTCTCTTGCTGCTGCTTAGAATCTTTGGCATTGAAATTTTGATTATAACATGTCTCATTGTGAGTCTTCTTGAGTTCATCTTGCATGGAGTTCGTGAATTTCTTGGATGTTTATATTCATGTCTTTCATCAAATTTGGGACATTTGCAGCCATTTCCCCCCCAGTATTCTTTGCTACTGTAAGTCTCTTCTAAGATTCCTACAGTGTGTATGTTGGCCTGTGTAATGGTATTCCACAGGGTCCTTAGACTCTGCTCCTTTGTTTTCAATCTTTTTGCTTTCTGTTCCTCTGACACAATTTCCTTTGTCCTATCTTCAAGTTTGTTGATTTTTTTCATCTTGCTGCTCAAATCTGCCTTGAAAAACTCAAGTGAATTTTTATTTCAGTTATTATACCTTTCAACTCCAGAATATTTTTGGATTCTTTTTAAGGTTTTTTTTTTTTTTTTTTTTAATTTAAATCTCACTTGAGTTTTCTCTTTTGTTCTTTTTCTTGACTTTATCTAATTTTCCTTTTGTTCTTTGAATGTCTTTAAGGTGGATGTTTTGAAGTCTTGTTTGAGTTGACCTGCTATATCAGTTCTGTTACAGGGACAGTGTCTTTTGATTTTAATTTTTTCCCTTTGAATGGGCCATGCTTTCCTATTTCTTTATACACTTTGCGGTTTTTGTTGTTGAAAACTGGGCATTTGAAACTAATAATATGGCAATTCTGGAAATCAGATTCTTTTCCCTTCCCAGGGTTTGATGTCTATGTTACTGTTTTTGTGTTTGGGGTCTGTGTTGAGGATCAGCCTGAAGTATAAATTTTAATATCTCTAGGTCTTTTATGAGCCTTTCCCTGGATATGTGCAGTAACTTTGGGATTTTCTCTGTATATGTAGTTGTTTTGAATGTCATAGTCATTAAAGTCTATCTTCTAAAAGGGGAAAAGGAAACAATGAAGGGGCA